>NC_092377.1:6691314-6997564 GCF_030028105.1 Mobula birostris | reverse complement strand
TCTGAAGGGCAACAGACTGAATTATTTCCTTCTGCTTTGCAACAGTAAGACTATTCTCTCAGACCTCACTCTCTCTCTTTTTCCCTCTCTGTCCATCTCGACATTGTTGGTTATGTTAGTCCCTCTGTGCTCCCAGTCTGGGGAGAAAATGGGAAGTCTCCTCTCAGGCTTGGAACCCTTCAAACAAATTTAATCTTGAATGCAGGAGGCAAGTTTCCTGTTCTATGTGTCACAGACCCACACACTCATAGAAACCAGACACAGACACACACACAGACACAGACACACACGCACACACACACACACACACACTCACACATAAGCACATACATGAAGAAGTTCATGCACACATTCTAATACTCAAAGACCTAATGTTCAGTAAATGAGATCCAGCTTCCTGAATTGCGACACAGGCAGTAGTTTGGATAGAGCCTGGGTGCGGTCAGGAGCAGCCAGCAATGCTGAAAAAAGCACAGGCCACGAGGCTGAATCCACCCTGTCTTTTTGAAGCAAAAAGTGGCCCAAATCCACTGTAAAAGCCCCCTTAACCCTCGAATCCTGAATGTGTTCGACGCGAATCCCAGTCTAGTCACTTGAATCTAACCCTGAGCTTTAATTCCAACATTTTCCCTCGCCGCACGCTGATAACCCCCACAACCACCTTCTAAACATCACAGTATCACCGAGGAGCGGTTGTGCGGCCCTGAGCACGTGTGGAGGCGTTGCAGCCCTTGCACTCTTGCCTTCGAGGCACCTCTCTGGGAAGTGCAGCCAGCCAGAGGCACGAAACCCCAAGGTAAAGGGGGATCAGGCTGCCAGTAAACCCAGACAAAACAGTTCAGAGTAAACCCCCTCAATCTCTACTCACCACTCCGTCCTGCTGAGATGCCCTTCAATGAAAATTCGCTCCTTCTCCTCGTCTGGGAAAGGCTGGGCTTCTAGATAGCCGGAGAAACCATAGATCCAAATGGTGGCTGGAAGGTGACTTCAACCCCACAGCCTGTAACTAACTGCAAAATCTGTGTTGTTGCAGCTTTTATACCAGCTTCAGTGATGGGAGGGGCATATTTCTAAAAGGCAAGTGGATGGAGACATTAAGTCCATCCCTCCAAATGCAGGTTCTACAGAATAATTCCTACACGAGGTTCCAGGGCACAGAGGACTTGATTGAAGATTCTCCACTGAGGCAGGGGGGCATCCTTGGTCTTCAGGCTGGAGCCCACTTGGTTGCAGTCAGAGCAGGAGCGTCTCCCTCCCACCCAGTCCCAGGCACTTGCATCCGCAGTATCACTGCAGTGGCATCCAGCTCGTTATCAGCCTTGCCGCAGATGACAGGCTCTGCTCAGCAGTGCAAGGCTGCTTCTCTCTTTAGGGCAGGGAGGTGCATTAATTAGCTTCGGGCAGAAATCACTGCCATCTGCAAGCTAATCCAGCAGCACAGACTGGCGCAGCGAGAGGCACCTGGAGATCCTCGGTGCCGAAGCTCGCGATTTCGGGCCGTCCTGCGAGTTTTTAGGAGAAGGCAATAGACTGACACCGGACCGACTTGAAGGACGGGGATTGTATGGTGTGGATTTGTGGGCTCACTCCACTGGAGTTTGGGGTCCTGTCGCTGGGGGGGTCAGCACTGAAGATCGGAGCCCGGTGGTCAATCACGAGTCTTGACATTACAGCTGGATTGCTGAAGCCTGGAGACTGGAGTTGCAGAGGCCTGGAAGCTTGCTCTGGAACTGGAGGACTCATTTGTGTGTGTGTGTGTGTGTGTGTGTGTGTGTGTGTGTGTGTGTGTGTGTGTATGGGTGGGTGTGTGTATGGGTGGGAGGGAGGATCGGGGCTTGTTTTCCTGTTGCTGTTTCATTGTCTGTTGTGTCCCCTGTTGTTCTCCTGAGCATTGTGGGCATGCTACCTTGGCCCCGGGATGTGTGGCGACACTTGGTGGGCTTCCCTGGCACACCATTTACACAGCCAGGACTTGAGGACCTGAGTTAGAGGGAAAGTTTGGATAGGTTAGGACTTCTTTTCCTGGAGCACAGGAGAGTGAAGGGAGATTTGATAGAGGTATACAAAATAATAAAGGGTAAATGCAAATAGACTTTTTCCACTGCTTCAGTCTCAGATTCCATAACAACAATTGCCCTTTTCCCGAGACCCACATCTCCATCCCCCTCAACGGGTTGACCTGTTCCATAACTTCACTTCTGGAAGCCTGCTTTTGGTCTCCAGACTCTGCCCTGGGCTCCCCAGTCAGTGGGGATCGAATCTTTCCATAGACTCCTGTACCGCCAGTGGTCATTCTCCGCGCCCCAGGGCCCATCCTGTGTGGACAGCTTGCTGCCGTATGCGTGGAGCTGAGGAAAGGTGAGTGGGTTCGAATCTGTCGTTCACGAGAATAGACCGTGCAATACAGTTACACTCTTACAATCGTACTCAATGCATTATGTAGAGTTCTATTAAATTTCTTAAAACCTCCAGCACCATTGCCACTCGTGTGGCCCCCTGGAATGGTACGCGACAACAGTAATTGTGGGGCTTCCTCACCTCTCAGTCATTGTTGGAGTCAGACTCTATGGCCCGGTCCCCATCGCCCTTTCTTGTAGAGAGAAATTATTCCCAGGACGATCAGTTCTCCATTCACTCCCCTTCCCACTGAGAAGTTCACCAAATTCATGTCAGGAACGCTTTAGTATATAAATGCACTAATAGACAGGCAGGTCACCAACAGGGCCTCTTCCACCAATAGATCTTTATAATATATTGTACTTATAACCATATAACATATAACAATTACAGCACGGAAACGGGCCATCTCGGCCCTTCTAGTCCGTGCCGAACTCCTACTCTCACCTAGCCCCACCGACCTGCGCTCAGCCCATAACCCTCCATTCCCTTCCTGTCCATATATCTATCCAATTTAACTTTAAACAACAACATCGAACCTGCCTCAACCACTTCTACTGGAAGCTCGTTCCACACAGCTACCACTCTCTGAGTAAAGAAGTTCCCCCTCATCTTACCCCTAAACTTTTGCCCTTTAACTCTCAACTCATGTCCTCTTGTTTGAATCTCCCCCACTCTCAATGGAAAAAGCCTATCCACGTTAACTCTATCTATCCCCCTCATAATTTAAAAAAAAATTTAAGTTGTACAGAGTATTTGCTTACCAACAGCAAACTTTTCTGTGAGCCAAGACACAGTTCTTTCGGTGAGAACCCATCCAATCAGAGACTGATGAGCTCTCTTCGCTCGCTCACCGTTCCCTGGTCTGGTTTGACAGCTCACTGCCTGGGATGTCCAAGTTTCTCACCTTAACAAGCAAGGTCTCCGCCGATACTTTCCACCGTATCCCCGGAGTGGTCGCTGTGATCCCATAAGCTCCTGCTCACCGGTGGTCAGGAGCAGCTGCGAATGTGACTAAGCGTGAGGGAGTGAGAGAGTGAAGTGAGGGAGGAAGGGGGAGTTGGGGCGAGAGGGAGTAAGGGGGAGAGAGAGAGAGAGAGAGAGAGAGAGATGGGGTGGGGAGAGAGGGAGTAAGAGAGAGGGGAGAGGGAGGGGGAAGAGGGTTAGAGAGGGAGAAAGGGGGAAGAGAGAGAGAGAGAATGAAACAGAGAGGGAGAGAGAGTGATAGAGGGATAGAGAGAGCTGTAAAGAAGGAGAGGAAGGTAGATAGATAAATATAGAGAGACAGAGTGGGTGAAGAGAGGGGGTAGGTAAATAGAGATAGAATGAAATGGAGAGAGAGTCAGGGTCAGAGAGAGAGAGATTTGCAGATTTGCAGCATCTGCAGAACCTCGTGTGTAGAGAGAGATGTATGTCTTTGCTGCTCTTCAGTTTTCTGTTTAGTCGGCATTAGCTGCAAACGTGAAAGTGAGTCAGTGCTAATGAGAGCGTGAGAGTAAGTGAGAGAGAAAGAGAGGGAGATAGAAAGAGACAGAGCAAGAGAGGGGAGAGAAAAACAGAGAGTGAGAGCGAGAAATATAAAAAGAGAGTGAGTGTGTAAGAGAGAAAGAGGGGATGTTTTATCTATTTGGTGCTGCTTGATTTTCTATTCTATCTTAGGACACCCCAGGGAAGTTCATTAATTTGGAAATGTAACCTCTATAACAGGGATAGCAGCTGTCAAATTGTCTCCAGAGTCCCCAAGGCAGAAATGGGTTAAACTCTATGTGGGTGGAGGGTGAACAATAGCCGGGACCCCAGGGATAAACTCACATTTTCCTTCAACTGATGCTGTGGGATCGCCTGCATCCACTGTGGAAGGTCACGTGGGGCGTACAACAGGTTGGCACTTCTCTTCAATCCCATCACACCCAGCCGTGCTGGGCTCCCCCTACACCACTGTCACGGGCTGGAGCAGGACTCAGATCCACAACCTCCAGATCCCGATCCATGATCCCCCTCCGAGTCACAGACAACACTTCTACAGCCAGTGATTTGTCCCTCAGAACAATAACCCCAGTCCATCAGTGAGCCGGAATCAGAACAGGTTTACTCTCACTGGCATACGTCGCGAAATGTGTTGTTTTGTGGCACCAGCATAGTGCAACAAATAAAATATTACTATAAATCACAACAAGAAATATATAATACAAATAAGTAATGCAAAAAGAAAACAAAATAGCGAGGAAGTGTTCACGGGTTCATGGACCATTCTGGAATCTGATGCCGGAAGGGAAGCTGTTCCTAAAGCATTGACTGTGAGTCTTCATGGCTACGAACCTCCTCCCTGATGGTAGCAACGAGAAGAGGGCATGTCCTGGGTGATGGGAGTCCTCAGTGATGGATGCCGTCTTTTTGGGGTATCGCCTTTTGAAGGTGTCCTCGATGGTGGGGCTCGAGGCTAGTGCCGGCGATGGTGCTTTCTGCAGCTCTCCGCAGCGGGCCGGCTGGTGGCACAGTGGCATCAGTGCTGGACGTAAAGGCAGATGGTTCCGAGTTCAAACCCAGCCAGGGCACGACCTGGGCAGTAATATCTGTGCGGAAGAAAGGCCTGGCAATCTTCTTCCATATCTTGCCATGAAAGCCCGAAGGACCCTATGGGGTCTACGAGGTCACGAAGAGCCAGACTTGACAGAACAACAGGCAGCTTTTCCTGATCCTGTGCAGTTGTCCCTCTATGCTCCCAACGACATCTGTGTGGAAATTTGCTAGTTTTTAGTGACAAACCAAATCTCCTCAAACTCTTAGTGAAAAACAGCCGCTGTGATGCCTTCCTTGTGATTCTCTCAATATGTTGGGCCTACGGTCGATCCTTAGAAGTTGACAGAGGGGTCAGACTGAAAAAGGACCCGAGGGGCGATGTTTCCACACAGAGGATGGTGAATGTCTGGAACGAACTGCCAGAGGAAGTAACATAAAAACATAGAGAACCTACAGCACAATACAGGCCCTTCGGCCCACAAAGTTGTGCCGAACATGTCCCTACCTTAGAAATTACTAGGGTTACCCATAGCTCTCCATTTTTCTAAGCTCCATGTACCTATCCAAAAGTCTCTTAAAGGACCCTATCGTACCCGTCTCCACCACAGTTGCCATCAGCACATTCCACGCACTCACCACTCTCTGAGTAAAAAACTTACCCCTGACTTCTCCTCTGTACCTACTCCCCAGCACCTTAAACCTGTGTCCTCTTGTGGCAACCATTTCAGCCCTGGGAAAAAGCCTCTGACTATCCACATGATTAAAGCCTCAAGTGGTCGAGACAGCGATCGTGGGACGAGCTGGATGGGTAATATTGTCAGCATGAACTTGTTCAGCCAAAGTCACTTTATCCATGTTCATTTGCTCTGTGACTCGATTAAATAATCCATTTTGAATGTAGAATCACGTATAAATGATGCAGGACCATTATTGAATTAGCTGGTATATTTTGTCCAGTTTCACTGGTTCCAGTGGTTGAGATAATCCACTCACAACAATATTAAGTGCAGAGTCTAATAGTTGTGGTCAGAGAGAAAACTGCACAGGGAAAGGGGAACTGAAAGATGTCCTTTCATTGCAAAGCTTCAACAGATGAAACACTCAAACCAGAGTCTATGAGCTGGTATCTGGGCAACGCCAAACCACACCTCCCTTGGGAACAACTACTACTACGTCGACTCAGGCCTAGGGGGCCGGTGTCGGGCACGATGACGGACTCTCCACTTCTCCCTCTCCCTCATCAGTGTGTTCAGTTCATCTACATTAGCCACGCTGCTGTCTTCTAGGAGCGCGTTGACCATAGTCTTGGGACGGCGCCCAGGGTTCAGCCTCCTGTGCTTGGGCTCCCATATGATGACTAGGCTGGCAGGTAGCTCGGGGTGGTGTAGACAGGGCCCCGCTAGTTGCAGTCTTCCCACCTCGATTTTAGTGGTGAGCATGGGTAGGTCGTTATAGAGCTCGACGTTTGTCATGTGCTGTTGCCAACTCACATCAAGAGCCATCCGGAGCATTCGTGTATAGCAACCATCTAGAGACTTTCGCATCGTCTTGGTGAGTGTCCCTTGGGAAAATAAGTCAAATGTATCCTGATGGCTGAGGTGCAGATGTGGGGAAAAGGAGACTCTGGTCTCAATATATTCAGAGAAATGGGGTCTATCAGATAAAGTGATGGTGCCTTTAGTGTGCTTTAGCGGAAGGATCATCTAACAAGGGCACCACAATGGTGTGTAAATATAAAAACAAAGAGATAATACTGAGCCTTTATAAGACACTAGTCAGGCTGCATATGGAGTATGGTCAACAGTTTTGGGCCCCATATCTCAGAAAGGATGTATTGTCATTGGAGAGAGTACAGAGGTGGTTCATGAGGATGATTCCAGGAATGAAGGGGTTAACATATGAATAGCGTTTGGCAGCTTTGGGCCTGTACGCACTGGAATTTAGAAGAATGCGGGGGGATCTCATTGAAACCCACTGAATGTTGAAAGGACTAGATAGGGTGGATGTGGAGACAATGTTTCCTATGGTGGAGGCAACTCGAAGGCACAGCCTCAAAATTCAGGGGTGACCTTTTAGATCAGAGGTAAGGCAGAATTTTTTTAGCCAGAGAATAGTAAATCTGTGGAATGCTTTGCTGCGGACTGCAGTGGAGGCCAAGTCCCTGTGTATATTTAAGGTAGAAGTTGATTGTTTTCTGATCAGTCAGGGCATCAAAGGATATGGCGAGAAGGCAGGTATAGGGGGTTGAGTGGGATCCGGGATCAGTCAAGATGGAATGACAGAGCAGACTCGATGGGCTGAATGGCTGAGTTCTGCTCCTATGTCTTATGGTCTTACGTGTTTTAATCCAGGTAGCAACCTGGTACATCTCATCTGTACCCTCTCCAAAGCTTCTACATCTTTCCTATAAAGAGGAAGCCAGAACTGAACACAATACTCTAAGTGTGGTCCAACCCAGGGTTTTATAGACCTGCAACATTACCTCGAGGCTCTTGAACTCAATTCCGCGACTAACGAAGGCCTTCTTAGCAACCCTATCAGCTTGCTTGGCAACTTCTATGGACGTCGATCCCAAGATCCCTCTGTTCCTCTACCCTGCTAAGAATCCTGCCGTTAACCCTGTATTCTGCCTTCAAATTGAACCCCCCAAAATGCATCACCGCACTTTTCCAGAAAAATATATCTTATCATGTTTAGTAGCCTCATGTGCTTGTCCAAGGCTTTCCGAAAATACGTTTTGAATTATTGCTTGGTCTGCTTGGAGAACAATACTGTCTCGGATCAGTTGAATCCTTTTGCCGAGACTGACAGCTGTCTGGTGGTTCAGCGGGAGCTACTTTAATCTAAGAAGCACATGAATAGGTACATGGAGGGGCCTCTTTCCTTATCTAAGTAAAGGTCTACTGGCATTGCAGAAGGTCCTGAAGAGGCTTAGGAGAATGATTCCAGGAATGAAAAAGTTAATGTTTGATGGCCCTGAGCCTGTACTCACTGGAGTTTAGAGGAATGGAGAAGATCTCATTGGAACCTATCAAATATTGAAAGGCCTATATAGAGTGGATGTGGAGGGGATGTTTCCTATAGTGGGGGAGTCTAGGACCAGAAGGCACAGACTCAGAGTACAAGGATATCACTTTAGAACAGAGTTGAGAAGGAATTTTTTTTAGCCAGAGGGTGGTGAATCTGTGGAATTCATTGACACAGGCTGTGGTGGCCAAGTCATTGGGTATATTTAACATGGAGGTTGATAGGCTGTTATTTAGTCAGGGTGTCAAAGGTTACGGGGAGAAGGCAGGAGATGGGGTTGAGAGGGACAGTAAGCCAACTATAATGGAATGGTGGAGAGGACTCAGTGAATCAAATGGCCTAATTCTGCTCTATATCTGATAGTCTTAATTGGATCATCACTGGGTCATCCAACCTATTGTCCCAAATCTACACTACGTCAACTCCACACAACTAATTTAATGCCCCGCAGGAGGAGAGTAACCACAAGTAAATCCGTCTAGGAAGAGGAAAGGAGACACTTTGCCCCGAGCTCCTAATAACTAAGTGCAAACTATAGGAAATCAATCGAGTTTAGCAGCCAGATTGATGGAATACACTTAATGGAAGGCAAGCTATCTGATATACAGCAGTTTTCACGTTATGGGCTTCAATCTCTTCTGTAGATGCCTACTCCCTATTATGTTAATTACATTTGCAGAAAACTGCTTTCTTGCACAATGTTAATTAAAGCGCACAGCTCCAGATTGAAGAAACTACCCATACATCTCCCCTTTGAGATTTTCAGAACTGGCATCAGAATTAGGTTCATTACTACGGACAAACACTCAGTGGCCACTCTATTAGGTACATCCTTCATCTAATAAAGTGGTCACTGAGTGTTTGTCCGTGGTCTTCTGCTGTTGTAGCCCATCCACTTCAAGTTTTGATGTTTTGTACACTCAGAGAAGCTCTTCTGCACAACACCGTTGTCTGTGGTTATTTGAGTTACTCTCGCCTGCCTGTCAGCTCGAACCAGTCTGGCTATTCTCCTCTGACCTCTCTCATTAACAAGCCGTTTTCTGCCACAGAACTGCCGCTCACTCGTTTCTCCCACCATTCTCTGCAAACTCGAGAGATTCTTGAGCATGAAAATCCCAGGAGATTAGCAGTTTCTGAGAAACCACCCCATCTGGCACGAACAATCATTTCACCATCAAAGTCACTTAAAACGCATGCTGTCCATGGACCCCTTGCTTAATGGTATTGGTCCATAGCACTAAGAACATAGAAACATAAAAAACCTACAGCACAATGCAGGCCCTTTGGCCCACAAAGCTGTGCTGAACATGTCCCTACCTTAGAAATTACTAGGGTTACCCATTGCCCTCTATTTTTCTAAGCTCCATGTACCTATCCAGGAGTCTCTTAAAAGACCCTATCGTATCCGCCTCCACCACCGTTGCCAGCAGCCCATTCCACGCACTCACCACTCTCTGCATAAAAAACCCACCCCTGACATCTCCTCTGTACCTGCTTCCAAGCACCTTAAAACTGTGCCCTCTTGTGCTAGCCATTTCAGCCCTGGGAAAAAGCCTCTGACTATCCACACAATCAATGCCTCTCATCATCTTATACACCTCTATCAGGTCACCTCTCATCCTCCGTCGCTCCAAGGAGAAAAGGCCGAGTTCACTCAACCTATTCTCATAAGGCATGCTCCCCAATCCAGGCAACATCCTTGTAAATCTCCTCTGCACCCTTTCTATGGTTTCTACATCCTTCCTGTAGTGAGGTGACCAGAATTGAGCACAGTACTCCAAGTGGGGTCTGACCAGGGTCCTATATAGCTGCAACATTTCCTCTCAGCTCTTAATCCTACAACTGATGAAGGCCAACGTTGAGAACCCCTACTCTAGACTATGTCTGCATGCTTTTATGCATTGAGTTGCTGCCACATGATTGGCTGATTAGATATAGTAGCAGTTAGCATGACACTGTTACAGCTGGGGTCATCAGAGTTAGGAGTTCAATCCCCACATCCTCTGTAAGGAGTGTCTGTACCTCCTCCACTGGAACACATGGGTTTTCTCCAGGTGCTCTGGTTTCCTCCCACAGTCCAAAATGTACCATGTAGGTTAATTAGTCATTGTAAGATAGTCCTGTGATTAGGTTAGGGTTAATTAGGGTTGTGGGGAGGCTCGGGCAGCATGGCTTGAAGGGCTGGAAAGACCTTCCCCACACTGTATCACTAAAGTAACTAATTAATTAACTAACGAGCCAGTGTACTGGTGTACCTAACAAAGTGGCCGCTGATTGCTTGTCGTGAAGTCTGTTGTTTGCGGCAGTAGTACAAGCAATATATAAGATATGCTATAAATTATAATCAAAAAATGCATGTAAAATGAAATAAAAATTCAGGTCGTGCAAAAAGAGAGCAAAAAATGGTGAGACGGAGTTCATGGGTTCATGGGCCATTTGTGAATCTGAGGGCAGAGGGAAGAAACTGTTCCTAAAACGTTGAGCATGTGTCTTCAGGCTCCTGTACCTCCTCATTGATGGTAGCAATGTGAAGAGGGCATGTCCTGGGTGAAGGGGGTCCTTAATGACAGATGTCCCTCTTTTGAAGCATCGCCGGTTGATCACAGGGAGGCTAATGTCCACGATGGGGCTGGCTGAGTTTACAACTTCCTGCAGCATTTTTTTCCGATCCTGTGCAGTGGCCCCTCTATACCAAGTGAGACAACCCATCAGAAAGGTCTCCATGGTACACCTGCAGAAATTTGCTCAAATCCTTGGTGCATACCAAATCTCCTCAACATCCGAACGAAAGCCTTTAGAGCGGCAACAAGGATCTGGGTTTTATAAAATGGAGCCAGAATCGGGATCAGGTTTACCACTGATGTATCATGAGAGCTTCCCGCAACATCTTGAAAACTGCAGTCTGGTTACAGACTCAACCTTCCAAATGCAGCAGCAACTTTGGAAATTAGACAGGTTGTAGGTCTCAAATGCAGAAATCAATTAGAGAGAGGGAACGAGACTGTAAATCTTAAATAAAAGCTGGAAGTGCTGGTTATATCCTATGGATCAGATCATCTTGTAAATTATGTCTGTACTTTTTCAACATTATTTACATCTTTCCTGTAGGTGAATGACCAGAACTGTACACAGTACAGTACTCCAAACTAGACCTCACTAATTCTTATACAACTTCAACTTATCATCCCAACTCTTGCACTCAATACATTGATCTATGAAGGCCAATGTGCCAAAAGCTCTCCTTACGACCCTGTCTACCTGTGATGCCACTTTCAAGGAACTAGGGATCTGCATTCCCAGATCCCTTTGTTCTGACATATTCTCAAGTGCCCCACCATTCACTGTGTAAGTCCTCTACTGGCTTGTCCTGCCAAAATGCAACACCTCACATTTTCTGCGTTAAATCTCATCTGCCATTTTTCAGCCCATTTTTTTCCAGCTGGCCCAGATCCCTCTGCAAGCCATGATAGTCTTCCTCACTGTCCACTACACACCCCAATTCTTGGTGTTAGCTGCAAATCTGCTGATCTAATTTGAATCTGTATTAATGTAACGAGTTATTCACGGTTTAACAGATGCCTTGCATATTAACAATCAGATACTTATGTTTGGAGATTTAATCCATTTGCACACACTTAATTCTAATAATAACTTATTCATAAAGCACTTTTCATACAGACGATGCAGTTCAAAGTGCTTTAAAATTGGATAAAGCGCAAACATGAAAATAAATGACAAAAAGATGTTAGTTAATCGCAAGGTTAAATAAATAGATTTTGAGTTGGTGTTTAAGAGTGTCAACTGATTCTCCATCTCCAATAAGTTTAGTTACTGAATTTAGGAGCGTAGTTCAAAAAGCCAACCTGCCAATTATCTTTTGAGGGAGAGTGCTTAAGTTTGGGAGACCGGCAGAAATTCTCTCCCCTCTCCAATATCAGACTGCAGGAGGAGTGACCGAATTTCACTCGACAGGTTGCTAACAACATTCTTGTAGCTTGACTCGGTGAGACAACGTTTGTCTGGGCAGCTTACTGCATGTATTGTAGGAATGAAGAAACAGCCACAGTAGACTGCCCATGCACATTAAGCTTAACTACAGCGTTGTGTTGGTAGCAACCCAAGCAATGGATGATGGCCTGCTAATGATGACTGGTTACGTTTGTTTTGTTGTATAATTTACTATTAATTTATGGCTCCCTTCCCCCCTCCTCACCTGCCTGTCATCTGCCTGATGTACTTCCTCCTCTCCTTTCTCCCATGGTCCACTCTCCTCTCCAATCAGATTCCTTCTTCTTCAGCCCTTTACCCCTTCCACCTATCACCTCCCGGCTTCTCATAAACGCAAGAGGTTCTGCGGATGCTGCGGAAATCCAAAGTAGCTCGCACAAAATGTTGAAGAAACTCAGCAGGTCAGGCAGCATCAATGGAAAGGAATAAACAGTCGATGTTTCGAGCCGACACCCTTCTCCAGCACTGGCATGGAAGGGGAGAGATGCCAGAATAAAAAACGGCGGGGGGAGGAGGGAGGGGGGAGGAGAATGAGAATGAGGAGGAGATGCAGGAAGGTGACAGGTGAAGCCAGGTGGGTGGGGAAAGTAAAGGGCTGGAGAGGAAGGAGTCTGATAGGAAAGGAGAGTGGACCATGGGAGTAACGGAAAGAGGAAGGAACCCAGAGGGAGGTGATAGACAAATGAGAAAAGGGAAGAGACCAGAGTGGGAAATAGAAGAAGAGGGGAGCGGGAGGAAATTTCTTTTACCTGAAGCGAAATCGATATTCATGCCATCAGGTTGGAGGCTACTCAGATGTCATATAAGGTGTGGCTTCTCCACTCTGAGGGTGGTCTCATTGTGACACAAGAGGAGACCATGGACTGACATGTTGGAATAGGAATGGGATCCAGAATTGAAATGTTTGGCCATGAGAAGTTCTGTTTCGGGTGGATAGAGTAGAGGTGTTTGACGAAGCGGTCCCCGAATTTATGAAAGGTCTCACCAATGTAGAATAGGCCCCATTGGGTACACCGGGCGCAACTGACGACCACAGCAGATTCGCAGGTGAAGTGTTGCCTCACCTTGAAGTACCGCCTGGATGTCCTGAATGGAGATGAGGGAGAAGGTGAGTGGGCAGGTGTAGCACTTTTGCCGTTTACAGGGATAAGTGAGGGAGGAAGATTAATGGAGAAAGACGAATGGACAGGGGAATCACAGAGGGAGCGATCCCTGCGGAAAGTGGAGGGAGGGGAGGTAAAGAAACATTTGGTGGTAGAATCCATTTGAAGGTGGCAGAAGCTGTGGAGAATGGGTGGGATGGGGTGGTGGGTGAGGACAAAATGGAATCTATCACTGAGGAAGAAAAATTCTTGTCCTTGCCTACCACCCCATGAGCTTCCAGAAGCTTCATTTTTTTTTCCAAAAATACTTTATTCAGAAATATTACAAAATAAAAATAATTACATACAGGAAAAGAAAACCATTCGTTGACTGTGAGTCCTTATTCAATACAGTTATTAACAATAAAAATTTTGCGTTGACTCCCCGCTCCTACCCACCCATCTCCCCCCTCACCTAGTTTCACCCATCACCTGCCAACTGGTACTCCTTCTCCTCCCCCCACCTTCTTATACTGGCTTCGGCTCTCTTCCTTTCCAGTCCTGGTGAAGAGTCTCAGCCCAAAATGTGGACTGTTAATTCCCCTCTGTGGATGCTGTTCCAATCCAGCATTTTGTATGTGTTGCACTGGATTTCCAGCATCTGCAAAATCGCTCGTGTCTAATTAGTTAATTTATGCAATTTATGTTAATTTATGTTAACCTGTGCTAATTTATGCTTTAAGTGATCTACATTTCTCATATCTGCACTGTGCTGCTGCTGCTAATGGCGTTTATACCCTGGACGTGCAACAATAAACTTTAATCTGGAAACATCTTTTCATCATAGTGTTGAATGAAGGGAAGTAGCTATTCTTCAACCTGATGGTGTGCCTTGTGAAGTATTCCCAGAAACTTCAGCCATCTCTGCTCTGCCCATCCCTGCCAGTATCCTCCTCCAATCCATCTGAACAAGCTCCTCTCTCATGCCTCTGTAATTCCCTTTATTCCATTGTGATACTGATACATGTGAGACATGTCCTGACGAAGGGTCTCGGCCTGAAACATTGACTGTACCTCTTCCTAGAGATGCTGCCTGACCTGCTGCGTTCACCAGCAACTTTGATGTGTGTTGATTCAACCATGTGAGTTATGCTTCTCCCTCTCAAACTGCAGTATGAATTAAATCATATTATGATCACTGCCTCCTATGAGTTTCTTTACGTTAAGCTCCCTAATAAGATCTGGGTTATTACACAACACCCAATCTAAGATAGCCTTTCCCCAAGCAGGCTCAAGCACAAGCTGCTCTGTAAAGCCATCTCGTAGGCATTCAACAAATTCCCTCTCTTGCAATCCGACACCAACCTGATTTTCCCAATCCCCTTGCATATTGAAGTCCCCTATTACAATTGTGACATTATTCTTATTACATGCCTTTTTCAGCTTCCTTTGTAATCTGAACACCATATTTTGGCCACAATTTGGAGGCCTACATATGATTCCCATAAAGGGATTTTTTACTTTTGCAGTTTCTTAACTCCACCCACAAAGATTCAACAATCACTAACCCTATGTCACCTCTTTCTAAATTCCATCTCTTACCAATAGAGACACACGTGCAACAATAAAAACAACAACCTATGCCTTCCTGCCTGTCCTTATGATACAAAGTATGTCCTTTGAAGTTAAGTTCCAAACTATGGCCTCCTTTTAGCAATGACTCAGTGATGCTCACAATGTGGTTTTGATCACTGTGGTGTCCGCATTAGATCGCTCCTTCTGCTAAAGCACGCTAAAGGCAGGATTACTTTATATGATGGCCCCATTTCACTGAATATATTGAGACCGGAGTCTCCTTTTCCCCACATCTGCATCTCAGCCATCAGGGTACATTTGACTTATTTTCCCAAGGGAGGTGTGGCTCGTCCTTGCCCAGATACCAGCTGACAGACTCTGGTTTGAGTGTTCCACTCAATCCACCTGTTGAAGCTTTGAAATGAAAGGATATTGTCTCAACATCCTTCTGTTCCCTTTTCCCTGTGCAGTTTTCTGTCTAACCACAACTATTAGACTCTGCACTTAATATTGTTGTGAGTGGATTATCTCATCCATTGGAACCAGTGAAACTGGACAAAATGTACCAGCTAATTCAATAATGATCCTGCATCATTTATACGATTCTGCATCCAAAATGGATTATTTAATCGAGTCATGGAGCAAATGAACATGGATAAACTGACTTTGGCCGAACAAGTTTATACCGATAACATTGTCCATCCAGCTCGTCCTATGGTAGCCATCTCAACCATTTCTTCTGGCAGCTCCCCGTAGGTCCTTTTCAGGTCTTACCTCTCTGTCTACACCTCCAAGGATCTATTCTGGGCTCAACATAATGACGATAAGACTTGAGCGCTCAGTCTTGGGCTAATCAGAGTAAGTATCTGGTAACTTTCACTTTTCGTTCTTATTTCTTCATTCCTCACCTGTTAGGGCATAGTAGTGTAGCGAGAATGGCTCTGTGTTCGTCCATCGTCGACGTCGATGAGGACCTCAACACCATTATGATGGTGTCGAGACTAGCGCGTGATTTGGGTTTAAGTGAGGGAGAGTTGCGCAGCGTCAGCCTCACTCTCTCTTCCCAATTCCCATCTGGATCCAGTGGCAAGACAGAGTCGAGACGGCCGGAGATGGGACTAGGCGCAGTGGATGACCAGGATGTCTTCTGTGTCTTGTCCTGCTCTACACGTTCCACGACGCTTGCAGAGACCGCCTTCTTGACCGTTGGACCTTCCATTGGTCTTGTCCGCTCAATCCGCCGGAGTCTGTCTACACATGCTGGGATAGATAACTCCCTATCTCACCGAGGGTTTGAGACCCGTCGGCTACCCTCACCTGGTTTAGCCGGCTTGTCGAAGCCGTTGCCCGGGGTGTGGCCGCTGTCGCATGCAAACAGCTACGGGGAGCCACAGGTGAGAGCTGAGTGCCAGGTGGGGACCAAGGGTGGACTAACCGCCCTGAAAAGGACGTGACATGTTCCCCCACCAGAGGTGCTACCCCTCCCTGACACCCCATACACCCCTTGATCATAAGTTTATAACTTTAGATAGTGTTGAATGGGACGACCCATTGGGGGGTGGGGGGCGGGGGGGAGCCACAGTGACCGGGTCTCTGGCATTGAGTCTGGTGCTGTGGCTCAGACAGCAGAGAGGTGAAGAGGGCTACAGTGTTGACAGGAGATTCCTTAGTCAGAGGACCAGAGATGAGATTCGATGGGTTCTGTAGAGACATTCAGATGATATGTTACCTCCCTGGTGCCAGGATTAGTGATGTCTCGGATCAGGTCCATGGCAGTCTCAAGGCTTTAACATTACCTCACCGCTCCTGAACTCAATCCCATGGTTGATGAAAGCAACACATCATACACCTTCTTAACAACATTGTCAACCTGCGCAGCATCTTTGAGTACCCTGTAGACGCGGACTCCAAGATCTTGCTGATCCTCCACGCTGCCAAGAGTCTCACCATTAGTATTATATTATATTAGATTATGAGGACACGCAGTCCTCTTTTATTGTCATTTAGTAATGCATGCATTAAGAAATGATACAGTGTTTTTCCAGAATGATATCACAGAGACACATGACAAACCAAGACTGAATAACTGACAAAAAACACATAATTATAACATATAGTTACAACAGTGCAAAACAATACCGTAATTTGATAAGAACAGACTATGGCACAGTAAAATCTCAGAGTCTCTCGAAAGTCGCATCATCTCACGCAGACGGTGAACCTCCAGCGCCGCCAGCTTGCCGATGCAGCATCCCGGAAACATCCGCCCACAGTCCGACTTTGAGTCCGTTCGAAAACTCCGAGCCTCCCATCAGCTCCCCGACACTGAGCACCGAGCACCATCTCTGCCGAGTGTTTCGACCCCGGCCCCGGCAACAGGCAATAGGCAAAGCCGAGGATGTGGGGCCTTCCCCTCCGGAGATTCTCGATTGCGCAGTGGCAGCGAAGCAGGCATTTCAGAAGTTTCTTCAGATGTCCCCATCAAATCAGGATTGTGCATCGCACCCTACTTCACAGATACAAAATCAATTCAGAACGGCCGCGTGCACTGCGTCGCGCTGCCATCTTCTCCACAACCAGTCTACAACCACTCTTTGTCTTCTGTGGGCAAGACTCTTGGCAGCGTGGAGGATCAGCAAGATATTGGAGTCTGTGTCTACAGGGTACTCAAAGATGCTGCGCAGGTTGACAATGTTGTTAAGAAGGTGTATGATGTGTTGGCTTTCATCAACCATGGGATTGAGTTCAGGAGCCTTGAGATAATGTTAAAGCCTTGCGACTGCCAGAATATTATACTCTGTCTTCAAATTTGACCTGCCAAAATTAACCACTTCACACTTATCTGGGTTGAAGTCCATCTGGCACTTCTCAGTCCAGTTCTGCATCCTATCATTGTCGTGCTGTAACCTTTAACAACCTTCCAGACTATCCACAACACTCCCAACTTTTGTATCATCAGCGCACTTACTAAACCACCCTTCTACTTCCTCATCCAGGTCATTTATAAAAATCACGAAGAGGAGGGGTCCCTGAACAGATCCCTGCGGACCTCCTACAGCCACCCTTTGCCTCCTGTGAGCAAGCCAATTCTGGATCCACAAAGCAAGGTCTCCTTGGATCCCATGCCTCATTACTTTCTGAATGAGTCTTGCATAGGGAACCTTATCAAATGCCTTATTGAAATCCATATACACTACATCCACTGCTCTACCTTCATCAATGTGTTTTGTTACATCCTCAAAGAATTCAATCAGGCTCGTAAGGCACGACCTGCCTTTGACAAAGCCATGCTGACTATCCCTAACCAGATTATGTCTCTCCAAATGCTCATAAATCCTGTCTCTCAAGATCTTCTCCAACAACTTGCCCACCACTGAAGTAAGACTCACTGGTCTATAATTTCCTGGGTTATCTCTATTCCCTTTCTTGAACAAGGGAACAACATTTGACACCCTCCAATCCTCTGGTACTTCTTCCGTCCCTACTGATGCAAAAATCATCGCCAGAGGCTCAGCAATCTCCTCCCTCACTTCCCACTATAGCCAGGATTATATCTCATCCAGTACCGGTGACTTATCTAACTTACTACCTTTTGCCTTCCTCTCCACAGACTCAACGTGCAAATTAACATAGAACATAGAATAGTACAGCACATTACAGGCCCTTCGGCCCACCATGTTGTACTGACCCTCAAACCCTGCCTCCCATATAACCCCCCACCTTAAATTCCTCCTTATACCTGTCTGGTAGTCTCTTAAACTTCACTAGTGTATCTGCCTCCACCACTGACTCAGGCAGTGTATTCCATGCACCAACCACTCTCTGAGTAAAAAACCTTCCTCTAATATCCCCCTTGAACTTCCCACCCCTTACCTTAAAGCCATGTCCTCTTGTATTGAGCAGTGGTGCCCTGGGGAAGAGGCGCTGGCTATCCACTCTATCTATTCCTCTTATTATCTTGTACACCTCTGTCATGTCTCCTCTCATCCTCCTTCTCTCCAAAGAGTAAAGCCCTAGCTTCCTTAATCTCTGATCATAATGCATACTCTCTAAACCAGGTAGCATCCTGGTAAATCTCCTCTGTACCCTTTCTAATGCTTCCACATCCTTCCTATAGTGAGGCGACCAGAACTGGATACAGTACTCCAAGTGTGGCCTAACCAGAGTTTTATAGAGCTGCATCATAACCTTTAGGGAATCCTGTACGAGGACTCCCAAGCCCCTTTAGCCTCAGAAGTTTGAATTTTCTCTCCATTTAGAAAATTGTCTACCCTTTCTGTTCTTCTGCCAGTACACTTTCAAACACTGCATTCCATCTGCCATTTCATTGCCCATTCTCCTAATCTGTTTAAGTCCTTCTGTAGCCTCTCTATTTCCTCAACACTTCCTGCCCCTCATCCTATCTTCGTATTGTCTGCAAACGTTGCAACCAAGCCATCAATTCCATTGTCCAAATCATTGACATATAACGTAAAAAGACTCCTGTGGAGTCACCAGCAGCCAAGCAGAAAAGGCTCCTGTTGTGTCTGTGCAACTACATATCAATTAAATAAAAGCACACACGCAGGGGATTGCTTTAATCGGTGTATTCACATTGCAGCGAGAGAAAGAGTGAGAGATGAATGTGAGTTTTTCAAAAATGAAATCTCACATTGTGGACATGTCATTGACAAGCAGGGCTTACGTAAGTCACAAGAGAAGACTGAAACTGTGCTGCAGGCACCCGAACTGGAAAATGTGTCACAACTCAGGTCATACTTGGGCCTTGCAAACTACCACCACTGGTTTCTCCCAAACATTGCTACAGTGCTGCTCCCACTGAATGCAGTGTTGCAAACGGGCAAAGTGGAAGTGATCAGAAAGACGTTAGAGAGCGTTCAAGGAAACAAAGAGACTAATAATATCAAATCAACTGCTCACCCATCATGACCCATCTCTGCCCATCAGACTGGCATGTGATGCATCCCCTTATGGCATTGGTGCTGTTTTGTCACACACTATGAAAGATGGATCTAAATGTCCAATTTTGCTTGCTACAAGATCACTGATGAGCGCAGAATGCAACTATGCACAGATCACCGAGAGGCACTTAATCCAGTATGGGGAGTAAAGAAGTTCCACCACTACCCCTACAGACAGAAGTTTATGCTAGTGACAGATCACCAGCCCCCTGTGTCCATTTTCAATCCCAGGAAGGGAATTCCAGTAACACACACCAGATGCTGGGGCAACTCAGCAGGTCAGGCAGCATCTTGGAAAAGAATACAGGCAACGTTTCGAGCTGAAACTCTTCGGCAGAACCAATCTCTAACTGTGCTACAGAATCTACTTTATTCCGTATTTGAATGCAAATCATGAGTCAGAATCAGCTTTCATAGCGTGGGCATATGGCGTGCAATTGTTGTTATGTGACAGCAGTACGTTGCAATACATAATCATAAAAACTGTACATTGCAATATATATATAAGGTTAAAGGAAATAAATAGTGCAAAAAGAAGAAACAAGTGGTGATGTAGTGTTCATGGGTTCAATGTTATTTCAGAAATCTGGTGGTAGAGGGGAAGAAGCTGTTCCTGATTCATTCAATGTCTGTCTTCAGGCTCCTGTACCTTTTCCTTGATGTTAGCAATGAGAAGAGGACATGTCCTGTGTGATGGGGATCCTTAATGACGGATTCTGCCTTTCCGAGGCATCACTCCTTGAAGATCTCCTGGATTCTGGGTAGGCTAGAGCCCATGATGGAGCTGACTGAGTTCACAACTTTCTGCAGCTTTTTTCAGTCCCGTGTGGCCCCCACCCATACCAGATGGTGATACAGCCAGTCCGAAGACTCTCCACATCCATCATCGTCATCAAGTGCCGTGCCCAGTTTGAGCTTTGACTGCCATGGCCCACACACTCCTGTTTCGGGTCAAGTGGATCAATTCATTGGTATTCATTTCCAGTTCTCTGGCTGCTGACTCCATCATCATTTGTCTTTGTCTTCCTCTTGCTTTCTTCCCTTCAATCTTTCCCATAATTACCGTGCATTCTAACTCCTCTTTCCTAATCACATGTCCAATGAAGTTACGTTACCTTTTCATAATCTCATACATTATTTCTCTTTTTGTGTTTGCTCTGTTCATGACATCCTCGTTAGATATTCGTTTCATCCATGATATTCTTTGCATCCTCCTCAAAAACCATATCTCTGCTGCTGCAATTCATTTCCTCATGTTACTAGATATTATCCAACATTCTGAGCCATGTAACATAACTGGATAAACGTAACATTTCAGTACTCTGAGGTGGGTTGTCATGCCTAGTTTAATGTTGGTCAGTATACTCTTCATTCTCGTAAGGGTATCTTTTGCCATCCCTATTCTTCTTTTGATGTCCAAGTCGCACCTGCCATCTGATGTCACCCAGCTACTTAAGTAGCAAAAGTTCTGTACTTGTTTTATGTCTTCCCATTTATTCTCAGCCTGCAGATAGGATTCTCCTTCTTTTTGGATATCACCGTACATTCTGTCTTTTTGCAATTGATAGATAGACCCATTTTTGTACTTTCTTCAACAATTATATCTATCAAGTTTTGTAGTTCTTCCTCCGTACTTGCAATTAACAGCGTCATCTGCATATCTGAAATTATTGATGTTTTCACTGCCAACTTTGATTCCCAAGATGTCTCTTATTTTTTGTAATATTGTTTCACTGTACACATTAAACAAATCAGGGGAGAAAACACATCTTTGTCTAACGCCTCTATTGATCTCCGCCGTACATCTGTAGAAATTTACTAGTGTCTTTGGTGACATATCAAAACTCCTCAAACTGCTCGTAAAGCTCCTCTGTCGTGCCTTCTTTGTAACTGGATCAATATGTTGGGCCCAGGATAGATCCTCAGAGATGCTGACACCCAGGAACCTGAAATTGCCCACCCTTTCTGCTTCTCAATGCTGCCATTACAGAGGAGGTTTGTAGCCATGAAGACTCACATTCAATGTTTTAGGAACAGCTTCCCTCCCACCATCAGATTTCGGAATGGTCCATGAACCCATGAACACTACCCCACTACGAGGGGTGATTGATAAGTTTGTGGCCTAAGGTAGAAGGAGTCAATTTTACAAAACCTAGCACATTTATTTTTCCTCCATTTATACCCTTAGTCCAGCGGTTGTAGAGCATACAGATCCCTTCTTTGTAGAAGTTGGTGTCTTGGGTCTCCAGAAAGTGGTCCACAGCAGAGGTGATTGATAAGTTCATGGCCTAAAGTAGAAGGAGATGAGAAGAAACTTCAAACTTTCTGCATTTTCACTCAAAGAGTTGAACTGCTCGTGCATGTAACGAGAGCTGTATAACTCATCTCCTTCTACCTTAGGTCACGAACTTATCAATCAGCCTTGCTGTGGACCACTTCTACAAAGAAGGGATCCGTGTGCTCCACGACCGCTGGACTAAGTGAGTACATGTAGGAGGGGACTATGTTGAAAAATAAATGTGCTAGGTTTTCTAAAATTGACGCCTTCTACCTTAGGCCACGAACTTATTAATCACCCCTCGTATTTTGTTTTCTTTTTGCATTACTTATTTGTATTATATATTTCTTGTTGTGATTTATAGTAATATTTTATTTGTTGCACTATGCTGGTGCCACAAAACAACACATTTCGCGACGTATGCCAGTGAGAGTAAACCTGTTCTGATTCCGGCTCACTGATGGACTGGGATTATTGTTCTGAGGGACAAATCACTGGCTGGAGAAGTGTTGTCTGTGACTCGGAGGGGGATCATGGATCGGGATCTGGAGGTTGTGGATCTGAGTCCTGCTCCAGCCCGTGACAGTGGTGTAGGGGGAGCCCAGCACGGCTGGGTGTGATGGGATTGAAGAGAACAGCCAACCTGTTGCACGGCCCACGTGACCTTCCACAGTGGATGCAGGCAATCCCACAGAATCAGTTGAAGGAAAACGTGAGTTTATCCCTGGGGTCCCGGCTATTGTTCACCCTCCACCCACATAGAGTTTAACCCATTTCTGCCTTGGGGACTCTGGAGACAATTTGACAGCTGCTATCCCTGTTATAGAGGTTACATGTCCAAATTAATGAACTTCCCTGGGGTGTCCTAAGATAGAGTAGAAAATCAAGCAGCACCAAATAGATACAACACACCCTCTTTCTCTCTTACACACTCACTCTCATGTTTACACTCTCAGCTAAGCCTTGAACTCATTCCCTCAGATTGGGAAAATTTAAATAACCTCAACGCAGGCATAACACTATCACAGTGCCAGCAATTCCTGCCACTCTTTGTAAGGAACACACATCAAAGTTGCTGGTGAACGCAGCAGGCCAGGCAGCATCTCTAGGAAGAGGTACAGTCGACGTTTCGGGCCGAGACCCTTCATCAGGACTAACTGAAGGAAGAGTTAGTAAGAGATTTGAAAGTGGGAGGGGGAGGGGGAGATCCAAAATGATAGGAGAAGACAGGAGGGGGAGGGCTGGAGCCAAGAGCTGGACAGGTGATTGGCAAAAGGGATACAAGAGGATCATGGGACAGGAGGTCCAGGGAGAAAGACAAGGGGGGGGGTACCCAGAGGATGGGCAAGGGGTATAGTCAGAGGGACAGAGGGAGAAAAAGGAGAGTGAGAGAAAGAATGTGTGTATATAAATAAATAACGGATGGGGTGCGAGGGGGAGGTGCAAGGTACCAATGTCAACTTAGAAGCAATTTAAGGATGATGAAGAAGATAGAAATGGATTAAGGTAGAGATCCTAAGAAGTAGCAGGGCCAGAGGGGGTTACAGAGATGGGGAAGGGGAGGTACCCCAGAGGGACTAGAGCAGAATTTGTTAAAGGCAACTCATTGCTAAATCCAGCTATAGTAGGGAGAAACTGGAGGTCCATGAGCTAGATCTTATCACCGGATCGGAAGTGGAGAGAGTCAGTAACTTTAAATTTCTTGCTGTTACTATATGAAAGGACCTGCCATGGAACCAGTACATATGTCCTATTATAAAGAAGGCATGTCACTGGCTCTAGTTTCTTAGAAGTTTGCACAGATTCAACATGTCATCTAAAACTTTGACAATCTTCTATTTTTCACCTTTCACTCTTAACCTATGATTTCTAGTTGTTGTCCCACCTAGACTAAGTGGAAAAAGCCTTCTTACATTTATTCCATCTTTTCTCTTTCCTTAGGTCCTGCAGGCTCAGCAAGATCCTTGTAAATTTCCGCTGTACCCTTTCAATCTTATTTACATTTTTCCTGTAGGTAGGTGACCAAAACTACTCTAAGTTGTGCATCACCAACATTTTATACAACTTCAATATAACATCCTATATCCAGTACTCAATACTTTGGTTTAGAGTAATAAAGAGGTACAGCACAGAAACAGGCCCTTCAGCCCATCTAGTCCATGCTGAACCAATTAAACTGCCTACTCCCATTGACCTGCACTGATACCATAGCCCTCCATACTCTTAATATCCATGCACCTGTCCAAACTTCTCTTAAATGTTGAAATTGAGTTCACACACACCACTTGTGCTGGCAGCTCATCCCACACTCTCATGACCCCCGAGTGAAGGAGTTTTCCCTCATGTTCTCCTGAAACTTTTCACTTTTCACCCTTAGCCCATGACCTCTCGTTGTAAACCCACCCAACATCCGTGGAAAAAGCCTGCTTGCATTTACTCTATCTATAAAACATAGAACATAGAACATAGAACATAGAATAGTACAGCACAGTACAGGCCCTTCGGTCCACAATGTTGTGACAACCCTCAAACCCTGCCTCCCATATAACCCCCCACCTTAAATTCCTCCATATACCTGTCTAGTAGTCTTTTAAATTTCACTAGTGTATCTGCCTCCACCACTGACTCAGGCAGTGTATTCCACGCACCAACCACTCTCTGAATAAAAAACCTTCCTCTAATATCCCCCTTGAACTTCCCACCCCTTACCTTAAAGCCATGTTCCCTTGTATTGAACAGTGGTGTCCTGGGGAAGAGGCGCTGGCTGTCGACTCTATCTATTCCTCTTAATATCTCGTACACCTCTATCATGTCTCCCCTCATCCTCCTTCTCTCCAAAGAGTAAAGCCCTAGCTCTCTTAATCTCTGATCATAATGCATACTCTCTAAACCAGGCAGTGTCCCGGTAAATCTCCCCCGTACCCTTTCCAACGCTTCCACATCTATAACCCTCATAATTTTGTATACCATAAGATCATAAGGAGCAGAATTAGGCTATTTTGACCCATCAAATCTGCTCCACCGTTTCATCCATTTTCCCTCTCAGCCCCAATCTTCTGCTTTCCCCTTTATCCCTTCATGCCCTGACCAATCAAGAAACTATCAACCTCTGCCTGAAATATACATAAAGACTTGGCCTCCACAGCCACATGTGGCAATGAATTTCACAGATACACCACTCTCTGGCTAAAGAAATTCCTCCTTATCTCCGTTTTTAAGGACACCCCTCTATTCTGACGCTGTGTCCTCTGGTCTTAAACTTTCCCTTCACTGCAATTGTCTCTGCACATCTACTCTATCAAGGCCTTTCACCATTCGATAGGTTTCAATCAGGTCACCCCTCATTCTTCTGAATTTTAGTGAAAACAGGCCCAGAGCTACAAAATGTTCTTCATATGAGAAGCTGCTTAATCCTGGAAGCATTTTTGTGAACCTTCTTTGAACACTTTTCAGCTTCAGCACATCTTTTCTGAGATAAGGGGCCCAAAATTGCTTATATTACTCCAAGTGGAGCCTCCCTAGTGCTTTATAAAGTCTCAACATTACATCCTTGCTCTTATATTCTAGTCCTCTTGAAATGAATGCTAACATTGCATTTGCCTTCCTCACCACAGACTCAACCTGCAAACAAACCTTTAGGGAATCCTGTATAAGGATTCCCAAATTCATTTGCACCTTCAGTTTTTGTATTTTATCTCCATTTAGAAAATAGTCAACTATTTCATTTTTTCTACCAAGTACATGGGTATGCACTTCCTGACACTATATTCCACCTACTGCTTCTTTGCCCATTTTCCTAATCTGTCTAAGTTCTTCTGTAGCTTCCCCTATTTCCAGAAGGGTACCTGCACCCCACCCAATTTCATAACTTTGCAACAAAGCTATCAATTCCATCATCCACAAACATGAGAAAATCTGCAGATGTTGGAAACCCAAGCAACACACACAAAAGGCTGGAGAAACTCAGCAGCCCATGCAGCATCTATAGAAAAGAGTACAGTTGATGTTTCACCAGGATCCTTCATCCAAATCATTGACATATAACGTAAAAAGAAACTGTTCCAACACAGATGCCTATGGAACACCAGTCATCACTGCAGCCAGTCAGAAAGGTCTCTCTTTATTCCCACTCCTTGCTTCTTGCCAATGAGCCACTAGAATCTTTCCTGTAATACCATGGGCTCGTAACTTGTTTAGCAGCCATGTGTGGCACCTTGTCACAGGCCTTCTGAAAATCCCAGTACGCAACATCAACCACTTCTTCTTTTTCTATCCTGCTTGTTATTTCTTCAAAGAATTCCAATAGATTTGTCAGACAAGATTTTCCCTTGAGGAAACCATGCTGACTTTGCAACCATGCTGACTTTGCCTTATATTTCATCATGTACCTCCAAGTATCATGAAACCACATCCTTATCAATTGACTCCAACATCTTCCCAACCACTGAGGTTAGACTAACTGTCCTATAATTTCATTTTTCTTCTGCCTCTCTCCCTTTCTGAAGGGTAAAGTGACATTTGTAATTTTCCAGTCTTCTGGAACCATTCCAGGATCATTACTAATGCCTTCACAATCACTTCACCTACCTCTTTCAGAACCCTGAGGTATATACTATCTGATCCTACCTTCATACCTTTCAGTTTCCTAAGAAGCTTCTCTCTAGTAATGGTAACTTCACATACTTCATGACCCCTGACACCTGCGACTTACAGCATTCTGCCGGTGTCTTCCACAGTGAAATTCTTATTCAGTTTGTCTGCCATTTCCTTGGCCCCCATCACTACCTCTCCTGCATCATTTTCCAGCACTCCAATATCCACTCTTTCCACTCTTTTATACTTTATGTATCTGAAGAAACTTCTGGTATCCTCTTAATATTATTATGTATTCTACCTTTACATTCTTAATGATTTTTATAGTTGCCTTCTGTTGGTTTTTAAAAGCTTTCTAATCCTCTCACTTCCCACTAGTTTTTACTCTTTTATATACCCTCTCTTTGGCTTTTATGTTGGCTTTGACTTCTCTTGTTAGCAATGGTTATGTCATCTTGCCTTTAGAATACTTCTTCCTCTTTAGAATCTACAGTATATATATTGTGCCTTCTGAATTGCTGCTGGAAATTCCAGCCATTGCTACTCTGATGTCATTCCAGCCAGTATTCTTTTCCAATCGATTCCTGCCAACTCCTCTCTCATGTCTCTGTAATTTCCTTTACTCCACTGCAATATTGATGCACCCAACTTTAGCTTCTCCTTCTCAAATTTCAAAGTGAATTTGATCATATTTTGATCACTTTCCCCTAAGCCCTCTAAACAATTCTGGTGATGCCACTTTTGACAAATTATCAGTGCTCATCCATTCACTGTGTAAGATCTACCCTGGTTGGTCCTACCAAAGTGCAACACTTTACACCTGTCTGCATTAAATTCCATCTGCCATTTTTTAGCCCATTTTTCCAACTGGTGCAGATTCCTCTGCAAGCCATGATGCCCTTCCTCATTATCCAATACACTCCCAATCGTGGTGTCATCTGCAAATTTGCTGATCCAGTTAACCATATTATCATCCACATCATTGATATGGATGACAAACAACAAAGGACCCAGCACCGATCCCTGTGGCATTCCACCAGTCACAGGCCTCCAGTCAGAGAGGCAACCATCTACTACCACGCTTTGGCTTCTCCGGAGAAGGCAGGAGGAGAGAGAACAGCGCGCCACGCTTGCGCAGCCCTCTGGTGAAAAATGATATCATATCCATTAAATAGGGGCCGTGGACAATTCTGATTTGATGGAGATGGATGTGAAAGCACAGAGGAACATCTGGAGAAATTTCTGAAACGCTCCTTCGCTGCTGTCGTTACTGTGCGGTCGGGAATCTGCTGGAGGGAAGGCCTCAAAATCCCTGGCTTTGCCTGCTGTTGGCAACTGAGATTGAGGTCGAATCGTTCGGACAGAGATGGCGCTCAGTACTCGGTGTCGGAAAGAGGATTTGGAGGCTTAAAGTTTTCGGATGATTTAGAGACGGATTGTGGTCGGGCATGGCAGGGAGAGTTTTTCACCCCTTCTTCTGTCTGCGTGAGATGTGGGACATTTGAGAGACTTTGAACTTTTTACTGTGCTCATGTGAGTTATGGTATTGCTGCACTGTTGTAACTATATGTTATAATTATGTGGGTTTGTCAGTTTTTTCAGTCTTGGTCTGTCCTGTGTTTTGTGATATCACACCGGAGGAAATATTGTATCATTTCTTAATGCATGCATTACTAAATGACAATAAAGGAGGACTGCGTGTCTTCATAATCTAATCCCACAAAGCCAATCCAATCTAATTCAATTTACTACCTCATCCTGAGTGCCAAGTAAAGGAAACTTCTTGACCAACCTTTCATGCAGGACCTTATCAAATGCCTTTCTAAAATCCATATAGACAGCATTCAATGACTTTCCTTCATCCAGTTTCTTGGTAACTTCCTCAAAAAACTCTATAACTTTGGTTAGACATGACCTGCCACGCTTGAAGCTATGCTGACTATCCTTAATCAGATCATGTCTATCCAAATACTTATATATCTGGTCCCATAGAATACCTTCCAATAACTACCACAAATGATGTCAAACTCACCAGCCTATAATTTCCTGGTTTTTGTTTGGAGCCTTTCTTAAATAGCAGAACAACATTGGTTACCCTCCAATCCACTGGTTTAAATATCTCTGCTAGGGCTCCGGCAATTTCTGCATTTGCCTCCCATGGGGTCCGAGGGAACATTTTGTCAGGATCTGGGGAGTTATCCACCCTGATTTGCCTCAGGACAGGAAACACCTCCTCCTCTGTAATCTGTACAGAGTCCATGAGGTTGCTGCCGCTTTTCCTCACTTCAAGACTCTGTGTCCATCTGCTGAGTAAATGCAGATACACAACATGCATTTAAGATCTGCCAATCTGTTTTGGCTCCAAACATGGATTACCATTCTGAACTTCCAGAGGACCAATGTTGTCCCTTGCAATCCTTTTGCTCTTAATGTATCTGTAGAATCCCTTAGGATTCTCCTTCACCCTGTCTGCTAGAGCAACCGCATGCCTTCTTTTAGCCCTCCTGATTTCTTTCTTAAGTGTTGTCTTGTGTTTCTTAAACTCCAGAAGCACCTCATTTGTTCCTATTTGCCTGTACCTGCTATGAACCTCCTTTTTTTCTTAACCAGGGCCTCAATAGCTCATGTTATCTTTACCTTTTATTCTGAAAGGCATTTACAAGCTTTGTACTCTCAAAATTTCACTTATGAAGGCCTCCCACTTACCAACTGCACCTTTGCCAGTAAACAGCCTGTCCCAATCCACACTTGCCAGATCACTTCTGATACCATCAAAATGGACCTTTCTCCAATTTAGAATCTCAACCCATATATCAGACCAAACTTTTTGCATATTTACTTTGAAACTAATGCCATTGTGGTCACTAGATGCAAAGTGTTCCCCTACGCAAACTTCTATCACCTGCCCTCTCTCATTCCCTAATAGCAGATCCAGTATCACACACTCTCTCATTGAGACTTCTATGTACTGATGAAGGAAAGTTTCCTGAACACATTTGATAAACTCTGTTCCACCTAGTCCTTTCACAGCATGAGATTCCCAGTCAACATGGAGAAAGTTAAAATCACCAGCTATAACAACTTTATGTTAATTGCAACAGTCAGTGATCTCTCTACAAATTTGTTCCTCTAAATCCATAGGACTGTTGAGTGGTCTGTAATATAGCCCCAGTAATATGGCTATACCTTTCTTATTTCTCAGTTCCACCTCTAACTCCTCAGTAGTCAAGTTCTCCAGTCTGTCCTGCGGAGTAACACCACCCCTCTTCCTTTAATCCCTATGCTCTGCCACGCCTAAAAGTTGGAACCCCAGAATAAGGAGCTGCCAGTCCTGCCCCTCCTGCAACCAAGTTTCACTAATGGCTACAATGTCATAATTCCAGCTGTTGATCCGTGCCCTGAGCTCATCCGCCTTTCCTATGATACTTCTTGCATTGAAATATATGCAGCTCAGTATATTCGCAACACAATCCTGAGCCTTTTGATCCCGACTTTTTCTAAGGTTTTAACGACATCTGTCTCCACTAACTGTTCTGGCACTCTGGTTCCCATCCCCCTGCAACTTTAAACGCACCATGTAGCAAGAGCAAACCTTCCCGCTGGGATATTAGTCCCTTGCAGTTCGGGTGCAAACTGTCTCTTCTGTACAGGTCCCACCTCCACTGGAAGAGAGCTCAATGATCCAAAAATATTATGCCCACCTGTTGCCTACACCAAATCCTTTGCCACGTATTAAACAGTATAACCTTCCTAGATACTGACCCATACCAGGCATGACAACCCGCCTCAGAGTACTGAAATGCTCCGTTTTTCCAGTTATGTTATATGGCTCAGAATGTTGGATAATATCTAGTAACATGAAGAAACAAATTGAAGCAGCAGGGATGTGGTTTTTGAGGAGAATACAAAGAATATCATAGACAAAATGAATATTTAACAAGGATGTCATGAACAGAGCAAACACAAAAAAAGAAATAATGTATGAGATCATGAAAAGGTAACGTAACTTCATTGGACATGTGATTAGGAAAGAGGAGTTAGAATGCTCGGTAATTATGGGAAAGATTGAAGGGAAGAAAGCAAGAGGAAGACAAAGACAAATGATGATGGAGACAGCAGCCAGAGAACTAGAAATGAATACCAATGAACTGATCCATTTGACCCAAAACAGGAGTGTGTGGGCATGGCAGTCAAAGCTCAAACTGGGCACGGCACCTGATGATGATGATGAATCTTCCTAGTTCTAGCCTGATTAGCGCGTGGCACAGGTAGCAATCCAGAGATTACAACCCTGAAGGTACTGCCCTTTAACTCCCTGAAATTCCTACGCAGAACTTTATCACTTGTCTTACCCATGTCATTGGTACCTACATGGACCACGACCTCTGTCTGTTCACCCACCCACTTAAGAATGCTGAGGACTCAATCCTTGGTGTCCCAGACCATGGCACCTGGGAGGCAACATACCATCCGGGACTCTCATTCTCTTCCACAGAGCCTCCTGTCTGTTTCCCTAACCCATGAATCTTCTATCACCACAGCTCGTCTCTTCTTTCCCTTTCCCTTCTGAATCACAGAGCCAGACACAGTGCCAAAGACTGCTGTGATTTTCATCTGCTAGGTTGTCCAACAGTATCCAAAGTGATATATGTGTTGTTGAAGGAGATAGCCACAGGGTTCTTTGCCCTTTCCCCTTCCTGACTGTCACCTATTTTCCTGTCTCCTGCACCTAGGGTGTAATTATCTCTCTATGTCCTATCTAGCACCCCTTCAGCCTCCCGAATGATCCGGAGCTCATCCAGTTCCAGCTCCAACTCCTTAATGCAGATTGTTGGAAGCTGAAACTGGATTCACTTCATGCAGTTGTCGTGGTCAGGGTCACAGGAGGTCTCCCTGCCTTCCCACATCCGGCGAGAGGAGCATTCCACTGTCCCTCCTGGCATTTCCACTGTCCCAGATGAGAAAATGTAAATGGGGGGGGGGAATGTAGAGGGGGGAGGTGGAACTCTAGCTACAGCTTTTCTTTTTTGCCTTCTCTGACTGAAGCATCTCTCTGTGAAGTGTTGAAGCCTCAAAATCCCAACCCTAACTCCAACATTAGCCACCGTGACGATTGCCGCTTTGCTTGCTCCTGTCTTCCTCTATTTGTTCTTGCTGAGGCCAATGTGCCAAGACCTTTCTTTACACCCATCAATCTTTAATAGCCTTATTAAACAAGAACCTAAGGCAGCTGGTGCTGTAGTGGCATCCGTACACCGGACTTCGGGACGGGTGGACCCAGGTTTGAAATTGGCTGGGTCTTTGCACATTTTCCATCTGAGCTGGGTCGAGCATTGAACTAGCAACTTGGCCTTGTAAAAAACAGACAAATGCTAAAGAAATGGCAATTGCCCCCAAGGTGTGGAGAGGAACAACAAACAAAAACCTATCAACCACCGTTTTAAATATACTCAATGACCTGGCTGCCACAGCTGTCTGAGGTATTGAAATCCATCGGCTACAAATATTGCTTCTCAACTCTGTTGTATTCTGAGGTTGTGCACTTTGGTCCTATACTTCCCCACTGTACAAAACTTCCTCTCTTGTAGTAACCAGCTGTAACCGCTGCAACGATGCTACTGAGAATAATGTGTCAGTTTTAACCATGATAAGATTGACAAAGTGACCCTCAGGGTCTGCTGAGGGGTGTCAGAGGGTCCAAGGTACAGAGGGCCTCTCATTTCCTTTCCTCTCCTGTTCCTGGAAACATCTCTCCTCTTCCTTCCTCTCATCCCCCCTCACTCTCCCCTCATTCCACCTCACTCCCTGCTCACTTGCCCCACTCTCCACTCACTCCCTCTCACCGCTGATGACCACAACTGTGAGAAGTGCATCCAACTCCCCCTCACTCCCCTCTTGCTCTACCTCACACCCCCTCTCTTCTCACACGCTCACCTCCCTCAACTGCCCCACTTTCAAAAGGCGTCAACATCTCCCAAAAGGCAGAAAATGACGGAAACCATCTGCAGGTCGGGCAGCCTCCGGGGGGAGGAAATGGCGAGTTCTGGACTGACAGACAGAGGGGAGATGAACCCGCAGAGAGCATCGGCGAAAACACAAGAACTGAATCAACATAACAAGTGACGAGCTTGGTCAAAGCTGGCCATTGATGACAAGACTGAGAAGCCGGAAAAGGGCCTGCAACATCATGAAGGATCCCACTCACCCTCCACATGGTCTGTTTGTCCCACTCCCATCAGGGAGGAGGCTATGTAGCATTGATAACAGGACGTGTGCAAAGTTAAAATCACTCAACTAAAACAACTCAGACTGAAGTTACAGGGGAATGGGATCGAGAGCACTAGAACGGGTCGTGGAGCGGTTGTGGGGAAAGATGTAATTAAGCTGACATACAAGGCCAGGAATCAACAGTTTGAGCATGGTGGGATGAATGTTCTGAACTGTACATATTTCAAAGCAACAAGCATTGGAAAGGCAGGTGAGCTCAGGGCATGGAACAAGACATGGAGTTATGATATTATAGCCATGAGTGGGGCTTGTTTGCAGGAGGGACAGGAATGGCAGCTCAATGTTCCAGGGTTCCATTGATTTCGAGTGGGAGAGATTAAAGGAGGAGAGGTGGCATTACTAGTCAGGGAAAAAGTCAGAGCAGTGCTCAGTCATAGAACGTAGAACTACAGCACATCACAGGCCCTTCGGCCCACAATGTTGTGCCGACTATGTGACCTACTCTAGAAACTGCCTAGAATTTCCCTAGCACATAGCCCTCTATTTCTCTAAGTTCCATGTACCTATCTCAGTGACCCTATTATCAGTCAGGACAGACTGGAGAGCTCGTCTAGTAATACTCTATGGGTAGAAATGAGGAATAAGAAAACTATGAGCATGTTAGTGGGATTATATTGGAGAGCACCCAACTGTCCGCAGGATTTAGAGGAGCAAATTTGCAGGGAATTTGCAGACTGTTGCAAGAAACATAAGGCTGTAATATTAAGTGATTTTAACTTTCTAGATGTTGACTGGGACTCCTATATTGTAAAAGGACTAGATAAAGGATAGAGTTTATCAAATGTGTAAGGCAATTTTCCTTCATCAGTACATAGAAGTCTCAATGAGAGAGTGTGGAATATTGGATCTGCTATTAGGGAATGAGACAGGCAGGTGACAGATGTTTGTGTGGGGGAACACTTTGTATCCAGTGATCATAATGCCATTAATTTCATGATAATTATGGAGAAGGATAGGTCTGGTCTTCGGTTGAGATTCTAAATTGAATGAAGGCCATTTTGGATTGTATCAGAAAGGGTCTGGCAAGTGTGAATTGCGACAGGCTGTTTTCTAGCAAAGGTGAAATGGAAACCTTCACAAGTGAAATGTTGAGAGGAGAGATTGGATGTGCCTGTCAAAATAAAAGGCAGGTATAACGGGTTCAGGGAACCTTGGTTTTCAAGACATATTGAGTTCCTGGTTAAGAAATAAAAAAGGAGTTGCATAACAGGTAGAGGCAGGTACGAACAGATGAGGTACTTGAGGAGTATAAGAAATGGAAGAAAACACTTAAGAAGGAAATCAGAAGGGCAAAAAGAAGGCACCTGCTTGCTCTAGCAGAAAATCTGAAAGAGAATCCTGGGGGCTTCTACAGATATTTTAAAAGTAGAAGGATAGCAAGGGACAAAATTGGTCTTCTGGATGATCAGAATGGCAATCTATGCATGGAGCTGTAAGAGATGGGGGAGTTATGAAATGGATTTTTTTGCATCTGTATTTATAAATATTTGGACAGACATGGACTGATTAGGAATAGTCAACATGGCTTTGTGTGTGGTAGGTTGTGTCTAACCAATCTTATAGACCGTAAGACCAGGTGGGTGGGAAAGGCCAAGGACTGGAAAAGAAAGAATCCAATAGGAGAAGAGATTGGACGATAGAAGAAAGGGAAGGGGGAGAGAACATAAGGAGAAGTAAAGGCAGGTGAGAAGCAGGTGCAGGGATGTGCCTGGAGGGAGATTAGTGGTGAGAGATAAATGGCCAAGGGAATCACAGAGGGAGTGATTCCTTTGGAAAGTGGGGGTTAGGAGAAGTAAGGATATGTTTAGTGATCGGATCCCTTTGGAGATGGCAGAAGTTGCAGAGGATGATGTGTTGGATGTCGAGGATGACGGTTGTAGGTAAGGACACGACGGATTCTGTCACTATTACAGTGATGGGAAGATGGGGTGAGTGTGGATGTTTGGGAAATGGAGGTGATATGGGTGAGGATAGCTTCAATAGTGGAGGGAGGGAAACCCTATTCTTTAAACAACTTGGACATAACCATATATAACCATATAACAATTACAGCATGGAAACAGGCTATCTCGGCCCTTCTAGTCCATGCTGATCTCTTACTCTCACCTAGTCCCTCCGACCTGCACTCAGCCCATAACCCTCCATTCCTTTCCTGTCCATATATCTATCCAATTTAACTTTAAACGACAACATCAAACCTGCCTCAACCACTTCTACTGGAAGCTCGTCCCACACAGCTACCACTCTCTGAGTAAAGAAGTTCCCCCTCATGTTACCCCTAAACTTTTGTCCTTTAACTCTCAACTCGTGTCCTCTTGTTTGAATCTTCCCCACTCTCAATGGAAAAAGCCTATCCACGTCAACTCTATCAATCCCCCTCATAATTTTAAACACCTCTATCAAGTCCCCCCTCAACCTTCTACGCTCCAAAGAATAAAGACCCAACTTGTTCAACCTTTGTCAGTAACTTAGGAGGTGAAACCCAGGCAACATTTTAGTAAACCTCCTCTGTACTCTCTCAATTTTATTGACATCTTTCCTATAATTCGGTGATCAGAACTGTACACAATACTCCAAATTTGGCCTTACCAATGCCTTGTATAATTTCAACATTACATCCCAACTCCCGATGTCCTGGAATGGAAAGCCACATCCTGGCAACAGATGAAGGAGAGGGGATGGAACTGAGAAAAGGGAACAGTGTCTTTATAGGAGATAGGACGGGAAGAGGAAAAACCAAGATAACCATGGGAATCAGTACATTTATAAATGATGTCGGTTGACAGTTTCCCTCCAGAGATGGAGACAGAGAGAGATCGAGAAAGGGGAGGGTGGTGTCAGAGATGGACCAAGTGAATTTAAGGACAGGGTGGAAGTTAGAGGCAAAGTTGATAAAATTGATGAGCTCGGCATGGGTACATGAAACAGGGGCAGGCTTAGCTTGGGCCTGTGCAAGTAGCCATGGCTACCCCTCAAGTTTGGAGAAAGTAGGAGGAGCCGAAGGAAACATCGCTCAGGGTGAGGGACCAGTTCTGCCAGATGGAGGAGGTTGGTGATGGAAGGGAATTGGTTAGTTCTTTTGTCAACAAAAAGGCAGAGAGCTTTCAGGCCATCCTGATGGGGGATTGAAGTGTATAGGGACTGAACATCCATGGTGAAGATAAGGCGGTCAGTACCAGAGAATTGAAAGTTACTAAGGAGATGAGGGCATGAGAATTGTTGCGGATGTAGGTAGGAAGGGACTGAACCAAGGGGGATAGAATGGAATCGAGGTATGAGGACATGAGTTCAGTAGGGCAGAGCAGGTGGAAACAATAGACCTACCCAGACAGTCTTTTTTGTTGATCTTGGGTAGGAGCTAGAAGTGAGCAGTGTGGGGTAGGAGGTAGAAGTGAGCAGTGTGGGGTAAGAGAGCTATGAGCTTGGTGGCAGTGGATGGGAGTTCTCCAGAGTTCATGTGGTCAGTGCTGGTGTCAGAGACAGTTTTCTGATGGGGTGGAGTAGGGTCCTCCTTGAGGGATAGGTATGAGGAAGAGTCTGAGAGATTCAGCCCGGCCTCAGCTAGGTAGAGGTCAGTGTGTCACAGTATAACAGCACCCCCTTTATCTGTGGGTCTGTTGGTAAGGCTGGCATGAGTCTGCAGGAAATGGAGAGATATGGACCATGTAGGGGCAGAAGGGATCAGTTTAATTTGAGATTGTGTTTGGCACAGACATGGGGAGGGCTCCAGGGACAGCATTCCCTGCACCATCAGCCTTCAGACTAGGCCTCTTGGGGACCTGTGCTGATATCACTCCTGTGACTGTGTGTGCTGCCGTAACCATCATTGCCAGGACATGAGGACCTGAGTTATATGGAGAGTTTGCGTGTTAGGACTTTATTTCCTGTAGTGTAGGAGAATGAGGGGAGATTTGTTGGCGGCATGCAGAAAGTATGAGGGGTATAGATAGGGTAAATGCAAGCAGTGTTTTTCCACTGAGGTTGGGTGGGATTACAACTAGAGGTCATGGGTTAAGGGTGAAAGGTGAAATATTTAAGGGGAACATGATAGGGGACTCCTACACTCAGAGGGTTGTGAGAGCGTGGAACGCGCTGCCAGCAGAGGTGGTGTACGCGGGTTTGATTGCAAAGTTGAAGAGAAATTTGGATGAGTACATGTACAGGAGGGGTATGGAGGGTTGAGGCCTAGGTGCAGGCCGAGGGGACTAGGCAAATTAATATTTCAGCACAGATTAGATGGGCTGAAGGGTCTGCTTCTGTGGTGTAGTATTCCCTAACTCTACACATCCTCTGCACTGTGTGGGAATTTATGTCCGTTGGCCCAGGAGGAACGATGTTAAGTTTAGCTGTCTGCAGGGGTATGGTGGAATGACGATTAAACTTGAACTTGAAGGGCCTTTTAAACACTGAACCAGGAAGGAGAAATCTGTTCTAATTTGAAACTTAGCCAAGTAAGAGAAACAGACCTGTATCACACAATGCTGTTTACATAAGATTTTAATGTTTAATAAACTTTTAGAAGGCTCGGGTTTGGCTTCCGTCCATGACCTGCTGATGGTCAATACTTGGAGGCATTTTGCAGATCTTTTTGTCCAGCGTTACTTTGTTCTCTCTGTGCCTGTTTCTGTCTCTGCCTGTCAGTCTGTCTCTCTGTCTCTGTCTGCCTGTCTGTCTTTCTTTCTCCCTTTGTGTCTCTGTGTCTCTATCTCTGACTATGCCTGTCTCTGTTTCTCTCTCTCTCTCTCTCTCTCTCTCTTTACCTCTCTGTCTGTCTGTCTCTGTCTCTCTCTCTCTGTGTCTCTGTCTGTCTTTCTCCCTCCCTCTGAGTGTGTATATGCCTGTCTGCCTGTCTCTCTGCATCTCTCTCTCTCTCTCTCCCTCGCTCTGTCTCTCTGGCACTGGAATGTGTGTGGTGACACTTGTGGACTGGCCCCAGCACGTCCGAAGATTCTGCTGGCTGCACACGCAAACAGCACATTCCACTCTATGTTGTGATAAAGTACTGGATCGGAATCTCTCTCGCTCTGTCTGTCTGTCTCTGTGACTGTCTCTCTTACTCACCCTCACCCTGGTTCTCTCTCTGCCTCTCTCTCTCTCTTCCTCTCTCCATCCCTCTCTCTCTCTCTGTCTCTCTCCGTTTGTATGTCTCTCCCCCCCCCTTCTCTCTCTCACACACAACAACTGCATCAACACTCATTCTGCAGGAAGTGGTAACTTTGACACCCTTGTACAAATTCAAGTGGAGCTGGTCTTGACATTTCAATGGAGGAACGTTGATATAATCTCCTTGGCCTTTCACCAGCACTGATCATCCTAAATCTGCAGCGCCCACAGCGAGGACCTTCTGAAGGGACGTCACAGATGTACGATGGGAAACTTTGTGCACAGAAAGATCCCATAAAACATACTATGAAGATGATTGGAAAAACTTCATGACATTGATTGTGGTTAAAAATATTAACAGTAAAATGTTGAATACCAGGGAACATGCATTTAAGGTGAGAGGGGGTTAAATTTAAAGGAAGTGTGCGGGACAATATTCTTACACAGAGAGTAGCAGGTGTCTGGAGTGAACTGTTGGGATAGTTGTGGAATTAGGTATCCCCTTTAATATTATTGGCTAACTTACTTTTGTATTCTATCTTTAACTTCTTAATGACTTTTTTTAGTTGCCATCTGTTGGTATTTTAAAACTTCCCAGTCCTCTAACTTTCCACTAATTTTTGCTCTATTATATGATCTCTCTTTGGCTTTTATGTTGGTTTTGACTTCTGTTGTTAGCCATGGTTGCGTCATCCTGCCTTTAGAATACATCTTCCTCTTTAGGAGATTCATACCCTGTGCCTTCTGAATTGCTCCCAGAAATTCCAGCAATTGCTGCTCTGCTGTCATCCCTGCCAGTGTTGTTTTCCAATCAATTCTGGCCAGCTCCTCTCTCATGCCTCTGTAATTCCCTTTACTCCACTGTAATACTGATACATCTGACTTTAGCTTCTCCTTCTCAATTTTCAGAGTGAATTTGATCATACTATGATCACAGTCCCTTAGGGTTCTTTTACCCTAAGCTCTCTGATCAATTCTAGTTCATTGCACAAGATCCAATCCAGAATAGCTGATCCCCTAGTGGGCTTATCCATGAGCTGCTCTAAAAAGCCATCTCTTAGGCATTCTCGAGACTCCCCCTCTGGTAATTCAGCATTAGCTGATTTTCCCAATCTACCTGCATATTAAAGTCCCCCATGACTATTGTAAAATTGCCCCCTTGGCATGCATTTTCTATCCCTCATTGTAATTTGCAGACTACATCTTTACTACTCTACCTCTATCAAATATCCTCTCTATCTTCTATGTTCAAAGGAATACGGACCTAAACAGTTCAATTTTTGCCTTTTACTCAATTCCTCCAGATTCGACAACATCCTTGTAAACCAATCACAAACAAGAGAAAATCTGCAGATGCTGCAGATCTGAGCAACACACACAAAATGCTGGAGGAACTCAGCAGGCCAGATTGATGGAGTACAGTTGATGCTTCAGGCCGGGACCCTTCAGCAGGATTGGAGAAGAAAGTTGAGGAATAGAGTTAAACGGTAGGGGGAGGGGTATGAGAAACACAAGGTGATAGGTGAAACCGGGAGGGGAGAGGGGTGAAGTAAAGAGCTGGGAAGTCGGTTGGTGAAAGAGTAACAGGCCTAGAGAAGGGGGAATTTAATAGGAGAGGACAGAAGGCCATGGAAGAAAGAAAGAAAAGGAGGAGGCGATGGGCAGGCAAGGAGATAAGGTGAGAGAGGGAAAAGGGAATGGAGATCCTGAAAGAGTGGCGTGGGCCTTTACCGGAAGTTCGAGAAATCGATGTTCGTGCCATCAGGTTGGAGGCTACTAAACAGAATATGAGGTGTTGTTCCTCCAACCTGTGTGTGGCCTCATCACGACAAGGAAGCCATGGATAGACATATCAGAATGGGAGTGGGGAGTGTAATTGAAATAGGTGGCCATGGGAAGTTCCTGCATTTTCTGGCATACGGAATGTAAGTGCTCGGTGAAATCTATGTTGGGTCCCACCAATATACAGGAGGCCACACTGGGAGCACCGGACATAGTATTTGACCCCGACAGACTCACTGGTGAAGTGTCGCCTCAACTGAAAGGACTGTTTGGGTTCCTGAATGGTAGTGAGGGAGGAGGTATAGGGGCAGGTGTTGCACTTGTTCCGCTTGCAAGGATAAGTGCCAGGAGGGAGATTGGTGGGGAGGGACAAGTAGACAAGGGAGGCGCGTAGGGAGCGATCCCTGCGGAAAACAAAGAATGGGGGAGAGAGAAGGATGTGCTTGGTGGTGGGATCCCGTTGGAGATAGCGGAATTTGCGGAGAATTATGCGCTGGACACGGAGGCTGGTGGGGTGGTAGCTGAGGACATGAGGAGCCCTATCCCTGGTAGGGTGGCGGGAGGATAGGGTGGGAGCAGATGTGCATGAAATGACAGAGATGTGGTAGAGGGCAGTGTTGATGGTGGAGGAAGGGAAGCCCCTTTCTTTGAAGAAGGAGGACATCTCCTTTGTTCTAGAATGAAAAGCCTCATCCTGAGAGCAGATGCAGTGGAGTCAGAGGAATTGAGAGAAGGGGCTGGCAGTTTTACAAGTAACAGTGTGGGAAGAGCTATAGTCCAGGTAGCTGTGAGAGTCACAGGGTTTACAATAGACATCAGCTGTCTCCAGAGATAGAGGCAGAGAGATCAAGAAAGAGGAGGGAGGTGTAACTTGGAGTATTGTGCTCAATTCTGGTCACCTCACTACAGGAAGGATGTAGAAACCATAGAAAGGGTGCAGAGGAGATTTACAAGGATGTTGCCTGGATTGGGGAGCATGCCTTATGAGAATAGGTTGAGTGAACTCGGCCTTTTCTCCTTGGAGCGACGGAGGATGAGAGGTGACCTGATAGAGATGTATAAGATGATGAGAGGCATTGATTGTGTGGATAGTCAGAGGCTTTTCCCCAGGGCTGAAATGGCGAGTACAAGAGTGCACAGTTTTAAGGTGCTGGGGAGTAGGTACAGAGGAGATGTCAGGGGTGAGTTTTTTACACAGAGAGTGGTGAGTGTGTGGAAGGGGCTGCTGGCGGCGGTGGTGGAGGCGGATACGATAGGGTCTTTTAAAAGACTCCTGGATGGATACATGGAGCTTAGAAAAATAGAGGGCTGTGGGTAAAGCCTAGGTAGTTTTAAGATAGGGACATGTTTGGCACAGCTTTGTGGTCTGAAGGGTTTGTATTGTGCTGTATGTTTTCTATGTTTCTATGTTTTCTAAATTTGGGGGCAGGGTGGAAGTTGGAGGCAAAGTGGATGAAGTTGACAAGTTCAGCAAGGGTGCAGGAAGCAGCACCAACGCGGTCATCGATGTAGTGTGGAAAGGTGGGAGACGATCACCAGTGTAGGTTTGGAACATAGACTGTTCCACATAGCCGACAAACATGTAAGCATAGCTGGAAACCGTGTGCGTGCCCATGGCTAGCCCTTTTGTTTGAAGGAAGTGGGAGGAGTCAAAGGAGAAATTATTAAGGGTGAGGACAAGTTCCGCGAGGCGGAGGAGAGGGGTGGTGGAGGGGGAACTAGTTAGGTCTGGTGTCCAGAAAAAAACTGAGCCTTTTGAGTCCTTCCTGAGGAGGATGGAGGTGTATAGGGACAGGACATCCATAGTAAAAATAAGATGGTGGGAACCAGGGAACTTGAAATTCTTGAAAAGATCCACAGCATGTGAATTCCACGGATGTAGGTAGGAAGGGACTGAACTTGGGGGGATAAAACTGAGTCGAAGAATGCTGATATGAGCTCAGTGGGGGCCGGAGCAAGCTGAAACAATGGGTCTACCTGAACAAGCGGGTTTGTGGATCTTGGGAAGTTGCAGGGTGCGTGATGTGTGAGATCGGTGATGGTGGATGGGGGATCCCCAGAGTCAATAAGATGGTGATGGGGATGGCGTGGGTGACAGTGGCCTGGTGCTCCTTAGTGGTATCCTGTTCGAGGAACTCACTGAGGTGTGGGCGCAGGGGGACAAAGGTGAGGTCCTTACTGAGGACAGAACCTTCTGCCTCAGAGAGGGAAAGGTCAGAGGGAATGGTGAAAACCCGGCATGGATGAGAGCTGGGATTGGAGTGGGGAAGGGGATTGGTGGTGTCTGAGGGGAGGGGAGGTTTGGGGTGTTCAGGGGTGGTGGAGTGAGAGGATGATGGAGTCTCCGAGGACCCAAGGAATGGTGGTGGGACTTGAGAGAGACGGGATTGCGGAGCGGTGGTCGGGGATGGTGAGACGGGGATTCCAGCAGCAGTGCATGAAGACCCAGCATGGAGGTCAAGGCTGGAGCTGGAGTTGGAGATTGTGCAATTGGCACTTCAGCGATGTCCGAGGTCATTGGAACCTGCGTTGATGGCGGTGGAGTCCGGGTTTTCAGCCTGCTCTGGATCGTCAGAGCCATTGAGACCAGCAGCAGGCATCGTGGTCTGCAGACGACCAGGCCTGCTGGCGTGAAGACCTGGCCTCACCAATATCTTATACAACTTCAACATAACATCCCATCTTCTGTACTCACTCTCTAAATTTATGAAGGCCAATGTGCCAAAAGCTTTCTTTATGACCCTATCTACCTGTGATACCACATTTAACAAATTATGGACCTGTATTCTCAGATCCCTTTATTCTACCTCACTTCTCAGTACCATACCATTCACTGTGTACGACCTACTCTGATTGGTCCTACCAAAGTGAAAATTCTTGCAAACAACAGGAATTCTGCAGATGCTGGAAATTCAAGCAACACACATCAAAGTTGCTGGTGAACGCAGCAGGCCAGGCAGCATCTCTAGAAAGAGGTACAGTCGATGTTTCAGGCTGAGACCTTTCATCAGGACTAACTGAAGGAAGGGTTAGTAAGAGATTTGAAAGTGGGAGGGGGAGGGGGAGATCCAAAATGATAGGAGAAGACAGGAGGGGGAGGGATGGAGCCAAGAGCTGGACAGGTGATTGGCAAAAGGGATACGAGAGGATCATGGGACAGGAGGCCTAGGGAGAAAGACAAAGGGGGAGGGGGGGAGAAAACCCAGAGGATGGGCAAGGAGTATAGTCAGAGGGACAGAGGGAGAAAAAGGAGAGCGAGAGAAAGAATGTGTGTATAAAAATAAATAACGGATGGGGTACGAGGGGGAGGTGGGGCATTAGCGGAAGTTAGAGAAGTTGATGTTCATGCATTTCTTGCATTTGTCTGCGTTGAACCTCCACTTTCCAGCCTATTTATCCAGCAGAGGCAGATTCCTCTGCAAGCTATGATGGGCTTCTTCACTGTAGCACACCACTAGTCACAGGCCACCAGTCAGAGAGGCAACCATCTACTACCACTCACTGACTTCTCCCACTAAGCCAATGTCTAAGTTAAAGGCATGAAACACTCTTCATATGACAAGCCATTCAATCCTGGAGTCATTTTCATGAACCTCCTTTGAATCCCCTCCAGTTTCAGCACATCTTTTTAATACAAGGGCCCCAAAACTGCTCATAACACTCCAAGTGAGGCCTCACTAGTGCTTTATAGGGAAGTTACCAGTAACGATGATGAAGGCAAGGCAGTGGATGTTCCCTACATGAATATTAGCAAGGCTTTTGACAATGTCCCACATGGGAGGTTTGCCAAGAAGATTCAGTCACTTGGCATTCAAGATGACGTAGTAAACTGGATTAGACATTGGCTTTTGGAAGAAGCCAGCGAGTGGTAGTAGATGTTTGCCCCTCTGACCGGAGGACAGTGACAGGTAGTGGGCCACAGGGACCGGTGCTAGGTCCATTGCTGTTTGCCAGCGATATCAACAATTTGGATGATAACGTGGTAAACTGGATTAGCAAATTTGAGGATGACATCAAGACTGGGGGTGTAGTGGACACGAGGAGGACTATCAATGCTTGCAACAAGAACTGACCCAGTTGGAAGAAGGGGCTGACAGCTGGCAGACGGAATTTAATGAAGGTAAGTGTGGGGTGTTGAACTTTAAGAGGATCAATCAGGGTAGATCTTACATGGTGAATAGAAGGCACTGAGGATTGCGGTAGAACAAAGGGATCTGGGAATGCAGATCCATAATTCATTGAGAGAGGCATCAGAGGTAGAAAGGGTCATAAAGAAAGCTTTTGGTACTGTGGTAAACCATATATATATGTTGTAACTGGGTTACCTGCCTGGACACGCCCCTCTGCTGACTGCCCCTGTGGCTCCTCCCACGGACCCCTGAATAAAGGGATTGTGTCACTGCTCCTCCCTCGGTCCAGAGGCAGACACTCAGCATAGATGAGGTCCCATTTTACTGCTAATAAAAGCCTTTCAGTATTTACTCTACTTCCAGTCTTTTGGAGTAATTGATAGTGCATCAGGTACATTGGGCTTCATAAAAGAAAGTTTTGAGAACAGAAGTTGGGGTGTTATGTTGAAATTGTATAAGACATTGGTGAGGCCTAATTTGGAGTATTGTGTGCAGTTTTGGTCACCTATCTACAGGGCAGATGTAAATAAGATTGAAAGAGTGCAGAGAAAATGTACAAGGGATGTGGCTGAGTCTGGAGGACCTGAGTTATAAGGAAGTATTGAATAGGTTAGCACTTTATTCCCTTGTACATCCTGCAGAGGATTGAGGGGAGATTTGATAGAGAATTACGAAATTATGAAGTGTATAGATAGGGCAAATGCAAACAGGCTTTTTCCACTGAGGTTGGGTGAGACTAAATCTCGAGGTCATTCGACTGAAAGGTGAAATATTTAAGGGAAGCCTGAGGGGGAAACTTCTTCACTCAGAGGGTGGTGCGAGTGTAGATCGAGTGTAGAAGTGAGGGAAGTGGGGTTAACTTCAACATTTAAGAGGAATTGGATAGGTGCATGGATGACGGGGTATGGAGTGCTATGGTTCAGGTGCAGGTCGATAGAAATATGCAGATTAGATGGGCCGAAGGGCCTGTTTCTGTGCTGTTGTGTTTTATGACTCTTTGACTTGATGACCACGAGACTCAAACACAGTTACTTTCTCAAAGCAGTAAAGCTGATCAACACCTCCACCCACTATCACACTCCTCACGCCCAAACCACCAATAATTTATCATTTCCTGTCAGTCCCCTTATGTACAGACACTCTTGTGCCTCACATCACTTTATGGACATGCACTCAATCTATGTATGTGAGCTAGCTTATGTATTTATATCATTGTGTCCTGCATCAGATCTGAAGTAAAAATAATTTTGTTCTCCTTTATACTTGTGTACTGGAAATGAAATTAAAAATCTTGAATATTGAATCTTGAAATCGTTGATTCACTGTTGAGTCTAGAACCACTGAGACCTCTAGACTGGAAACAGGCCCTTCAGCCCATTGAGATTGTACTGACCATCTACCAATCTAACCCTACTTTAACCCACTCTTTGTATTCCCTCCCCCCTCCCATCGATTCCCCGAGAACCTACACACCAGGGACAATTTACAGTGACCAAGTAACCCACCAACCTACATGTCTTTGGAATCAGCCTTGTGGTACATGTTCACAGCCATGCAAGATGATATGATTATTAAAAGGTGTATGGTGTGTTGGCCTTCATCAGTCATAGGATTGAGTTCAAGAAGTGGGAGGTAATGTTGCAGTTCTATAAAGTCGTGGTTAGACCACACTTGGAATATTGTGTTCAGTTCTGAATGCTTCAATGCAGGAAAGATATGGAAGCTTTAGAGAGAGTGCAGAGGAGCTTTATCAAGATACTGCCTGGACTAGACAGCATAACTTATGAAGGTAGGTTGGATGAGCTAGGACTTTTCACTTTGGAGTGAAGGAAGATGAGAGGTGACTTGATAGAGGTTATAAAAAGGATAGATTGAGTGCACAGCCAGAGACTTTGTCCCAGGATGGAAATGGTTAATACAAGGGATTGAAGGAAAGTATTGGGGGATTACAGAGGGAAGTTTTTTTTTAAACAGAAAGAAGTGGGTGGATGGAATGCCCTGCCATGGAGGCTGGTACATTAGGGGCATTTAGAGGCACACGGATGATAAAAAAAATGGAGAGGTTTGTGGGAGGGAAGGGTTAGATTGATTTTAGAGTAGTTTAACAGTTCACCACAATATCGAGGGCCAAAGGGCCTGACTGTGGTTTAATGTTCTATGTCCTGTGGTATCAGAATTCCTGGGGAAACCTCATGGTCGCAGGGAGAACATGTAACTTCCTCAAAGACCAAACCCAAGGCCAGGATGAATCCCAGGTCTCAGATGCTGGACTTCAGCGGCTCTACCAGCTGTGCCACACTGAGGGACGTAAGTCCCAAAATGGAACTTCCCGGAAGAAAACCTTTTTAATTGCTATCACTGTTCCTGCTCTGACATGGCAGTCCATGGCCCCCTCTTCTGCCACAATGAGAATCCTCTCAGGCTGGACGAGCAACACCTCGGACTCTGTCCCTGGAAGCCTCCGAACTGATGGCATGAACATCGATTTATCAGAATCAGAATCAGGTTTATTATCACCGGCATGTGTTGTGAAATTTGTTAACTCAGCAGCAGCAGTTCAATCCAATACATAATGTAGAAGAAAAAATAATAAAATAAAATAATAATAATAGTGATAAATAAGTAAATAAGTAAATCAATTACAGTAATTTTTTTTAGCTTGTCGCACCAGACAGTCATCCATTCTTGTCTGGCGTGTGGTGTCAGGATTGGTCTCCTTTCGGATTGACCGTGTCACGATATGAACGTTCAGATGGAAAGCGTGCTCGGGGAGTGACCCGACTTGGATTCGAACTCGGAAGCCTTCAATATATGTATATTCAATAGATTAAAAATCGTGCAAAAACTCATTCTGTTTTCCCCCACCCTGTTGATTATTCTTTCATTCCCTGCTCTGGCCCTTTACCTCCTCCTCTCTTGCCCATTATCTCTCCTGTTTCAACTCCTCCTTCCAATTGCCCTGACCAATCAGGAATTTGTCAATCTCTGACTTAAATATGCATAAAGACTTGGACTCCACAGCTGCCTGTGACAATGAATCTCACAGACTCACCACTCTGTGGCTAATGAAATTCCTCCCCTTCTCTGTTCTAAAAGGATGCCACGCTATTTTGAACTGTGACCTCTGGTCTCAGACTTCCCCACCATAGGAAATATCCTTCCCACATCCTCCCTATCGAGGTCTTTCAGCACTCAATAGGTTTCAATGAGGTCATCCCTCATTCATCTGAATTCCAGCGAATACAGGCCCAGAGCCATCAAACATTCTTCATATGAGCCACTCAGTCCTGGGGTAAGAGAGCTATGAGCTTGGTGGCAGTGGATGGGAGTTCTCCAGAGTTCATGTGGTCAGTGATGGTGTCAGAGACAGATTTCTGATGGGGTGGAGTAGGGTCCTCCTTGAGGGGTAGGTATGAGGAAGAGTCTGAGAGATTCAGCCCGGCCTCAGTAAGGTAGAGGTCAGTGTGTCACAGTATAACAGCACCCCCTTTATCTGTGGGTCTGTTGGTAAGGTTGGCATGATTCTGCAGGAAATGGAGAGATATGGACCATGTAGAGGCAGAAGGGATCAGTTTAATTTGAGATTGTGTTTGGCACAGACATGGGGAGGGCTCCAGGGACAGTATCCCCTGCACCATCAGCCTTCAGGCTAGGCCTCTTGGGGACCTGTGCTCCCGTGACTGTGTGTGCTGTCGTAACCATCATTGCCAGGTCTTGAGGACCTGAGTTATATGGAAAGGTTGTGTAGGTTAGGACTTTATTTCCTGTAGTGTGGGAGAAGGAGGGGAGATTTGATAGAGGCATGCAAAAGTATGAGGGGTATAGATAGGGTAAATGCAAGCAGTATTTTTCCACTGAGGATGGGTGGGATTACAACTACAGGTCATGGGTTAAGGGTGAAAGGTGAAATATTTAAGGGGAACATGAGGGGGAACTTCTACACGCAGAGGATTGTGAGAGCGTGGAACGCGCTGCCAGCAGAGGTGGTGTACGCGGGTTTGATTGCAAAGTTGAAGAGAAATTTGGATAAGTGGTAAGGCTACCTTTGAGGAGATGCGAAAGGATTTAGAAGGAGTGGATTGGGAAAATTTGTTTTATGGGAAGGATGTAACAGAGAAATGGAGGTCATTTAAAGGTGAAATTTTGAGGGTTCAGAATCTTTATGTTCCTGTTAGGTTGAAAGGAAAGCTTAAAAGTTTGAGAGAGCCATGGTTTTCAAGAGATATTAGAAACGGTTCAGAAAAAGAGAGGGATTTACAATAAATATAGGCAGCTTGGAGTTAATGAGGTACTTGAGGAATATAAAGAACGTGAAAAGAATCTTAGGAAAGAAATCAGAAAAGCTAAAAGAAAATACGAGGCTGCTTTGGCAAGTAAGGTGAAAATAAATCCAAAGGGTTTCTACGGTTATGTTAGTGTCAAAGGGATAGTGAGGGATAAAATTGGTCCCTTGGAGGATCAAAGTGGACAGCTATGTGCGGAGCCAAAGGAGATGGGGGAGAATTTGAACAATTTCTTTTCTTGGGTATTCACTAAGGAGAAGGATATCGAATTGTGTAAGGTAAAGGAAACAAGTAGGGTAGTTATGGAAAGTATGACAATTAAAGAAGAGGAAGTACTGGCACTTTTAAGGAATATAAAAGTGGATAAGTCTCCAGGTCCTGATAGGATATTCTCTAGGACCTTGAGGAAAGTTAGTGTGGAAATAGCAGGGGCTCTGACAGAAATATTTCAAATGTCATTAGAAACGGGGATGGTGCCGGAGGATTGGCGTATTGCTCATATTGTTCCATTGTTTAAAAAGGGTTCTAAGAGTAAACCTGGCAACTATCGGCCTGTGAGTTTGACATCAGTGGTGGGTAAATTGATGGAAAGTATTCTTAGAGATGGTATATATAATTATCTGGATAGACAGGATCTGATTAGGAACAGTCAACATGGATTTGTGCGTGGAAGTTCATGTTTGACAAATCTTATTGAATTTTTTGAAGAGGTTACTAGGAAAGTTGACGAGGGTAAAGCGGTGGATGTTATCTATATGGACTTCAGTAAGGCCTTTGACAAGGTTCCACACGGAAGGTTAGTTAGGAAGGTTCAATCGTTAGGCATTAATATGGAAGTAGTAAAATGGATTCAGCAGTGGCTGGATGGGAGACGCCAGAGAGTAGTGGTGGATAACTGTGTGTCAGATTGGAGACAGTGTGTAGCAGTGTGCCTCAGGGATCTGAACTGGATCCAATGTTGTTTGTCATATATATTAATGATCTGGATGATGGGGTGGTAAATTGGATTAGTAAGTATGCAGATGATACTAAGATAGGTGGCGTTGTGGATAATGAAGCAGGTTTTCAAAACTTGCAGAGAGATTTAGGCCAGTTAGAAGAGTGGGCTGCAAGATGGGAGATGGAGTTTAATGCTGAAAAATGTGAGGTGCTACATTTTGGTAGAACTAATCAAAATAGGACATACATGGTAAATGGTAGGGCATTGAAGAATGCTGTAGAACAGAGGAATCTAGGAATAATGGTGCATAGTTCTCTGAAGATGGAATCTTCACTGTGATACAACACTTGGTGGCACGGGAGGTTGTTCCTGCCTGGGGCCATCGAACGTGCAGCTCCTCCCATGGGGGGTCAGACACCCTGAGCCAATAGACTGGTCCTGGACTTATTTTCCATCTGGCATAGTTTGCATTTGGTGTTTGATTGTTTGTGGTTTTTGTATTGCTATATTTACCCTCTGTTCTTGGTTGGTGCGGCTGTAACGAAACCAGATTTCCTTCGGGATTATTAAAGTATATCTATCTATCTATCTATCTACCTCATGTGGATAGGGTGGTGAAGAAAGCTTTTGGTTTGCTGGCCTTTATTAATCAGAGCATTGAGTATTGGAGTTGGGATGTAATGTTGAAATTGTACAAGGCATTGGTAGGCCAAATCTGGAGTATTGTGTACAGTTCTGGTCACCGAATTATAGGAAAGATGTCAATAAAATTGAGAGAGTACAGAGGAGGTTTACTAAAATGTTGCCTGGGTTTCATCTCTTAAGTGACAGGGGAAGGTTGAACAAGTTAGGTCTTTATTCTTTGGAGCGTGGAAGGTTGAGGGGGGACTTGATAGAAGTGTTTAAAGTTATGAGGGGGATTGATAGAGTTGACGTGGTTAGACTTTTTCCGTTGAGAGTGGGGAAGATTCAAATAAGAGGAGATGAGTTGAGAGTTAGAGGGCAAAAGTTTAGGGGTAACATGAGGGGGAACTTCTTTACTCAGAGAGTTGTAGCTGTGTGGAATCAGCTTCCAGCAGAAGTGGTTGAGGCAGGTTCGATGTTGTCGTTTAAAGTTAAATTGGATAGATATATGGAGAGGAAAGGAATGGAGGGTTATGGGCTGAGTGCAGGTCGGTGGGACTAGGATAGGGTAAGAGTTCGGCATGGACTAGAAGGGCTGAGATGGCCTGTTTCCGTGCTGTAATTGTTATATGGTTATATGGTTATATATGGTTATAAGTGCATTTACAGGAGGGCTATGGAGGGCTGAGGTCCAGGTGCTGGCCGATGGGACCAGGCAAATTAATATTGCAGGACAGATTAGATGGGCTGAAGGGTCTGCTTCTGTGGTGTAGTATTCTCTAACTCTACAAATCCTCTGCACTGTGTGGGAATTTATGTCCGTTGGTCCAGGAGGAACGATGTTGCGTTTAGCTGTCTGCAGGGGTATGGTGGAATGATGATTAAACTTGAACTTGAAGGGCCTGTTCCTCTGCTGCACTGTTCTGTGTTTTAAACACTGAACCAGGAAGGAGAAATCTGTTCTAATTTGAATCTAAGCCAAGTAAGAGAAACAGAGCTGTATCACACAATGCTGTTTACGTAAGATTGTAAAGTTTAATAAACTTTTAGAAGGCTCAGGGTTGGCTCCTGTCCATGAGCTGCCGGTAATCAATACTTGGAAGCACTTTGAAGATCTTTTTATCCAGCGTTACTTTGTTCTCCCTGTGCCTGTCTCTGTCTCTGCCTGTCAGTCTGTCTCTCTGCCTCTGTCTGCCTGTCTGTCTTTCTTTCTCCCTTTGTGTCTCTGTGTCTCTATCTCTGCCTATGTCTGTCTCTATTTCTCTCTTGCTCTGTTTCTGTCTCTCTCTCTACCTCTCTGTCTGCCTGTATCTTTTTTTTCTTTTTCTGTCTATATCTGTCTACCTCTCCTGTGTCTCTATATCTCCCTCTGTGTATGTGTCTGTCCTTCTCCCTCCTGCTGTGTCTCTGTGCATCTGTCTGTCTGTCTGTCTGTCTCTCTCTGTCCCTTTCCCTGTCTCTCTGTATCTCTCGCTCTCTCTCTCTCTTTCTCTCCCTGTCTGTCTCTGGCACTGGAATGTGTGTGGTAACACTTGTGGACTGGCCCCAGTATGTCTTAAGATTCTGTTGACTGCTCATACAAACAATGCATTCCACTCTGTTTTGATAAATTACCGAATATGGATCAACCTCTCTCTCTCCCTCTCTCTCTCTCTCCATCCCCCCCACCCCCATCTCTCTCTCTCTCTCTCTCCATTCCCCCACCCCCGTCTCTCTCTCTCTCTCTCTCTCTCTCTCTCTCTCTCTCTCTCTCACACACAACAACTGCATCAACACTCACTCTGCAGGAAGTGGTAACTTTGACACCCTTGTACAAATTCAAGTCGAGCTGGTCTTGACATTTCAATGGAGGAACGTTGATATAATCTCCTTGACCTTTCACCAGCTCTGATCATCCTAAATCTGCAGCGCCCACAGCGAGGACCTTCTGAAGGGAGGTCACAGATGTATGATGGGAAACTTTCACAGCCCAGCTGTGCACAACAAAATCCCATAGTATGTATGATGAAAACAACTGGAAAAACTTCATGACATTGATTGTGGTTAAAGTATGAATGGCAAAATGTTGAATACCAGGGGACGTGCACTTAAGGTGGGGGGGGGCATGAGGTTTAAGTTTAAAGGAAGTGTGTGGGACAATATTCTTACACAGAGAGCGGAGAGTGCCTGGAATGAACTGTTGGGATGGTGCTGCAATCAGACATGATGGTGGAATTTAAGAGGCTCAGACACAATTACATTCAGTGGCCACTTTTTTAGGCACCTCCTGTACCTAATAAGTGGCCGCTGTGTGCATGTTCATGGTCTTCAGATGCTGTAGCCCACCCACTTCAAGAAATGACATGTTGTGTGTTCAGAGATGCTCTTCTGCACACTGCTGGTGTCTTCCTGCCCGTCACACAGGTCAAGTCAAGTCATTTTTTATTGTCATTTCAACCATAGCTGCTGCTACAGTACACAGTAAAAACGAGACAACGTTTTTCAGGACCATGGTGCTACATGAACAATATAAAAACTACACTGAACTACGTAAAACAACACAAAACTACACTAGACTACAGACCTACCCAGGACTGCATAAAGTGCACAAAACAGTGCAGGTATTACAATAAATAATAAACAAGACAATAGGCACAGTAGAGGGCAGGAGGTTGGTGTCAGTCCAGGCTCTGGGTATTGATGAGTCTGATGGCTTGGGGGAAGAAACTGTTACATAGTCTGGTCATGAGACTCTGAATACGTCAGTGCCTTTTGCCAGATGGTAGGAGGGTGAAGAGTTTATATGAGGGGTGTGTGGGGTCCTTCATAATGCTGTTTGCTTTACGGATGCAGCATGTGGTGTAAATGGCTGTAATGGCGGGAAGAGAGACCCCGATGATCTTCTCAGCTGACCTCACTATCTGCTGCAGGGTCTTGCGATCCGAGATGGTGCAATTTCCGAACCAGGCAGTGATGCAACTGCTCAGGATGCTCTCAATACATCCTCTGTAGAATGTGGTGAGGATGGGGGTGGGAGATGGACTTTTCTCAGCCTTCGCAGAAAGTAGAGACACTGCTGGGCTTTCTTTACTATGGAGCTGGTGTTGAGGGACCAGGTGAGATTCTCCGCCAGGTGAAGACCAAGAAATTAGGGGCTCTTAACGATCTCTACAGAGAAGTCATCGATGTTCAGTGGAGAGTGGTTGTTCCGTGTCCTCCTGAAGTCAACAACCATCTCTTTTGTTTTGTTCACATTCAGAGACAGGTTGTTGGCTCTGCACCAGTCCGTTAGCCGCTGCACCTCCTCTCTGTATGCTGACTCATTGTTCTTGCTGATGAGACCCACCACGGTCGTGTCATCGGTGAACTTGATGATGCGGTTTGAGCTGTGTGTTGCAGCACAGTCGTGGGTCAGCAGAGTGAACAGCAGTGGACTGAGCACACAGCCCTGGGGGGCCCCTGTGCTCAGAGTGATGGTGTAGGAGATGCTGCTTCCAATCCAGACTGACTGAGGTCTCCCAGTCAGGAAGTCTAGGATCCAGTTGCAGAGGGAGGTGTTCAGGCCCAGTAGGCTCAGCTTTCCAATCAGTCTCTTAGGAATGATTGTGTTGAATGCTGAACTGAATTCTATGAACAACATTCGGACGTACGTGCCTTTTTTGTCCAGGTGGGTTAGGGCCAGGTGGAGGGTGATGGCAATGGTGTCGTCTGTTGAACGGTTGGGACGATACGTGAACTGCAGGGAGTCCAGTGAGGGGGGCAGCAGGGCCTTGATGTGCCTCATGATGGGCCTCTCAAAACACTTCATGATGATGGATGTGAGTGCGACGAGATGGTAGTCATTGAGGCAGGACACTGAAGACTTCTTCTGTGCGGGGACGATGGTGGCGGCCTTGAAGCATGTAGAAACACACCGTCAGCTTTTAAGGCAGCGATGTGGTGTTCAGGGCTTCCTGCATCGTGACTGTTACTTCCTCTCAGTTTTCACTTCTGTCAGTCATCCAAGTCCTGGGTGGAGAATTGCCTTGGCCTGCAATGTCAACTGCTTACTCTTTTCCATAGATACTGCCTGGCCTGCTGACTCTGGGATACCGTTGTACTCAGATGTAGAAGGATCCTTCACTGCTGTTTCCATAACAATTTTGTTTTACCAGACAGGGAACCCCGGAACCTGGAGGACTAGTGGTCCACTCTTAGTCTGGCCTCTACCCTTTGACCTGTCTGGCATCGGTGACCCTACCAAGAGCCGAAGCATAAAGCTGTGACTCCAGCCAGCATAGCTCTCTGGGTCATTTAAGCATGCAAGTCTCCAAGCCATGACAAGGTTGAGCTCCTCCTGGAGGACACCAACGTTGTAACGCATGATTATTTGAGTTACTGTCACCTTCCTGTCAGCTTGAACCAGTCTGGCCATTCTCCTCTGACCTCTCTCATTAACAAGGTGTTTTCGCCCTCAGAACTGCCAGTCACTGGATTTTTTTTCTTGTATTTTGCACCATTCTCTGTTAACTTACTGACTGTTGTGTGTCAAAATCACAGGAGATTTATAGTACAATTATAATATAATTACTTTAGTCAGAAGGTAGTAAATCTGTGGAATTTGTTGCCACGAGCGACTGTGGAGGCCAAGTCATTGAGTGTATTTAAGGCAGAGATAGATAGGTTCCTGATTAGCCAGGGCATCAAAGGGTATGGGGTGAAAATAGGGGGAGTGGGGATGACTGGAAGAATTGGATCAGCCCATGATTGAATGGTGGAGCAAACTCGATGGGCCAAATGGCCTTCTTCTGCTCCTATATCTTCTGGTCTTATGAGATCAGCAGTTTCTGAGAGACTCAAACCACCCTGTCTGGCACCATCAATCATTCCACGGTCAAAGTAATTAAATCACATTTCTTCCCCATTCTGGTGTTTAGTCTGAACAACAACCGAACCTCTTGACCATGTCTGCATGCTTTTATGCACTGAGTTGCTTCCACATGATTGGCTGATTAGATATTTGCTTTAATGAGCCGGTGTACAAGTGTACCTTTTGTGTGTATGTATGTGCAGGAAATGGATCTGTGCAAGCAGAACAGGTTTTACTTTAATTTGGCATTGTGCTTAGCGCAGACACGATCGGTTGAAGGGCCTTTCCCTGTGTACTATAAATGTGAGATTTTGCTGCTGGTTTGAAAATGTTGCTGATTCACAGTTCCCTTCCAATCTTTCCCAACCTCATTGGCAGGGGCCCATTTCTGCTCAAGGCACCCTATTCCCCTTGTGTTTCTTTCAGCTGGGAACATGCCCACGACCTGTAGTAAGATGGTTCCCTATACTTAAAGGGTTTTGTGAATGAATGCTGTTGTTGCCTCTGAGGTGGTAGCAATGTGATCACTTGAGTCGAGTAAGATGTTCTCTATAAGAGTATAAGATGCTGGAGCAGAATTAGGTCATTTGGCTCATAGAGTCTGCTTTGCCATTTCATCATGGCTGGTCCATTCCCTTCTCAGTCCTATCTCCTACCTTCTCCCTGCATCTGTTCATGCCCTGACCATTCGAGAATCTACAGTATCAACCTCTGCCTTAAATATACCCAATGACTCGGCCTCCACAGCGGCCTGTGGCAATGAATTCCACAGATTCACCACTCTCTGGCTAAAGAACTTCTTGCTTACATCCATTCTAAATGGACATCCCTTTATTCTGAGGCTGTGTCCTCTGGTCCTAGACCCTCCCACATAGGAAACATTCTCTCCACATCCACTTTATCGAGGTTTCAACATTCGATAGGTTTCAATGTGGTCATCCCTCATTCTTCTGAATTCCAGCAAATACAGGCCCAGAGCTGTTATGGTTATTATTCTATAGATTTATATTTATTTATTTATATATAGATAAATATAGTGCTTCGAGCGATTGTTTATGGCACACATCAACCATAGCCTACCGGTCAACCTCGACGCCTTGCAATTCGCCTACCGGAGCAAAAGGTCAACGGCAGATGCCACCTCTCTGGCCCTACATTCCTCCTTAGAACACCTGGAGAATACAGACGCATACGTAAGGCTCCTTTTCATTGACTACAACTCTGCCTTTAATACCATCATTCCAAATAAACTGATGCCTAAGCTCCGGAACCTGGGCCTTAGCACTCAGATCTGCAGCTGGATCTTCAACTTCCTCACAGACAGGACCCAGGCTGTGAAAATAGGGGACAAGCTCTCCTCTACAATCACCCTGAGCACCGGTGCCCCACAAGGCTGTGTACTCAGCCCCCTGCTGTACTCTCTGTACACCCATGATTGTGTAGCCAAGTTTCCAATTAACTCAATATATACGTTTGCTGATGACACAACAATTGTAGGCCGTATCTCGGGTAATGATGAGTTTGAGTACAGACAGGAAATTAAGAACCTGGTGGCATGGTGCAAAGACAATAACCTATCCCTCAACGTCAGCAAGACGAAGGAATTGGTTGTTGACTTCAGAAGGAGTAGCGGACCGCACGACCCAATTTACATCGGTGGTGCGCAAGTGGAACAGGTCAAAAGCTTTAAGTTCCTCAGGGTCAATATCACAAATGACCTGACTTGGACCAACCAAGCAGAGTCCACTGCCAAGAAGGCCCACCAGCGCCTTTACTTCCTGAGAAAACAAAAGAAATTTGGCCTGTCCCCTAAAACCCTCACTAATTTTTATAGATGCACCGTAGAAAGCATTCTTCTAGGATGCATCACAACCTGGTGTGGAAGTTGTCCTGTCCAAGACCGGAAGAAGCTGCAGGAGTTCATGAATATGGCACAGCACATCACACAAACCAATCTTCCGTCCATGGACTCACTTTACACCGCACGCTGTCGGAGCAGTGCTGCCAGGATAATCAAGGACACGAACCGCCCAGCCAACACAGTTTTCGTCCCTCTTCCCTCCGGGAGAAGGCTCAGGAGCTTGAAGACTCATATGGCCAGATTTGGAAACAGCTTCTTTCCAACCGTGATAAGACTTCTGAACGGATCCTAACCTGGATTTGGGCCGTACCCTCCAAATATCCGGACCTGCCCCTGGGTTTTTTTGCACTACCTTACTTCCCCTTTTCTATCTTCTACTTATGATTTATAATTTAAATTTTTAATATTTACTATCGATTTGTACTCCAGGGAGCGGGAAGCGCAGAATCAAATATCGCTGTGATGATTGTACGTTCTAGTATCAATTGTTTGGTGACAATAAAGTATAAAGTATAGATTTACTGAGAATGCCTACAGGAAAATGATTCTCAGGGTTGAATATGGTGACATATACAGTATGTAGTTTGATAATAAATTTACTTTGAACTTTGAAGTTATTAGTGGTTTCTCAGGTATCTGTAGAGGCCGATCCAGAATCCACCTATACTGGTTCAGTGTGGGCGAGAGTAAGCGGTGACTGTGCTGAGCGGTTGGGTCTTTTGGTTGTTCAGTCTCTCTTTTCACAGCTGTCACTTGTTCTCTGTGGCACAGTGGAGGTTGTTGTCATGTCAGACAGCTCCCTCTTGAACAGATTTCCTCCAGGTGTGTCTACTGAGTGCCATGAATGCTCTTCCCATTTTCAGGCACCATGTTGAACTTTTTCAGGCTGATTTTAATTAGATTAGATTATGAGGTCACACAGTCCTCTTTTATTGTTATTTAGTAATGCATCCATTAAGAAATGATACAACTTGTTCCTCCAGAATAATATCACAGAAACACAAGACAAACCAAGACTAAAACAAACTGACAAAAACCACATAATTATAACATATAGTTACAACAGTGCAAAGCAATATCGTAATTTGATAAAGAACAGACCATGGGCACGGTAAAAAAAAAAGTCTCAAAGTCTCTTGAAAGTCCCATCATCTCATGCAGACGGTTGAAGGAAGAAAACTCTCCCTGCCATGAACCTCCAGTGCCGCAAACTTGCCAATGCAGCACCAGACCACAGTCTGACTCTGAGTCCGTCCAAAAATTTCGAGCCTCCGACCAGCTCTCCAACACTGAGCACTGAGCATCATCTCTGCCCAGCGCTTGGACCCCGGCCCCGACAACAGGCAATAGACAAAGCCGAGGATTTGGGGCCTTCTCCCCGGAGATTCTCGATCGCACAGTAGCAGCGGCAGCAAAGCAGGCATTTCAGAAGTTTCTCCAGATGTTCCTCTGTGCTTCTCACAGCTGTCTCCATCAAATCAGGATTGTGCATGGCATCCTACTTCACAAATACGATATTAATTCAGAGTGGCTGCGCGCGCTGTGTCGCGCCACCATCTTCTCCTCCCCTCCAGAGTTATCTTTGAGACACTGTTGAGGTGTCTTATGTCCACTTTGTACAGCTTATCATCTCCCCCACTTCACCACGTACATACACTCCTCATGTATCGATCTCAAGTCGATTTTGGGCTGGCAAGCACTGTGGATTAGATCACAGGTTGGCAGATGTTTGTGCGAACAGGTGACATGATGGCCAGTGCAAAGATGAATGCCCAGAGTTTATGGTCCCAACATCAGTGAGGCCGGAGTTTGAGGCCTGGAGTTCAGGACAGTGGGGCTGAGGAGATTCCTGTCCTAATGAACACTGGATCTGGAAAGGATGTTTTCTATAGTTGGGAAGTTTAGGACCAGAGGGCACAGTCTCAGAATATGTGAGGTGGTACACTTTGGAAAGACAAACTCCAAAGCAGAGTACAAAGTAAATGGCAGGATACTTGGTAGTGTGGAGGAGCAGAGGGATCTCGGGGTACATGTCCACAGATCCCTGAAAGTTGCCTCACAGGTGGATAGGGTAGTTAAGAAACCTTATGAGGTGTTAGCTTTCATAAGTCGAGGGATAGAGGTTAAGAGTCGCGATGTAATGATGCAGCTCTATAAAACTCTGGTTAGGCCACACTTGGAGTACTGTGTCCAGTTCCGGTCACCTCACTATAGGAAGGATGTGGAAGCATTGGAAAGGGTACAGAGGAGATTTACCAGGATGCTGCCTGGTTTAGACAGTATGCATTATGATCAGAGATTAAGGGAGCTAGGGCTTTAGTCTTTAGAGAGAAGGAGGATGAGAGGAGACATGATAGAGGTGTACAAGATAATAAGAGGAATAGATAGAGTGGATAGCCAGCGCCTCTTCCCCAGGGCACCACTGCTCAATACAAGAGGACATGGCTTTAAGGTAAGGGGTGGGAAGTTCAAGGGGGATATTAGAGGAAGGTTTTTCACTCAGAGAGTGGTTGGTGCGTGGAATACACTGCCTGAGTCAGTAGTGGAGGCAGATACACTAGTGAAGTTTAAGAGACTACTAGACAGGTATATGGAGGAATTTAAGGTGGGGGGCTTATATGGGAGGCAGGGTTTGAGGGTCGGCACAACATTGTGGGCCGAAGGACCTGTACTGTGCTGTACTATTCTATGTTCTATGTTCTATATGTGGATGTACCTTGAATAGGAGGAATTTCTTTAGCCAGGGAATGGAGAATCTGTAGAATTCATTGCCACTGAAGGCTGTGAAGGTCAAAAAATTAGTCACTGTATGCTTAATGCGGAGGTTGGTAGTTTCTTGACTAGTAAGGCATCAAAATTTACGGGGAGAAATCAGGAGAAGGGGTTGAGAGAGATGATAAATGAGGTGTGGTGGAGCAGACTTGATGGGCTGAATGGCCTAACTCTGATTGTATGTCTTGTGGTCAATGTTTCCCGAAGCTGTGGTTACCTCACAGTCAAAGGTCGATATACTGATGAAGGGTCTTGGCCCAAAATGTCGATCGTTTATAAATTAACATAGATGCTGCCTGACCTGCTGACTTTCACCAGCACTTTGTGTGTGTTGCTTTTGATTTCCAAAATCTCTGTTTGAAAAATTTCTTGTGTGTAGATGTTTCCTGTTGTTGGCTCTGTGATCCTATCAACATAATGTCCTGTCAAAGAACGAGAATCATTCCTTCTTTCATGAGAATTGAGCGATCTCAGTTTAAGCCAGTTTGAGAGGAAATCTGAAGTTAATCAGGTCTATTTAACACAGAACATAGAACCTTTTAACCAACTCTAGGAGCAATCTAACCCTTCCCTCCCACATGGCCCTCCATTTTTCTATCATCCATGTGCCCATCCAAGAGTCTCTCCAATGTATCTGTCTCTACCACCATCCCTGGCAGGGTGTTCCACACACCCACCACTCTCTGTGTAAAGAACCTATCTCTGCACCACCCCCCCTATATTTTCCTCCAATCACATTAAAATTATGCCCCCTCATGTTAGCTATTTCTGCCCTGGGAAGAAGTCTCTGACTGTTCACTCTATCAATGCCTCATATCATCCTGAACACCTTTGTCAAGTCTAGTTCCTACGGTTGTCTTAGCCAGGGGTGGTAGTGGGGATAAGCTCCCACTACCTATAAAGTGCTCCAAATGGTGTGCGACTCTAACAGCCTCTGACAACCAAGTCCAACTCTTGGCCTTCATGTGTGGCTTAGCTACTAGGCCCGGCGGAACTGTTTCTACTGACAAGAGAAGGGGCAAAGGCGGACTTTTGGCGTCTCAAAACAAGTTTCTTCAGGAAGGTGGGGCTTGTCAGCCTTAGATGGCAGCCCGCCTAGGAGAAGGAAAACTCTGATTTTAAATCTCCACTGCCTTGTGGCCATACCCGCCCATGGGAAAGGCTCAGGAGTAAACCCCGAGGAAGAAATCCGGAGCCGGGGTCCCTAAGGCAGTTTGATGTTGTTTACAACTTCACTCTGGCAACCTCTGCAAATCTTCAAATCTTCCTGCCCAGGCTTGCGCCCTGGAGAGGACACAGTCCACCAGAGGGGCAAACCCATGATCCCGTGGGATCATCAGCTGCCTACTATCAAGTTGCCTCTCATTCTCTTTCACTGCAAAGGGAAAAGCCCCATTTACTGAATCTATCCTCAGGCACTGCCCTGGTGCATTTAATGTCAGGCTTGTCAGATGTTTGAGTTGGGAGGAGTCCAATTTAAAGAGCTGTGTGCTGGCCTGTGTGTGTTTTTTATCAGAAACAATTACACAAGGTTGCCTAGAAACAGACGAGCCACAACAGGAAACACGTTGAGCAGCCAGAAGTGCATTCCGATGTTTAACACTCTCACAGCTTTCCTGAGGAAGACATGAGAGTCAGGTCTGCCTTATGGCAAATCGACGTGGATCCCTCACACGTCAAAGGCACGAGGTTGGGGGTAAAACCCGACTGTGTTCTCAACAACAAGCCAGTCCGAATAGACTCATAGGGCACAGCAGCAGAGAAACAAACCCCTTGACCACATCCAACCTGGGAAAACGGCTCCGGCTGTCCACTGGGACCAGACAGCACCAGCCTGGGACAATACAGGAACAAGCAAGAATCAGTCTGGGTCAATATGGCGACTAGACAGAACCGGTCTGGGACAGTACAAGGCACAGGATAGATATGTCCCACAGAAGAAGTTCTCAAATGGCAGGGCTAGGCAACTGTGGCAGACATGGAAAATTAAGGACTGTATAGTAGCCAAGGAAAGGACATATAAGGTAGCAAAAGTGAGGGGATGATTGGGAAGCTTTTAAAATCCAACAATAGGCAACTAAAAAAGCTATAAGAAGGGAAAAGATGAAAGATGAGGGCAAACCAGCCAATAATATAAAGCAGGATACTGAAAGCTTTTTCAATTATAGACAGAGTAAAAGGGAGGTGAGAGTTGATATTGGTTCACTGGAAAATAATGCTAGTGAGGTAGTAATGGGGGACAAAGAAATGGCAGATGAACTTAATGGGTACTTTTCATCAGATTTCACTGTGGAAGACACAAGCAGTGTGCCAAAGGTCTGTGACTGTCAAAGAGCAGGAGTGAGTGCCATTACTATTCCAATGGAAAACGTGCTAGGCAAACTCAAAGGTCTTAAGGTGGATAAGTCAACTGGGCCAGATGGAATACATGCAACACACATAAAAGTTGCTGGTGAACGCAGCAGGCCAGGCAGCATCTCTAGAAAGAGGTACAATCGACGTTTCAGGCCGAGACCCTTCGTCAGGACTAACTTAAAGAAGAGCTAGTAAGAGATATGAAAGTGGGAGGGGGAGGAGGGAGAGATCCAAAATGATAGAAGACAGGAAGGGGAGAGATGGAGCCAAGAGCTGGACAGGTGATTGGCCAAAGGGATATGAGAGGATCATGGGACAGGAGGCCTAGGGAGAAAGAAAAGGGGGAGGGGGGAAGCCCAGAGGATGGGCAAGGGGTATAGTCAGAGGGACAGAGGGAGAAAAAGGAGAGTGAGAAAAAGATTGTGTGTATATAAATAAATAACGGATGGGATATGAAGGGGAGGTGGGTCATTAGCGGAAGTTAGAGAAGTCGATGTTCATGCCATCAGGTTGGAGACTACCCAGACGGAATATGAGGTGTTGTTCCTCCAGCCTGAGTGTGGCTTCATCTTGACAGTAGAGGAGGCCGTGGATAGACATGTCAGAATGGGAATGGGATGTGGAATTAAAATGTGTGGCCACTGGGAGATCCTGCTTTCTCTGGTGGACAGAACGTAGGTGTTCAGCGAAACGATCTCCCAGTCTGCGTCGGGTCTCGCCAATATATAGAAGGGCACATCGGGAGCACCGGACACAGTATATCACCCCAGCCGACTCACAGGTGAAGTGTCGCCTCACCTGGAAGGACTGTCTGGGCCCCTGAATGGTGGTGAGGGAGGAAGTGTAAGGGCATGTGTACCACTTGTTCCACTTACAAGGATAAGTGCCAGGAGGGAGATTGGTGGGGGGGAATGAATGGACAAGGGAGTCGCGTAGGGAGCGATTCCTGCGGAAAGCAGAGAGAGGAGGGGAGGGAAAGATGTGCTTAGTGGTGGGATCCCGTTGGAGGTGGCGAAAGTTACGGAGAATTATATGTTGGACCCGGAGGCTGGTGGGGTGGTAGGTGAGGACCAGAGGAACCCTATTCCTAGTGGGGTGGTGGGAGGATGGAGAGAGTCCTAGTGGGATGGCAGTTAGTCCTGGTGAAGGGTCTCGGCCCGAAACCTCGACTGCACCTCTTCCTAGAGATGCTGCTAGGCCTGCTGCGTTCACCAGCAACTTTTATGTGTGTTGCTTGAAATTCCAGCATCTGCAGATTTCCTCGTGTTTGCAGATGGAATACATCCCAGATTCCTGAAAAAGGTTGCTGAAGAGGTAGAAGATGCATTGGTCATGATCTTTCAAGAATCACTTGATTCTGGCATAGTCCCGGAGGACTGGAAGATTGCAAATGTCACTCCACTCTTTAAGAAGGGAGGAAGACAAAAGGAAGAAAATTACAGGCCACACACATCAAAGATGCTGGTGAACGCAGCAGGCCAGGCAGCATCTCTAGGAAGAGGTACAGTCGACGTTTCAGGCCGAGACCCTTCGTCAGGACTAACTGAAGGAAGAGTGAGTAAGGGATTTGAAAGTTGGAGGGGGAGGGGGAGATCCAAAATGATAGGAGAAGACAGGAGGGGGAGGGATAGAGCCAAGAGCTGGACAGGTGATAGGCAAAAGGGATATGAGAGGATCATGGGACAGGAGGCCCAGGGAGAAGGAAAGGGGGAGGGGGAAAAACCCAGAGGATGGGCAAGGGGTATAGTCAGAGGGACAGAGGGAGAAAAAGGAGAGAGAGAGAAAGAATGTGTGTATATAAATAAATAAGGGATGGGGTACGAGGGGGAGGTGGGGCATTAGCGGAAGTTAGAGAAGTCGATGTTCATGCCATCAGGTTGGAGGCTACCCAGACGGAATATAAGGTGTTGTTCCTCCAACCTGAGTGTGGCTTCATCTTTACGGTAGAGGAGGCCACTCTGGTCTTCTGCCTGCTCTGGATCTCTTTATTGCTAACTGCCAGGTTAGCAATAAAGAGATCACCAGCAACTTTGATGTGTGTTGCTTGAATTTCCAGCATCCGCAGAATTCCTCGTGTTTACAAAATTACAGGCCGTTAATTAACTCCAGTTAGCCTAACCACAGTGGCTGGGAAAGTGTTGGAGTCTATTATTAAGGATGAGATTTCCGGGTGCTTGGAAACTAATGATAAAGTAAGTCAAAGTCAGCATGGTTTCTGTGAAGGGAAATCTTGCCTAACAAATCTGTTAGAGTTCTTCAAGGAAATAACAAGCAGGGTGGACAAAGGAGAGGCAGTGGATGTCATTTACTTGCATTTTCAGAAGGCTTTTGATAAGGTGCCACACGTGAGGCTGCTTAACAAGATAAAATCCTATGGTATTACAGGAAAGATACTGGCATGGATAGAGGAATGCCTGACAGGAAGGAGGTAGCGAGTGGGAATAAAAGGGGCCTTCTTTGTTTGGCTGCCAGTGACTAGTGATGTTTCTCAGGGGTCAGTATTGGGACCGCTACTTTTCACATTGTTTGTCAGTGATTTGGATAATAGAATTAATGGCTTTGTGGCAAAGTTTGCGGATGATACGAAGATAGATGGAGGGGTAGGTAGTGCTGAGGGAGCAATGCAATTGCAGCAGAACTTAGACAAATTGGAAGAATGGGGACAAAATTCAAATATCAGAGGTGCAGAGGAACTTCCAGAAGGTTAATCTATAGGTTGAGTCTGTGGTAAAGAAGGCAAATGCTATGTTGGAACTTATTTTAAGGGAAATAGAATATAAAAGCAAGGAGATAATGCTGAGCTTTTATAAGGCACTATTCAGATGGTATATGGAGTATTGTCAAGAGTTTTGGGACCCAGATCTCAGAAAGAATGTATTGTCATTGGAGAGAGTCCGGAATAGGTTCATGAGGATGATTCTGGGAATGAAGGGGTTATCATATGAGGAGCATTTGGCATCTTTGGCCCTGTACTCAGAAGAATGCGAGGGGCATCTCATTGAAACCTATCGAAAGTTGAAAGGTCTAGATTGGGTTGATGTGAAGAGGATGTTTCCTATGGTGGATGTTTCCAGAACTAGAAGGCACTGCCTCAAAATTGAGGGGCAACCCTTCAGAACAGAAGCATGGAGGAATTTTTTTAGCCAGAGAGCAGTGAATCTGTGGAATGCTCTGCCACAGATTGCAGTGGAAGCCTAGTCTGTGTATTTATTTAAGGCAGAAGTTGATAGTTTCCTGATTGGTCGGGACATCAAAGGATATGGCAAGAAGGCAGGTGTATAGAGATGAGTGGGATCTGGGATCAACCATGGTGGAATGGTAGAGCAGACTTGATGGGCTGAATGGCCTAGTTCTGTTCCAATGTCTTATGTTTTTATGGCTTCATGGACTAGTAGAATAAGTCTGGTACAGTATGAGGACCAGACCATACCAGTCTGGGATAGTAGAGGGATCAGACAGAATGAGTCTGTGACAGTGCAAGGACCAGACAGGACCAGTCTCAGGTGGAATGGAGTCCAGACAGAAAAAAGTCTAGAGACCAGACAGAACCAGCCTGGGTCAGAACAGACCAGAGAGAACCGGCCTGGGTCAAGACAGACCAGACAGAACCAGTCAGAGGAGCGGGCGACGGAGTAGTGGGAGACAGAGTAAGAGGGCTTTGGCTCAACAGGGCTTCGGTGATAAAGGGTTGAGACGAGGTAGGTTATCTGTTTAGAATGCAGACAAGGTATGTGTGTGAGGCCGGTTTTCTGTGCTCGGTGTCAGAAGTGGGAGTCCCTAGAGACTCCCGGCCTCTCTGGTGACCAAATCTGCACCAGGTGCGTCGAGCTGCAGCTCCTTAGGGACCGGGTGAGGGAACTGGAGAGGCAGCTCGATGACCTTCGTCTGGTCAGGGAGAGTGAGGAGGTGATAGAGAGGAGCTATAGGCAGGTAGTCACCCCAGGACACCAGGAGACAGAGAAGTGGATAACAGTCATGAGAGGGAAGGGCAAGAAGCAGGTGCTAGAGAGTACCCCAGTGGCTGTCCCCCTTAACAATAAGTATTCCTGTTTGAGTACTGCTGGTGGGGTGGGGACGGCCTAACTGGGGGAAGCAACAGTGGTCATGCCTCTGGCACAGAGTCTGGCCCTGTGGCTCAGAAGGGTAGGGAAAGGAAGAAGATGGCAGAAATGATAGGGGATTGTATAGTTAGGGGGTCAGATAGGCGATTCTGTGGACGCAGGAAAGAAACGCGGATGGTAGTTTGCCTCCCGGGTGCCAGGGTCCAGGATGTTCCTGATTGAGTCCACAATTTCTTGAAGTGGGAAGGAGAACAGCCAGAGGTCGTGGTACATATTGGTACCAACGACATTGGTAGGAAAAGGGAGGAGGTCCTGAAAACAGACTACAGGGAGTTAGGAAAGAAGTTGAGAAGCAGGACCTCAAAGGTAGTAATCTCGGGATTACTGACTGTGCCATGTGACAGTGAGTATAGGAATAGAATGAGGTGGAGGATAAATGCATGGCTGAGGGATTAGAGCGGGGGCAGGGATTCTGATTTCTGGATCATTGGGACCTCGTTGGGGTAGGTACAAAAAGGATGGGTTGCACTTGAATCCGAGAGGGACCAATGTCCTGGTGGGGAAGTTTACTAAGGCTATTGGGGAGAGTTTCAACTAGAATTGTTGAGGGGTGGGAACCAAACTGAAGTGACGGAGGAAAGGGAGGCTGGCTCACAAATGGGGAAAGTTTGGAGGCAGTGTGAGAGGGAGGATGGGCAGGTGATAGAGAAGGGATGCGCTCAGACTGATGGCTTGAGATGTGTCTATTTTAATGTGAGGAATATTATGAATAAAGTGGATGAGATTAGAGCGTGGATCAGTACTTGGAGCTATGATGTTGCGGCCATTACAGAGACTCGGATGGTGCAGGGGCAGGAATGGCTACTTCAAGTGCCAGGCTTCAGATGTTTCAGAAAGGACAGGGAGGGAGGCAAAAGAGGTGGGGGCGTGACACTGTTGATCAGAGATAGTGTCACGGCTGCTGAAAAGGAGGAAGTCATGGAGGGGTTGTCTACGGAGTCTATGTAGAAGAAAGTTAGGAATAGGAAGCAGTCAATAACTCTACTGCGTGTTTTTTTATAGACCACTCAATATTAACAGGGACGTTGAGGAGCAGATAGAGAGACAGATTCTGGAAAGGAGTAGTAATAACAGGGTTGTTGTTGTGGGAGATTTTAATTTCCCAAATCTTGATTGGCATCTCCCTAGAGTGAGGGATTTAGATGGGGTGGAGTTTGTTAGGTGTGTTCAGGACGGTTTCTTGACACGGTATGTAGATAAACCTACAAGAGGAAAGACTGTACTTGATCTGGTATTGGGAAATGAACCTGGTCAGGTGTCAGGTCTCTCAGTGGGAGAGCATTTTGGAGATAGTGATCACAATTCTATCTCCTTTACCAGAGCATTGAAGAGGGATAGGAACAGACAAGTTAGGGAAACGTTTAATTGGAGTAAGGGGAAATATGAGGCTATCAGGCAGGAACTTGGAAGCATAAATTGGAAGCAGATGTTCTCAGGGAAACGCACGGAAAAAATGTGACAAACGTTCAGTGGATGTTTGTGTGGGGTTCTGAGTAGGTACGTTCCAATGAGACATGGAAAGGATGGTAGGGTACAGGAACCGTGGTGTACAAAGGCTGCTGTAAATCTAATCAAGAAGAAAAGAAGAGCTTACAAAAGGTTCAAAAAACTACGTAATGATAGGAATCTAGAAGATTATAAGGCTAGCAGGAAGGAGCTTAAGAATGAAATTAGGAGAGCCAGAAGGGGCTGTGAGAAGGTCTTGGCAGACAGGATTAAGCAAAGCCCCAAGGCATTCTACAAGTATGTAAAGAGCAAGAGGATAAGATGTGAGTGAATAGGACCAATCAAGTGTGACATTGGAAAAGCGTGTATGGAACCGGAGGAAATAGCGGAGGTACATAATGAATATTTTGCTTCAGTATTCACTAAGGAAAAGGATCTTGGTGATTGTAGGGATGACTTGCAGTGGACTGAAAAGCTTGAGCATGTAGCTATTAAGAAAGACGATGTGCTGGAGCTTTTGGAAAACATCAAGTTGGTTAAGTCACCGGGACTGGACGGGATGTACCCCAGGCTACTATGGGAAGTGAGGGAGGAGATTGCTGAGCCTCTGGCAATGATGTTTGCATCATCAATGAGGATGGGAGAGATTCTGGAGGATTGGAGGGTTGTGGATGTTGTTCCCTTATTCGAGAAAAGGAGTAGAGATAGCCCAGGAAATTATAGGCCAGTGAGTCTTACTTTAGTGGTTGGTAAGTTGATGGAGAAGATCCTGAGAGGCAGGATTTATGAACATTTGGAGAGGCATAATATGATTAGGAATAGTCAGAATGGCTTTGTCAAAGGCAGGTCGTGCCTTACGAGCCTGATTGAATTTTTTGAGGATATGACCAAACACATTGATGAAGGAAGAGCAGTAGATGTAGTGTATATGGATTTCAGCAAGGCATTTGATAAGGTACCCCATGAAAGGCTTATTGAGAAAGTAAGGAGGCATGGGATCCAAGGGGACATTGCTTTGTGGATCCAGAATTGGCTTGCCTACAGAAGGCAAAGAGTGGTTGTAGACAGGTCATATTCTGCATGGAGGCCATTGACCAGTGGTGTGCCTCAGGGATCTGTCTTGGGACCCCTACTCGTTGTGATTTTTATAAATGATCTGGACGAGGAAGTGGAAGGATGGGTTGGTAAATTTGCTGATGACACAAAAGTTGGGGGTGTTGTGGATAGTGTGGAAGGCTGTCAGATGTTACAACAGGTCATTGATAGGATGCAAAACTGGGCTGAGAAGTGGTAGATAGAGTTCAACTCAGATAAATGTGAGGTGGTTCATTTTGGTAGGTCAAATATGGATGCAGAATTGTTTGTTGTTGTTGTTCGTCCTTCGTAGTCGAAGATGACCATGGCTTCAAAGTCAAATGGGAGATTGGTGGCTGTGGGTCCGGAGGTGACTGATGAGGCCAATCCGGGCCCTGAACACAAGTGGGTGGGTGCTGTCGTGGCAGTGGATGCTGCTCGGGCCTTGCGCACAGCACGCTTTCGTTGCGCCTCGATGATGCGCCTGACTTCAGCTGCACAGGCTCCTGTGGTGATCTTGCTGCGCCAAGCTGGACGGTCGAGGGCAAGCGTCTCCCACGTGTTGATGTCGACACCCAGGCCTTTGAGGGACGCTTTGAGGCAGTCTTTGTAATGTTTCTTCTGCCCCCCCCGACTGAGCGCTTGCCCTGGCACAGTTCTCCGTACAGCAGCTGCTTAGGCAATCAGCTGTCTGGCATTCTGACCACATGTCCAGCCCACCTGGCTTGGGCTTTCATCAGGAGGGTGTAGATGCTGCGGAGCCCAGCTCGCTCCAGGATTTCCGTGTCGGGGACTTTGTCCTGCCACCTGATGTGGAGGAGTCTGCGGGGACGGCTCAGGTGAGAGTGGTTGAGCTGTTTGGCGTGTCTGCTGTAGACAGTCCAGGTCTCGCTGGCGTAAAGGAGGGTGGTAAGGACCACTGCACAGTAGACCTTCAGCTTGGTGGTAAGGCTGAGTCCTCTCCGCTCCCAGACGTTCTCACGGAGTCTCCCAAAGGCGGCGCTGGCTTTGGCAATCCTGTTGTTGACCTCAGCGTCTATGTTCACTGCGTGAGAGAGTATGCTGCCCAGGTCGGTGAAGTTGTCGACTGCCTAGAGGTTCTGGCCCTTCACCGTGATGCGTGGCTCCTGGTATGGCTTTCCTGGGGCAGGCTGGTACATAACTTTGGTCTTTTTGGTGCTGATAGTGAGTCCGAAGTTTGTGAGAAGCAGTCCATTTCACGCTGCATCTCCTGCTCCGTGCTGGCGTTGAGTGCGCAGTCATCAGCAAAGAACAAGTCTCTGATGACTGTCTCTCACACATTTGTAACTGCCTGCAGGCGCCTAAGGTTGAACAACCTGCCGTCAGTCCTGTACCTGACGTGGATTCCTTCTTCGTAGTTATGGAAGGCATCTGTCAGCATGGCAGAGAATACCATACTGAACAGAGTCGGGGCAAGAACGCAGCCTTGTTTGACGCCATTTGTCACTGGGAAGGCCTCCGGCTCGTCGCCGTCATCCAGAACTTTCGCCATCATACCGTCGTGGAACTGTCGGACGATTGTGATGAACTTGCTGGGGCAGCCAAACTTCTCCATGATCTTCCACAAGCCTTCTCTGCTGACCGTATCGAAGGCCTTGGTTAGATCGACAAAGGTCATGAAGAGGTCGCTGATAAATGTGAGGTGGTTCATTTTGGTAGGTCAAATATGGATGCAGAATATAGCATTAATGGTAAGACTCTTGACAGTGTGGAGGATCAGAGGAATCTTGGGGTCCGAGTCCATCGGACACTCAAAGCTGTTATGCAGGTTGACTCTGTGGTTAAGAAGACATTCAGTGCATTGGCCTTCATCAATCATGGGATTGAGTTTAAGAACCGTGATGTAATGTTGCAGCTATATAGCACCCTGGTCAGACCCCACTTGGAGTACTGTGCTCAGTTCTGGTCACTTCACTACAGGAAGGATGTGGAAACCATAGAAAGGGTGCAGAGGAGATTTACAAGGATGTTGTCTGGATTGGGGAGCATGCCTTATGAGAATAGTTTGAGTGAACTCGGCCTTTTCTCTTTGGAGTGACAGAGGATGAGAGGTGACCTGATAGAGGTGTACAAGATAATGAGAGGCATTGATCATGTGGATAGTCAGAGGCTTTCTCCCAGGGCTGAAATAGCTAGCATGAGAGGGCATATTTTTAAGGTGCTTGGAAGTAGGTACAGAGGAGATATTATGGGGTAAGTTTTTTTACGCAGAAAGTGGTGAGTGCGTGGAATGGGCTGCTGGCAGCCGTGATCTTTTAAGAGATGCACGGATGGCTACATAAGTAAAGGCATCCGTTAGTCTCGCAAGACCATGGATCTGCGCCTGGTAAGTCTTCACTCTCCAGGGCGCAGGCCTGGGCAAGGTTGTATGGAAGACCAGCAGTTGCCCATGCTGCAAGTCTCCCCTCTCCACGACACTGATGTTGTCCAAGGGAAGGGCATTAGGACCCATACAGCTTGGCACCAGTGTCATCGCAGAACAATGTGTGATTAAGTGCCTTGCTCAAGGACACAACACGTTGCCTTGGCTGGGGCTCGAACTCATGACCTTCAGGTTGCTCGTCCAATGCCTTAACCACTTGGCCACGTGCCCACAATGCATGGCTCCATGGAGCTTGGAAAAACAGAGGGCTGTGGGTAAAGCCTGGGTAGTTCTAATGTAGGGACATGTTCGGCACAGCTTTGTGGGCCGAAGGGCCTGTATTGTGCTGTAGGTTTTCTGTGTTTCTATATTTCTCTGGTACAGACTGGACAGTACCAGTCTGGGTCTGAACAGACCGGACAGAACCAGTCTGGGTCAGTACAAAGTGTTCTTCCGGTCAAGATGGCGCCAGCGAACAAAGATTCCTCAGGAGAAATCTTCCTGATAGCCAATCATTTCAGTTTTTCTATGTCTTCTACTTATTCTTTTTATCTTAATTTTGTTTTTGAAACGTTTGGAGCCTGTGTCTTGCAGTCTGAAGTTCGATCAAGTGAGCTGCGTTCTGCTGTCTCTGAGAAAACTCCAGGAGAGAAATGCAAGCACGAGCTACCATGAGGAGAAGCTCAGAGATGAGATTAGGGGCCAAGACTGACTCACTGATTAAGTTGTCAAGGAAGATTGAAGCATTGGTGAGGCCGAATCTGGAGTATTGTGTTCAGTTTTGGTCACCAAATTACAGGAAGGATATAAATAAGGTTGAAAGAGTGCAGAGAAGATTTACAAGGATGTTGCCGGGACTTGAGAAACTCAGTTACAGAGAAAGGTTGAATAGGTTAGGACTTTATTCCCTGGAGTGTAGAAGAATGTGGGGAGATTTGATGGAGGTATATAAAATTATGATGGGTATAGATAGAGTGAATGCAAGCAGGCTTTTTCCACTGAGGCAAGGGGAGAAAAAAACCAGAGGACATGGGTTTAGGGTGAGGGGGGAAAAGTTTAAAGGGAACATTAGTGGGGGCTTCTTCACACAGAGAGTGGTGGGAGTATGGAATGAGCTGCCAGACGAGGTGGTAAATACGGGTTCTTTTTTAACATTTAAGAATAAATTGGACAGATACATGGATGGGAGGTGTATGGAGGGATATGGTCCGTGTGCAGGTCAGTGGGACTAGGCAGAAAATGGTTCGGCACAGCCAAGAAGGGCCAAGAGGCCTGTTTCTGTGCTGTAGTTTGTATGGTTTTATTTTCATAGAGGCAAGATGTGGAGGAGAGGAAATGGTTCTCCGAAAGACCACTGGTGTGAGCTGTTGGAAGGGCTATTGGTTCGACTCGCTGCCATCAGAGGGGCTGCTGGATCGAGTCACTGGCATTGGAGAGGCCACAGGTTCGTAGCGATTCCCTCGGCTGGTTCGACTCGCTGCCCTTAATGAGCCACTGGTTCATGTTGCTGACCTCGTGGGCACTGCTGGTTTCTGTTGCTGACGTCGAAGGGGGCTCTTGTTTGAGTCACTGCCCTCAGAGGGGCCCCTGGTTCAATTCACTTCCCTCAGAGAGCTGCTGGTTCATGTCACGGCCCTCGGATTTATGTCTCTGCTCTCAGAGGGGCTGCTGGTTCAAGTTGCTGTCCTTAGAGGGCCTACTGGTTTATATCACTGCACTCAGAGGGGCTGCTGGACCACGTTGCAGTCCTTGGAGAGGCCACTGGTTCGAGCTGCTTCCCTCAGAGAGGCCGCTGGGTCCCGATGTTCTCCGAGATGTTAACGAAATTCTGAGACATATTGGCCTTTTTCATTTCTATGTTTTTTTCATGTTCTTGCCCATTTTTTCTTGTTGCCAATTGGCTGGCAAATGTGTTGGGCGATCTGTTTGTTTTTGTGAGAGGGAGCGGATGTGGGGGTTTAGAGCTTGCGAGATTTGTTTCTCTTTCTTTTCGTGGGGGGATTGATGTCTGACTTTTAACTACTTCTATAGTTTTCTGCATTTTATGGCTGTCTGGAGAAGACAAACCTCAGAGTTACATTCTACTATTCTTGTTCTTTCATGCTCTTGTTATTTATTGTTATTTATTTAGATTTGCCTTTACACAGTTTGTACATTGATCCTGTTTAAAGTTCCTGTTCTATAGATCTGGTAAATTGCATAGACAGGACCAGTCTGGGTCAGTAGAGACCCGGACAGGACCAGTCTTGGTGAAACTCTGTCTACCGCTTTCGTCGGCAGATCATTCCACACTTAACAAAATTTGATGATTATAAAAATATAAGAAGTAGAAGCAGCAGCAGGCCATTCAGCCTATCAAGCTTGTTCTGCCACACAGTGTCTTAGTGCACTTTATCACAGTAACAATCCCTTCAGCCCCTCTACTCCATGCTGAATGGTTGTTCTCGCTGCACCCAGACCATAATCCTGAATATCCCTCACATCCATGTACGTATCAGAGCTTCTCTTTAACGTTGCATTCAAACCCCTTGACATTTTGGGCCAAGATCCTTCATTTCGACACTTCAGTCGTCACTTTGCTGTACGGATGCTGCGTCACTGGCGGTCTGCTGCACGGTATGGTCATGTGGAGGTTAGCGTGGCACTTTAAAGCACTTGCGATCTGGGTTCAGTTCCTGCCGCAGTGTGAAGGGAGCTTGTATGTCTCCCTGTGACCGTGTAGATTTCCTCCAGGTGGCCTGGTTTCCTCCCACATTCCAAAGATGTATGGCTTAGTCGGTCAAATGGTCATGTGGACATAATTGGGTGGTGTAGGCTTGTTGGGCCAGAAATGTCTGTATCTCTAAATAACTAAAATAAAAATGGTCAAAACCATTCCTTTAGACAGTAAGATTTAGGAGTAGATTTAGGCCATTTGTCTCTTTGAGTGTTCTCCTCCTTTCCATCATGGCTGATTTATTAACCTGTTCAACTCCATTCACTTGCCCTCTTCTCCCTGTAACCTTTGACATCCTGACTCCTCAAGAACCTATCAACCCCCGCTTTGAATTTGCTCGATGACTTTCCTCCACAGTCATCTGTGACAATGAATTCCCCAGATTCACCACCCGATGGCCAAAGAAGTTCCTCCTCATTTCTGTTCCAAGTGGTCATCCCTCTATTCTGAGGCTGTGCCTTTTGGTCCTGGACTCCCACTCATCTGCTGGTAAGATGGTGGCATGGTCAGTCGCAGCGTCTTGTATGGGATCAACCAAAGTTGTTATTGTCATTTATAAATGCATTTTTTTATGATCACGAGACTCTGCTGGTCTTGTGGTACTTTAGGTCTACCCCATCGATGAGTTGCTCATTGGTGGAGAAGGTGAAGGTGTTGGATGTGCTGCTGCCTGCGTTAGGGAGGCGTTGGAGCAGTCGGTGCACGAAGGAGGTGTGCAGTGTAACGGTGAGTGATCGCCTTAGTCGCTTTTCTTGTGATTGCAGGACCCTTTTGGACATTGTTTATGTGGCATGCCGGAAGTCCAATTCACCGATTGGTTGGCAGACAGCAGAGGAGCTGTCTGGCCTCAGTCATGGTAAGAACAAGGCCTCAAGCCGCAGTGTCACCTGTTTACAGCCAGCCAGGAGAGAAGCTAATGTAATGTCAGTATTAATTGTGAGTGGACTAGAAGAAGACCATAAGATATAGGAGCAGAAGTAGGCCATTTGGCCCATTGAGTCTGCTCTGCCATTCAACCATGGGCTGATCCAATTCTTCCAGTCATCCCCACTCCTCTGCCTTCTCCCCATACCCTTTGATGTCCTGACTAATCAAGAATCTATCTATCTCTGCCTTAAATACACCCAATGACTTGGCCTCCACAGCCACTCGTGGCAACAAATTCTACACCCTTTGACTGAAGTAATTTCTCCGCATCTCAGTTCTAAGAGGACGTCCTTCAATCCTGAAGTCGTGCCCTCTTGTCCTAGAATCCCCTACCATGGGAAATAACTTTGCCATATCTAATCTGTTCAGGCCTTTTAACATTCAGAATATTTCTATGAGATCCCCCCTCATTCCCCTGAACTCCAGGGAATACAACCCAAAAGCTGCCAGACATTCCTCATATGGTAACCCTTTCATTCCTGGAATCATTCTTGTGAATCTTCTCTGAACCTTCTCTGATGTCAGTATATCCTTTCTAAGATAAGGAACCCAAAACTGCACAGAATACTTCAAGTGTGGTCTCACGAGGGCCTTATAGAGCCTCAACATCACATCCCTGTTCTTATATTCTATACCTCTAGAAATGAATGCCAACATTGCATTCACCATCTTCACCACTGACTCAACCTGAAGATTAACCTTTAGGGTATCCTGCACGAAGACTCCCAAGTTCCTTTGCATCTTTGTATTATGAATTCCCTCCCCATCCAAATTAAGAGTCTGCCCGTTTATTTCTTCCACCAAAGTGCATGACCATACAATTTCCAACATTGTATTTCATTTGCCACTTCTTTGCCCAGTTCCCTAAACTAATCTAAGTCTCTCTGCAGGCTGTCTGTTTACTCAACACTACCCGCTCCTCCATCTATCTTTGCATCATCTGCAAACTTAGCCACAAATCCATTAATACCATAGTCCAAATCATTGACATACATCGTAAAAAGCAGCGGTCCAACACCGACCCCTGTGGAACTCCACTGGTAACTGGCAGCCAGCCAGAATAGGATCCCTTTATTCCCACACTCTGTTTTCTGCCAATCAGCCAATGCTCTACCCATATTAGTAATTTCCCTGTAATTCCATGGGCTCTTATCTTGCTCAGCAGCCTCATGTGTGGCACCTTGTCAAAGGCCTTCTGAAAATCTAAGTACACCATGTCTACTGCATCTCCATTGTCTACCCTGCTTGTAATTTCCTCAAAAAATTGCAATCCATTTGTCAGGCAGGATTCTCCTTTCAGGAAACCATGCTGGCTTTGGCCTATCTTGTCATGTGCCTCCAGGTACTCTGTAATCTGATCCATAACGATCGATTCCAACAACTTTCCTACCACTGATGTCAAGCTAATAGGTCTATAGTTTCCTTTCTGCTGCCTCCCACCCTTATTAAATAGTGGAGTAACATTTCCTATTTTCCAGTCATCCAGTACAATGCCAGAATCTATTGATTATTGAAAGATCATCATTAATGCCTCCGCAATCTCTCCAGCTACTTCCTTCAGAAGCCGACGATGCATTCCATCAGGTCCAGGAGATTTATCCACCCTCTGACCATTAAGTTTCCTGTTGTAATTTTCACTGCACAAGCTTCACTTCCCTGACACTCTTGAATGTCCGGTATACTGCAGACATCTTCCACTGTGAAGACTGATGCAAAATACGTGTTCAGTTCCTCTGCTATCTCTGCATCTCTCATTACAGTATCTTCAGAGCCATTTTGTATTGGTCCTATATCTGCCCTCGACTCTCTTTTACCCTCTATATATTTAAAAAAAGCTTTTAGTATCCTCCTTGACATTAGTGGCCAGCTTCCTCTCATAATTCAGCTCTTCCTTTCGAATGACCTTCTTAGTTTCCTTCTGCAAGTTTTTAAAAGCTTCCCAATCCGCTATCTTCCCACTAGTTTTGGCTTCCTTGTATGCCCTCTCGTTTGCTTTTATTTTGGCTCTGACTTCACTTGTCAGCCAAGGTATTGTCCTTCTTCCCTTTGAAAATTTCTTATTATTTGGAATATATCTGTCTTATACTTCCCTTGTTTTTCACAGAAACTCCAGCCATTGCTGCTCTGCTGTCCTTCCTGCAAATGTCCCTTTCCAGTCAACTTCGGCCAGTTCCTATTCATGCCATTGAAATTTCCTTTACTCCACTGAAATACCCACATGTTGGATCTTATGTTTTCTCTTTCAAATTTCAATGTGAACGCCATCATATTGTGATCACTGTTCCCTAAGGATTCTTTAACCTTAAGCTCTCTTATCACCTCTGGATCATTGCACAACACCCAGTCCAGCACAGCCAATCCACTGGTGGGCTCAACAACAAGTCTGTTCTAAAAAACTATCCCTTAGACATTGTACAAATTCTCTGTCCTGAGGACCAGTACTGACCTGGTTTTCCCAATCCACTTTCATGTTAAAACCCTCAACGATTATCATGACTGCCTTTCTGACATGCCTTTTCTATCTCCTGCTGTAAGTTGTAATCCACATCCCAGCTGCTGTTTGGAGGCCTGTATACAACTGCCATTAGGGTCCTTTCACCCTTGCCATTTCTTAACTCAACCCATAGAGACTCTATACCTTCCAATACTATGTCATATCTTTCTAATGATTTAATATTATTCCTTATACACAGAGCCACACCACCCCCTCTGCCTACTAACCTCTCTTTCCGATACACCATATATCCTTGGACATTCAGCTCCCAAAGCAGCCATCCTTTAGCCAATTTTCAGAGATGGCCATAGTGTCATATTTGCCAATCTGTAGCTGAATTTCAAGATCATCCATTTTATTTCTTATGCTGCGTGCATTCAAATACAACACTCTCAGTCCAGTATTTGTTGCTTTCTGTTTTAACTGCACCACACCTCTATTGCCCTGTAACTCATGCCACTGGCTGTGATTAAGCCTCATCTCCTGCCTGTTCTTTCTATCATCTCTGTTGCAAGCTATCTTTGATTTATTTCTGTTTTCCCCTTCCTCAACCCTATCACTCCAGTTCCCATTCCCCCGCCAAATTAGTTTAAAACCTCCCTAACAGCTCTATTAAATGTGCCTGCTAGGATATTGGACCCCTTTGGGTTCAGGAATAACCCATCCTTTTCGTACAGGTCATACCTCCCCCAGAAGAGGCCTCAATGATCCAGGAATCTGAAGCCCTGCCCCCTACACCAGTCTCTCAGCCACACATTAATACACCTGATCATACTATTCTTGCACTCGTTATCACGTGGCACAGGCAGCAATTCTGAGATTACTACCATAAAGGTCCTGCCTTTCAGCTTCCTACCTAATTCCCTGAATTCTCTCTTCAGGACTTCTTCTCTTTTTCTACCTATATCATTGGTACCAACGTGTACTGAGACTTCTGACTGTTCACCCTCTCCCTTCAGGATACTCTGCACCCTATCCGAGACATCCCGTACCCTGGCACCTGGGAGGCAACACACCATGCAGGTATGTCTATCAGGCTGACAGAACCTCCTGTCTGTTCCCCTCACTATGGAATCTCCTATGACCTCCACATTCCTCATCTTCTTCTCTCCCTTCTGCACCACAGAACCAGGCTCAGTGCCAGAGACCCGATTGCCATTGTCGTCCTCTGTCAGGTACCCCCCTCAACCACATCCAAAATGAGATAACGATTACTGAGGGGGATGGCCACAGGGGTGCTTTCTACTATCCGAGCTCTTTCATTCACTTCCCTGACAGTCACCCACTTATCTAACTCTTGCAGCCTTGGGGTGACTAACTCCCTGTAGCTCCTCTATCTCCTGTTCACTCTCCCTAATAAGCTGTAGGTCATCAAGCCAAAGCTCCAGATCCCTAACATTGTCTCTCAGAAGCTGCATCTCGGTGCATCTGGCGCAGATGTGGCCATCTGGGAGACTGGAAGATTCCCAGGATTCCCACATCTGACACCCAGAGCAAAATCCTCAACCTACCGACCTGCTCTCTATTCCTCAAAATAAAGCAAAGAAAAACCAAAAACAAAGTCCACTTACCCACTTACCTCGATGAAGCCCGCTTTCACTGGATCCTGAATGAGCAAAAGCCAGTCACTTCTACTCTCACCACTGGCCTACTCCCGACAATGGCTGCTCTGCTTATCCCTTCTGTAGTTTTACTTCGTTCGTCAAGCTCATTTGCCGCCGCTGATAGGCCCCACACAATGGACTAACACCCGCAAAGCTCTCGTTTTAAATCACTGACTCTGACCCGCGAGAAGCACTCCCTCAGTTAAAAGCAAAGATGTATTCCATATAAAAGCAAGGATGTAATGTTAAAGCTTTATAAGGCATTGGTGAGGCCTCATTTGGAGTATTGTGAGCAATTTTGAGCCACTTACCTAAGAAGGGATGTGCTTACATTGAAGAGGGTTCAAAGGAGGTTCATGAATATGATTCCAGGATTGAAAGACTTATCATATGAGGTGTGTTTGATGGCTCTGGGACTGCACTCGCTGGAATTCAGAATAATGAGGGGAGAGCTCATTGAAACCTATCGAATGTTGAAAGGCCTTGACAGGGTAGGTTTGGAGCAGTTGTTTTCTATGGTGGGGGAGTCTCAGACCAGAGGACATAGTCCTTTAGTACAGAGCTGAGGAGGAATATCTTTAGCCAGAGAGTGGTGAATCTGTGAATTTGTTGCCACAGACAGCTGTGAAGACCAAGTCATTGGGTATATTTAAGGCAGAGGTTGATAGATTCTTTATTAATCAGGGCATGAAGTGATATGGGGAGAAGATGGGAGATTGGGGCTGAGAGCAAAATTGATCAGCCATGATGAAATGGCGGAGTACACTCGATGGGGCAAATAGCCTAATTCTGCTCCTATAGCTTATGGTCTTATTAACCCTTTCATTCCCAGAATAATTCTTGTGAACTTCCTCTGAACCCTTTCCAATGCCAGCACATCTTTTCATAGATATGGGGTCCAAAACTGCTGAATACTCCAAGTGAGACTTCACCAGTGGTTTTTCAAATCTCAACATTACATTCATGCTTTTATATTCTAGTCCTCTTGAAATTAATGTTAACATTACATTAGCTTTCCTTACCATGGACTCAACGTGCAAGTTAACCTTGAGGGAATCCTGTACAAGGACTCCCAATTCCCATTGAACTTATATTTCTGAATTTTCTTCCCATTGAGAATACAGTCTACAACTTTATTCCTTCTGCATATGTGCATGACGATACAGTTTCCTACACTATATTCCATCTACCAATTCTTTGCACATTCTCCAAAGCAATCTAAGTCCTTCTGCAAAATCCCTGATTTCTCAACACTACCTGCCCCTTAATTTATCTTTGTATTGTCTGCAAACTTGGCCACAAAGCCATCAATTCCGTCATCCAATCATTGACATATAACATAAAAAGAAGCAGCCCCAACGCTGACCCCTGCAGAACAAAACTAGTCACTGGCAGTTAACCAGAAAGGACACCTTTCATTCTCATTTTTTGCCTCCTGCCAGTCAGCCAATCTTCTGCCCATTTCCTGTAATACTTGCCCTTAACTTGTTAAGCAGCCTCATGTGTGGTACCTTGCCAAAAGCCTTCTGAAAGTCGAAGTAAACAACATCCACAATTCTCCTCTGTCTATTCTGCTTGTTATTTCCACAAAGAATTCCAACAGATTTGTCAGGCAAGATTTCCCTTTAAAGAAACCATTTTATCATGCACCTCCAAATACCCTGAAACCTCATTCTTAATACTGGACTCCAGCATCTTTCCAACCACTAAAGTCAGGTTAACTGGCCAATAATTTCCATTCTTCTGCCTCCCCCCCCCCAACTTCTTGATGAGTGGAATGATACTTGCAATTACTCTCGCCTCTCTTTTACACTTCATATATCTGAGGAAAAAAAACCTTCTAACTTCCCACTAATTTTTGCTATATTATTTGCCCCACTTTTTCTTTTATGCTGTCTTTTACTTCCCTCGTCAGCCATGGTTGTGCAATCCTCCTTTTAGAATACTTCATCTATGGAATGTACCTATCCTGTGCTTCCAGAAACTCCAGCCATTGTAGTTCTACTATCATCCCTGATAGTGTCCCTTCCAATCAACTTTGGCCAGCTCCTCTCCTTTTCTACACTGCAGTACTGATTCATCAAACTTTAGCTTCTTCCTCTCAAACTGCAGGATGAATTCTATCGTCTTATGATCACTGCCTCCTTAGGGGTCCTTTACTTTAAGCTCTCTTATCAAATCTGGTTCATTACGCAACACCCAAACCAGAGTTGCCTTTCACCTAGTGGGCTCTGCCACAACCTGCTCTTTAAGAAAATGCTGGAGGAACTCAGCAGGCCAGGCAGTATTTATGGAAAAGAGTATACAATTAACATTTTGGGCCAAGACCCTTCAAGGTAATGAATTGTTTGGATCTGCAGATTTTTTCATGTTTGTGATTGAACTGCTCTTGAGATTGCTTTTGAAAAATGTATCTGTCTAGTCCCTGTACTGACCCACATTAGTTCTGACTGGACCTTTTACTGACTCAGACTGGTGCTATCTGTTCCTGCCAAATGACAGATTGGACAGCCAGAAGTTTTCCCCAGGGTGGAAGTGAGGGGGGTGGGGAGTCTAATTTTCAGATAATTTGAGTAAAGTTTAGGGAGGATGTCAGAGCAACACACACAAAATGCTGGAGGAACTCAGCAGTCTTGCCAAAAGCTTTTGGCCAGAAATGTCGACTGTTTACTCTTTTCCTAGATGCTGCTTGACCTGCTGAGTTCCTCCAGCATTTTGTGTGTGTGTTGCTCGGATTTCCAGCATCTGCAGATTTCTCTTGTTTGTGGGAGGATGTCAGAGGTAAGTATTTTACACAGAGTAGGGACCATTAACCAATTTCCCCTGGGATCAATAAAGTATGACTATGACTATGGCTATGACTAACATGTGGAACATGCTTCAAGGGGTGGTGGCTGAGGCAGGCACATTAGATACATTTAAGAGACTCTTAGAGAGAAACATAGATGAAAGAAAAAGGGAGGGCTATGTGGGAAGGAAGGGTTAGGTTAATCTTGGAGTAGGTTAATAGGTCAGCACAACATCATGGGAGGAAGGACTTGTGTTGTGTGCACTGTTTTGTTCTATGGTTGCCTGGCAAACACAGCCCTTTCCCCCAGCACCCTCTCCAACCTTTTTACCCTACTGAGGCTCAACAGCTCCCAGTGGGAAAGGTAAGGAATGGGGTGGGTCCAAGTCTACTGATCTGTGAGAGTGACTAGGCAAAGATTGTAGACAGCAGGCTTGCCCTCTTCGCTCGGGGCACTGAGATTGTGGGTAAGCAAGTCATTTTCTTTGCTCTGTGTATGTTCTATGTTCAATGATCCATGTTCTGTTCTCAGCTGGTTGCCACTTTAACAAGGCGAGGCGCAGGACTTTTCCTATGTTAGTAACACCTGTGCCATGTTTGTGAACGTTTTTCTCAGGGAGGTTTTCTCCCTGGTGTGTTCGCATTGATGACACAACGTCCCCTCTTCCAATCCGCTTAACTTGAACACAGCTGCAAAGTGTGCTGGGGGCCATCTGAACAGGTAGCTTCCCTGGCAGTGTTGGCCCTCATCAGTGCTAATGACTCCCTGAACACGGCACAGCGGAAAACAACATCAGCTGTGGGGAAAAAAATAAACTGCTTGTCAGAAATGCCCATTTATAACTTTGTTTACTGCATGAGGACTGAAAAGATCGTCATTTCTGCTTCTCTGAATCTGTTCAAAGGAAATAACATCCATCATATGGTGTAGAAAACACAAGCACATTCTTTGGCAGAGCAGAGTCTGGGTGAGGCTCAGTCTTTTGGAACCATTTCAAGATTACCCCTTACCCCTTTCCCTCACCTGCCCAACACCTCTCTCTGGTTCCCTTCCTCCTTCCATTTCTCCCAAGGTCCACTCTCCTCTCCTATCAGATTCCAACTTTTTCATCCCTTTACCTTTTTCCACTGATCACCTCCAGTTTCTCAGCTCAACAATACCCCCCCCACCCCCGAGCCCAGCCTCCTACTTTCTCCCTTCTCCTTCTCTCCTTTTATATTCCTCGTTCTGGTTTCCACTGCACCCCATCTGTTCCCATTACCTGCCAATCACCTCCCTTTGGTGCCCTTCCTGGTTTCGTACCTCATACCCCCTCCTTCCCCATCACTTTCCTGCTTGTACTCCTTTCCCCTCCCCTCCCCTTCTTATTTTGGCATCTCCCCTTTCCTTTCCAGCCCTGATGATGGGTTTTGGCCTGACATGTCGATCATTTATTTCTCTGCATAGATGCTGCCTGACCTGCTGAGTTCCTCCAGCATTTTGTAGACGTTACAATTACAGAGGAAGTGCGGTGCAGGTAGGTGCAAAGCCACAATGAGGTAGAATGTGAGGTCAAGGTCCATCTTATCGTACCACGGGACCATTCAATAGTCTGATAACAGGAGCGGTACGAGACTGGTAGTACCTGTTTACTGGCTTTTGTATTTTTCAGATGAAGTCATACCGTGGCTCATTGCCTATAACTCTGGTCTCAACTCGTCTAGTTGAGATGATTGAACAGGGTGGGGATGAGTCAAGATTCAAAGTACGTTTATTATCAAAGTATCTATCCAGAATACAATAAAGAAACACCATGGAACCCGTTCAAGAAAACTTCAAACAACACACAAAAAAAGAACCACTTGTACAAATGGCAAAAAGTAAAAAAAAACAGCACACAGAATATCCATAGTCATAGTCATACTTTATTGATCCCGGGGGAAATTGGTTTTCATTACAGTTGCACCATAAATAATAAATAGTAATAGAACCATAAATAGTTAAATAGTAATATGTAAATTATGCCAGTAAATTATGAAATAAGTCCAGGACCAGCCTATTGGCTCAGGGTGTCTGACCCTCCAAGGGAGGAGTTGTAAAGTTTGATGGCCACAGGCAGGAATGACTTCCTATGACACTCTGTGTTGCATCTCGGTGGAATGAGTCTCTGACTGAATGTACTCCTGTCCCCACCCAGTACATTATGTAGCGGATGGGAGACATTGACCAAGATGGCATGCAACTTAGACAGCATCCTCTTTTCAGACACCACCGTGAGAGAGTCCAGTTCCATCCCCACAACATCACTGGCCTTACGAATGAGTTTTTCGATTCTGTTGGTGTCTGCTACCCTCAGCTGCTGCCCCAGCACACAACAGCAAACATGATAGCACTGGCCACCACAGACTCATAGAACATCCTCAGCATCGTCTGGCAGATGTTAAAGGACCTCAGTCTCCTCAGGAAATAGAGACGGCTCTGACCCTTCTTGTAGACAGCCTCAGTGTTCTTTGACCAGTCCAGTTTATTGTCAATTTGTTTCCCCAGGTATTTGTAATCCTCCACCATGTCCACACTGACTCCCTGGATGGAAACAGGGGTCACTGGTACCTTAGCTCTCCTCAGGTCTACCACCAGCTCCTTAGTCTTTTTCACATTAAGCTGCAGATAATTCTGCTCACACCATGTGACAAAGTTTCCTACAGTAGCCCTGTACTCAGCCTCATTTCCCTTGAAAATGCATCCAACTATGGAAGAGTCATCTGAAAACTTCTGAAGATGACAAGACTCTGTGCAGTAGTTGAAGTCTGAGGTGTAAATGGTGAAGTGAAAGGAAGACAAGACAGTCCCCTGTGGAGCCCCAGTGCTGCTGATCACTCTGTCGGGCACACAGTGTTGCAAGCACACGTACTGTGGTCTGCCAGTCAGGTAATCAAGAATCCATGACACCAGGAAAGCATCCACCTGTATCACTGTCAGCTTCTCCCCCAGCAGAGCAGGGCGGATGGTGTTGAACGCACTGGAGAAGTCAAAAAACATGACCCTCACAGTGCTCGCTGGCTTGTCCAGGTGGGCGTAGACACGGTTCAGCAGGTAGACGATGGCATCCTCAACTCCTAGTCGGGGCTGGTAGGCGAACTGGAGGGGATCTAAGTGTGGCCTGACCGTAGGCCGGAGCAGCTCCAGAACAAGTCTCTCCAAGGTCTTCACGATGTGGGAGGTCAATGCCACCAGTCTGTAGTCATTGAGGCCGCTGGGGCGCGGCGTCTTCGGCACAGGGACGAGGCAGGACGTCTTCCACAGCACAGGAACCCTCTGGAGCCTCAGGCCAGTGGTCTGATCAACCATCGGACCAGTAGTATTCAGTTTAGTTCAGTTCAGCGCCACGCCGCTCACCAACGCAGGGCCATTCATCATCAAAGCAGCCCAGTCCGCATCGAGCGCTTTCTTATAAATAGAAAAAAACCCACAATAGAATCCATGAAAAACTGCTCATGAGACAGACAAATAACCAACGTGTAAAAGACAATAAACATAGAAACATAGAAAATAGGTGCAGGAGTAGGCCATTCGGCCCTTCAAGCCTGCACCGCAATTCAGTATGATCATGGCTGATCATCCAACTCAGAACCCCGCCCCAGCCTTCCCTCCATACCCCCTGACCCCCGTAGCCACAAGGGCCATATCTAACTCCCTCTTAAATATAGCCAATGAACTGGCCTCAACTGTTTCCTGTGGCAGAGAATTCCACAGATTCACCAGTCTCTTCGTGAAGAAGTTTTTCCCAATCTCGGTCCTAAAAGGCTTCCCCTTTATCTTCAAACTGTGACCCCTCGTTCTGGACTTTCCCAACATCGGGAACAATCTTCCTGCATCTAGCCTGTCCAATCCTTTTAGAATTTTATACGTTTCAATAAGATCCCTCCTCAATCTTCTAAATTCCAACGAGTATAAGCCTAGTCGATCCAGTCTTTCATCATATGAAAGTCCTGCCATCCCAGGAATCAATCTGGTGAACCTTCTTTGTACTCCCTCTATGGCAAGAATGTCTTTCCTCAGATTAGGGGACCAAAACTGCACACAATACTCCAGGTGTGGTCTCACCAAGGCCTTGTACAACTGCAGTACTACCTCCCTGCTCCTGTACTCGAATCCACTTGCTATGAATGCCAGCATACCATTCGCCTTTTTCACCGCCTGCTGTACCTGCATGCCCACTTTCAATGACTGGTGTATAATGATACCCAGGTCTCGTTGCACCTCCCCTTTTCCTAATTGGCCACCATTCAGATAATAATCTGTTTTCCTGTTCTTGCCACCAAAGTGGATAACTTCACATTTATCCACATTAAATTGCATCTGCCATGAATTTGCCCACTCACCTAATCTATCCAAGTCACCCTGCATCCTCTTAGCATCCTCCTCACAGCTAACACTGCCGCCCAGCTTTGTGTCATTCGCAAACTTGGAGATGCTGCATTTAATTCCCTCATCTAAGTCATTAATATATATTGTAAACAACTGGGGTCCCAGCACTGAGCCTTGCGACTAGTCACTGCCTGCCATTCTGAAAAGGTCTCGTTCATTCCCACTCTTTGCTTCCTGTCTGCCAACCAATTCTCTATCCACATCAATACCATACCCCCAATACCGTGTGCTTTAAGTTTGCACACTAATCTCCTGTGTGGGACCTTGTCAAAAGTCTTTTGAAAATCCAAATATACCACATCCACTGGTTCTCCCCTATCCACTCTACTGGTTACATCCTCAAAAAATTCTATGAGATTCGTCAGACATGATTTTTCTTTCACAAGTCCATGCTGACTTTGTCCGATGATTTCACCGCTTTCCAAATGTGCTGTTATCACATGTTTGATAACTGACTCTAGCATTTTCCCCACCACCGATGTTAAGCTAACCAGTCTATAGTTCCCCGGTTTCTCTCTCCCTCCTTTTTTAAAAAGTGGGGTTACATTAGCCACACTCCAATCCTCAGGAACTAGTCCAGAATCTAAAGAGTTTTGAAAAATTATCACTAATGCATCCACTATTTCTTGGGCTACTTCATTAAGCACTCTGGGATGCAAGTACAAAAATAAAATTTAAAAAAAACAGTAAGTAAGCAATAGGTATTGAGCACATGAATTTTAGAGTCCTTAAAAGTGAAACCATAGGTTGTGGAATCAGTTCAGTGTTGAGGTGAGTGATGTTATTTCCTCTGGCTCAGCAGCCTAATGGGTGAGGGGTAATGTCAGTTCCTGAACCTGGTGCTGTAGGCCCTGAGGCTCCTGTACCTCCTGCCTGATGGCAGCAGCGAGAAGAGAACATGGCAAGATCCTTAACAGTGTTGCTGAGCAGATAGATCTTGGGGTCCAAGTTCATAGCTCCATGAAAGTGGTTACACAGGTCAATAGAGTGGCCAAGAAGGGTCATGGAATGCTTACTTTCATTAGTCAAGGCATTGAGTTCAAATATTGAAGTGTTACGTAACCGGCAACAATGAATATCAATCGAGTCAGGTTATATAAAAACAACCAAACGTTTATTAAACACGGATAAACAATAAAAAAAATGAAAACCTTAACCGGAAGTTAACCGCTATGCGGCCGTTCAACAAATCGTCACTCACTACTGGTTCTTAGAGCGATAAATGCGAAAACAGTTCTTAAAGCGGTAAAGTCAAATCCAGTTCTTAAAATGGTAAATTTGATTTATACATTCAATTGGGAGAGACTTCTCTGGAGAAGGATTTCTTCATAGACGCGACTTTCCTGCTGGTTCTGTCCAAAGGATTCACAATGAAGGAAGTAAACGGCTTAAAACAACTGACCTTAATTTCTAGAGAGCACCTTGCATGAACTACTTTGCTCTTTCGGCAGGAGTTAACTTCGATGCAGGTCGCTACTTCTTCAACGAAGACTCAATAAGGTCGATCCTTTGTTAAACTGCCGAACGATACCAACTTCTCTTAATCCTTCATATTCTGTACTTCGATAAAGTCTTCACTCTCCAAAACTACTGAGAAAAGGTACATCAACAAATCTAGCAAAAAGGGTAAACTGCCAATCTAGCACTATTGTACCTTATAATAGAACGTAAAACTCCGTTTTAAAAATGAAACTGTGTCATAAAACAAACACGCAACTGAACGGAGACAATGATGAACGTTCTAGCTGGAAAACTAAAAACTAACTGCATCACCTGAAGTCTTCCCTTTTATACCCCTGGTGAACATGTCATCACGTGACCTCACATTGGCGGGAAAATTACATCAGGTGACCTCCAAAAGACCATTACATCATTCTCACAAGAAAGTCACAAGATCTCCTCGAGGTATGTAACAGAGGTTATGCTGTAACTTTATAAAACTCTGGTTAGGCCATATCTGGAGTATTACATACATTTCTGGTTGTCCCTCTAGAGGAAGGATGTTGAGGTTTTGGAGAGTGTCCTGAAGAAGGTTACCAAGATGCTGCCTGGTTTAGAAGGCATGTGCTATCTTGAGAGGCTGGACGAACTTGGGTTGTTCTTTTTCTGGAGCAGTAGAGGCTGCGGGGAGATCTGATAGAGGTTTATCAGATTATGGGAGCCATTCATAGAGTAGACAGGGAATATCTTCATCCCAGGATTGAAATGTCTAATACCAGGAGGCATGCACAAAAGGTTAGACATGGTAGTTGCAAAGTGGATATGAGGGAGAGGTTTTTTTACTCAGAGAGTGGTGGATTCTTTGAATGCACTGCATGGTATGGTGGTAGAAGCAAATAAATTAGCACTTTTTAAAAAACATTTAGATAGGCACATCAGTGCAAGGAAGATGGGGGGATTTGAACATTGTGTAGGTAAGAGGGATTACTTTTTGGAGGGTTTTGATTTACTATTTAGCTGGTTCAGCACAATGTTTTGGGCAAAGGGTCGGTTCCGGTGCAGTACTGTTCTATGTCTGGATGGTGGTGGTGGGGGAAGGGGGTCCCAGATGATGTATGTTGCTTTTCTGCAACAACACACCATGTAGATACACTCAGTGGTGGAATGGGCTTTTACCTCTTTTTAAAAGTTTGAGAGAGCCATGGTTTTCAAGGGATATTGGAAACTTGGTTTGGAAAAAAGAGAGATATCTACAATAAATATAGGCAGCATGGAGTAAATGAGGTGCTCGAGGAATATAAAGAATGTAAAAAGATCTTAAGAAAGAAATTAGAAAAGCTAAAAGAACATACGAGCTTGCTTTGGCAAGTAAGGTGAAAATAAATCCAATGGGTTTCTACGGTTATATTAATAGCAAAAGGATAGTGAGGGATAAAATTGGTCCCTTAGAGAATCAGAGTGGACAGCTATGTATGGAGCCAAAAGAGATGGGGGAGATTTTGAACAATTTCTTTTCTTCGGTATTCACTAAGGAGAAGGATATTGAATTGTGTAAGGTAAGGGAAACAAGTAGGGAAGTTATGGAAACTATGGTGATTAAAGAAGAGGAAGTACTGGTGTTTTTAAGGAATATAAAAGTGGATAAGTCTCTTGGTCCTGACAGGATATTCCCTAGGACCTTGAAGGAAGTTAGTGTAGAAATAGCAGGGGCTCTGACAGAAATATTTTAAATGTCATTAGAAACGAGGATGGTGCAGGAGGATTGGTGTATTGCTCATGTTGTTCCATTGTTTAAAAAAAGGTTCTAAGAGTAAACTTAGCAATTATTAGCCTGTAAGTTTGACGTCAGTGGTGGGTAAATTAATGGAAAGTATTCTTAGAGATGGTATATATAATTATCTGGATAGACAGAGTCTGATTAGGAACAGTCCACATGGATTTGTGAGTGGAAGGTCTTATTGAATTTTTTGAAGAGGTTACTAGGAAAGTTGATGAGGGTAAAGCAGTGAATATTGTCTATATGGACTTCAGTAAGGCCTTTGACAAGGTCCCACATGGAAGGTTAGTTAGGAAGGTTCAATCGTTAGGTATTAAAATTGAAGTAGTAAAATGGATTCAGCAGTGGCTGGATGGGAAACGCCAGAGAGCAGGGGTGGATAACTGTGTGTCAGATTGGGGGCCGGTGACCAGTGGTGTGCCTCAGGGATCTGTACTGGGTCCAATGTTGTTTGTCATATACATTAATGATCTGGATGATGGGGTGATAAATTGGATTAGTAAGTATAGTCATAGTCATAGTCATACGTTATTGATCCCAAGGGAAGTTGAGTTTCGTTACAGTTGCCCCAATGAAGAATAGAGTATAAACATAGCAATATAAAACCATAAATAATTAAACAGTAATATGTACAAACATTTGTAAATTATGCCAGGAAATAAGTCCAGGACCAGCCTATTGGCTCAGGGTGTCTGACCCTCCAAGGGAGGAGTTGTAAAGTTTGATGGCCACAGGCGACTGTAACAGGCTGCATGCACGACCAGCGCATGCGCACAAAAAAAAGTATGCAGGTGATACTAAGATAGGTGGAGTTGTGGATAATGAAGCAGGTTTTCAAAGCTTGCAGAGAGATTTAGGCCAGTTAGAAGAGTGGGCTGAAAGATGGCAGATAGAGTTTAATGCTGATAAGTGTGAGGTGCTACATTTTGGTAGGACTAATCAAAATAGGACATACATGGTAAATGGTAGGGCATTGAGGAATGCAGTAGAACAGAGTGATCTAGGAATAATGGTGCATAGTTCCCTGAAGGTGGAATCTCATGTGGATAGGGTGGTGAAGAAAGCTTTTGGTATGCTGGCCTTTATAAATCAGAGCATTGAGTATAGGAGTTGGGATGTAATGTTAAAATTGTACAAGGTTGAGGGGGTACATGATAGAGGTATTTAAAATTATAAGGGGGATAGATAGAGTTGATGTGGATAGGCTTTTTCCCTTGAGAGTAGGGGATATTCAAACAAGAGGACATGAGTTGAGAGTTAGTGGGCAAAAGTTTAGGGGTAACACAAGGGGGAACTTCTTTACTCAGAGAGTGGTGACTGTGTGGAACGAGCTTCCAGTAGAGGCAGGTTAGATATTATCATTTAAAGAAAAATTGGATAGGTATATGGAGAGGAAAGGAATGGAGGGTTATGGGTTGAGTGCAGGTCGGTGGGACTAGGTGAGAGTAAGCGTTCAGTACGGACTACAAGAGCCGAGATGGCCTGTTTCCGTGCTGTAATTGTTATATGGTTATATGGTCATACATGTAATGGTGTGATAGATTGGTTAAAGTCAAGTTTATTATCAAAGTCCACGTCTGCACAGATGGAATGAATAACTTATAGAGCATCAGGTAAGCAGCATTCACAAGAAAAACAGAAATTAAGCATAAATCATATATATTTTTATAATAAAGGAAGAATGAAATGAGAACATAACAAAACAAAGCAACTGTAACGTTGAATCAGGTTTGCATGTCTGCTGAGTGAGACAGAAAATGCTGACTGCAAGAAAGTATATTAATTATTTATTTACAAACAGTACAAATTTCACCAAACACTCATGTTCCTCGAGTTACAGACACTGCAAAGTCAAACATTCAGCAAACATATTTAGATAAAAATGTGCACAGGGCGTACCTTCCTAATGGTCATGTGTAGCTTGCTTTAGACAAAGGAAGGGAGAGAAAGCCTCTTTCACGTGCTCTTCTATACCTGGGATACTTGAAACTGGACACCAGGCAGCTAACCAATGGGAAAAGCAGCTGCAGTTTCTAAACTAACCAATCACGAAGGAAGCACCTGTTGACAAATGGAATAAGCCACGCCCCCATGGACAACAACAAAGAAAATACTGGAGGAACTCAACAGGCCAGGCAGCATCGATGGAAAAGAGTACCATCGGTGTTTCAGGTTGAGACCCTTCATCAGGACCGGAAAGGAGGAGGAGAAGTCAGAGTATCCTGTTTCTCTCTCTCTCTCACCTCATCGCCTTACATGCCCATCACCTCCCTCTGGTGCTTCTCTCCATTCCCTTCCTTCCATGGTCTTCTGTCCTCCTGTATCAGATTCACCCCTTCTCCATCCCTTTATCTCCTTTACCAATCCATTTCCCAGCTCGTTACTTCACCTCTTCCTCTATCCCATTTTCATCTATCACCTACTTCCTCCCCTCTCCCTCATCTTCTTGTCTGACTCCCTCCCCTTTCCTTTTCAGTCCTGATGATAGATTTTGGCCCAAAATGTCGACAGCTTACTCTTTTCCATAAGGCCACAAGGTATAAGAATGAGGCCATTTGGCCCATTAAGTCAGCTCTGCAATTTCATCATAGCTGATCCATTTTTCCTCTCAGCCCCAATCTCCTGCCTTCTCCCTTTATCCCTTCATGCCCTGACCGGTCAAGACACTCTCAACCTCTGCCTTAAATATACATAAAGACTTGGCCTCTGCAGCTACCTGTGGCAACGAATTCCACAGACTCACCACTCTCTGGCTAAATAGTTTCCTCCTCTTCTCCATTAATCTATACCTCCCTTAATCACAGGACTCTGCAGAGCGTGGTGAGGACAGCCCAGGGCCTCTGTAGTTGTGAACTTCCCATGATTCAGGACATTTACAAGGACAGGTGTGTAAAAAGGGTCCGTAGGATCACTGGGGACCCGAGTTACCCCAAATAAAATCCATTCCAGCTGCTACCATCTGGGAAACGGTACCACAGCATAAAAGCCAGAACCAACAGGCTCCGGGACAGCTTCTTCCACCAGGCCATCAGACTGATGAACTCACGCTGATTTGAGAGTACTCTATATTACATTGACTGCTCTATTTATTATAAATTATTATAAATTACAATGATTGCACATTGCACATTTAGATGGAGTTGTAACATAAAGATTTTTACTCCTCATGTATGTGAAGGATAAGAAATAAAGTCAATTCAATTCTAAAAGGATGTCCCTCTATTCTGAGGCTGTGCTCTCTGGTCTTAGACTCTTGCCCCGTAGGAAACATCCTCTCCACATTCACTCTATCAAGGCCTTTCACTACTTGATAGGTTTCGATGAAGTCACCCCTCGGTCTTCTGAATTCCAGTGACTACAGGCCCAGAGCCATCAAATGCTCATCATATGACAAGCCATTCAACCTTGGAATCATTTTTGTGAACTTCCTTTGAACCCTCTCCTGATTCAGTACATCCTTTCTAAGATGGGGGCCCAAAATTGCTCACAACACTCCAAGTGAAGCCTTGCCTGTGCTTTATAAAGTTTCAACATTACATCCTTAATTTTACATTTTAGTCCTCCTGAAATGAATGCTAATATTGTTATGTTACTTCTGTTTAAACGTACCATGGGTTAACAGTAAAGAATCATATTCTGGAAGAATTAGAGAACTTTTATTTACAGTAATAAACAAACACGTCTTAATCCAGCCACATGCTGGAACATTCTGGCAATCCCGCGCATACTCAGTGCTCTGTCCAGTCATGTACTGGCACATCATTGCACGTGATATCACCACATCTTCCTTTCCTTAAAAAGAAAAACAATTAACAACGTTAATCAAAATACATCTATATTAGATAACTGAAACTCTGAAGTTGGCTCTTTCTTAAAGTCTTTGCGATTCTTTCTTAACATCACTCCCTCCTCTGTTTGGACCATGTATGATCTGGTCTGTGTCCATGTGTTCCTTTAATCCTATATCCTCATTTTGTCTCCTTGTCCTTCAGACAAATGTTTCCTTAGATCAGTCAATTCATGTTCCACTTCCATGTGTATTGAATTACAAATCTTCTTTTCTTCATTTAATTCATTCATTAACTGTATAATCTCTTTTTTATGCTGAGACTTCATCATTTCAATAATATTTCTCAATTCCTTCACTTGTGCTTACACTCCTTCCTTATACCGTGCCTACTGTGAGCGCTCTTGCTCTAGACGGTGATGAGACTGAATCTCATATTCTCTGTGTCTCTTGCATTATTGCTTGCATTGAAGCAACCTCCTCCTGCCGTCGCTTTTTCACATCATCAATTGCCTCCTGTTTGGTCGTCTCAGACACTGCAGCTACTGCTTTTATATTCCCCATGTCAGCATTTGCCTCCATGAGCTGGACCTGCAGTCGAGTTACATCACCTTCTGCCGACTGTAATTCAACACTGTCGCTTCAGCTCTGTGTCACTACCCAAGACAAAAATTCTTTTCACCAAATTAAGTCTTTCACAGGCAGACAAACCCAGAACTGACTGTACATTTTTTGGCACAACCACAAATGAAAGCGTATGCACAATATTTTTGTGTGATACCTTTGCCACACATGTTCCTTTAACTGAAATGTCTGCACCTGACTAACCAGTCACTTTTATATTTGTCTGATGTAACTTCGGTCTTGCCTTTAAAGCATTAAACTCAGATTCTGCAAGAACATTTACTTGCGCTCCAATATGACGTTTAAACAGAGTATTGTTTTGATTCACTTGCAATGGAATAGTCCAGTCATTCTTACGTTGTTTATTTTCACAATGCACATCTATATAAAATTCCTCACATTCATCTTCAAGCACAGCATTTACTTGTTTCATTTTATTTTCCTTCTTTCTACTTTTACAACAGCGTGAAAAGTGATTAATCTTACCGCAGCCATTGCAAATTTTGCCGTATGCGGGACACTGATTTGGACGATGTTCCTGCGCACAGCGATCACATGACTTTTTTTCTTTCCAATGCTGTCTTGGTCTCGGTCGGTTTTGTTGATGTATTATTATATTTCTTGATGTATTCACACTTTTTTTTTTTTACAGCATTTACATTGCAGTTTTTGACAAAAAGCTCTTCGGCCTGCAATGTCACGGTATCAGAAGCTTTGCAAAGCACCAAAGCTTTTTCAAAATTTAAATCTTGCTCTCTCAACAGCCTTTCTCTCAGAGCATTATCTCGAATGCCACAAACAAGTCTATCTTTAATGAGAGAGTCCGTGAGCAATCCAAACTCACATGTTCTACTACGCTTGCTTAACTCAGTAACACACTGATCAATTGTTTCAGTGGCTGTCTGCGCACGTGTGCAGAATTTATATCGCTCATACTTTAAATTACGCTAAGGTATACAAAATACTTCAAATCTGTCCATTATTGACTTTAAATTGAAATTATCTCCATCTTTAAAGACAAAATTATTATGTATATACCTCTACTGCGTTATTCCCGATTACATGGAGCAAAAGTGCTGCTTTGGTTCTTCCGATTTTTCTTCATGATTGATTGTTGATAAGTACAGTCCAAACTGTTGCTTCAATATCCTCCAATTCTCAGCTACATTGCCATTCAGCTGAAGTTTTGGTGGGGGTTGTAAACCTTCCATTTTACCGTTTACAGTTCGAACTTTTTTCTTCTTTTTTTTCGATTATCTTCGATTCTCAATTCTCGATTCTCCTGTATTATTTAGATTTAGATTTTTAGATTATGAGAACACTCAGTCCTCTTTTATTGTCATTTAGAAATGCATACATGCATAAAGAAATGATACAATGTTTCTCCAGAGTGATATCACAGAAAACAGGACAAACCAAAGACTAAAACTGACAGAACCACATAATTATAACATATAGTTACAGCAGTGCAAAGCAATACCATAATTTGATGAAGAACAAACCATGGGCATGGTAAAAATAGTCTCAAAGTCCCCGAGTCGATCGACTCCCGAGACCCCGATAGCAGGTGGCAAAAGGGAGAAACTCCCTGTCATAAACCTCCAGGCACCGTCAACTTGCTGATGCCTTGGAAGCAGCCGACCGCAGCCGACACTGAGTCCATCCGTCCGAAAACTTCGAGCCTCCCACCAGCCTCTCCGATACAGCCTCCCGAGTGCCATCCTCTGCCGAGCGCCTTCGACCTTGCCCCGGCCGCTGAAACAAGCAAAGCCGAGGATTCGGGGCCTTCAGCTCCAGCGATTCCGGTTACCACACAGTAGCAGCGGCAACGAAGCGGGCATTTCAGAAGTTTTCCAGATGTTCCTCCGTACTCTCACGTCCGTCTCCATCAAATCAGAATTGCACACGGTCCCCTACTTGACAGATAACAGATATTCATCACCGGAGACGCCGTGCGTGCTGCCGTCTTATTCTTCCAGAACCACTTCTGACACCACGTTATGTTACTTTGTTTAAACGTACCATGGGTTACCAGTAAAGAATCATATTCTGGAAGAATTAGAGAACTTTTATTTACAGTAGTAAACAAACACGTCTTAACCCAGACACATGCTGGAACATTCTGGCAATCCCGTGCATGGTCAGTGCTCTGTCCAGTCATGTACTGGCACATCATTGCACGTGATATCACCACAAACATTGCATTTGCCATCTTTACTGCAGACTCAGCCGGCAGATCAACCTTCAGAGAATCCTGCACATGTCGTGGTCCGGTATGTAAAGTCTGCATTCCGGTTCACAGTCCGGTCCGTGGACTCCAGGTCTTCCAGCTGTCCCTTGTTTGGTTGAGTTAATCATAGGCACCTGATTCCCATCTTGGGGCTTGGAATATAAGTAGCTTTGGGGTTGAGTGTAGGCTGCTGATTTGTCTTGTCAAGATCCCCTGGGAGCAACCTGCCGATGGAAGGCTAGAGTGGCCGTGTTAGTGAACCATTGCTTCATGGAGCTGTGCTGTCGGTAGTCGGAGCCGTCTTTGCAGTATGGATTCGGCTGTTTCCTGGGCCAGCTGAGTGGCCATCGGCCACTCTGAGCTAGGTAGGGATCCGGCTGTTTCCGTAGCCAGCCGAGGTTGCTGGCCGTAACTGCGACTCGGAGCAACCCTGATGCAGAGATGGAACTGTCTGTCACTCTTTGGTGTTTGTCTCTTCTTGTCCTTGCCTCCGTGGGATAAGTCAGGCCATTCTGCTGTTGCCCTGTGGGGGAACCTGTCTTGTCTTTGCCTCTGTTGGATAAGTCTGGCTGTTCTGCCGTTACCCGACTGATGGTCCTGTCCCACCTTGGTGTGGAGATAAAGTTGAGTCCCAGCCTGTCCAAGTATAAGTCCCGGCTCTATGTCTATGTACTGTCCAGTCTCGTGTTAAAGATGAGTCCTGGCTTTTCGAAGGATAAGTCCCGACTCTATGTTGATGTACAGTTCCAAATCTGTCTCCGAGCTCTAGCCTCTGAGTTACCAGCCTCCAGCCTCAAGCCGCAGAAGCCAAGACCCCAGCCACGTCCTGTCCTGTAGCCATGTTATGTCTTTCCCTAGTTCTGGGGTCTGAGCCCGGGGCAAGACCCAGGTCCTGGGTCCTTGTCCAGTCTCTGACTCTGAGTCCAAGCCCAGGCTCCTAGTTTATAGTTCCTTGTCCGGGTCCCCTGTGTCTAGCCCATGTCCTAACCCAAGTCTGCATTCTTGTCCCTGCTCCTTGTCTGTATCCTGTCACATCCCTACTCTAGTCAAGTCCTATTCCTTGACTTCAGTGTCTGTGTCTTGCATTGGGTCTGTTCCCAATGCCCCCATTGTGACAGCACAAGGATTCCCAAGTCCCTTCGCACCTTGGATTTTTGTATTTTCTCTCCTTTCAGAAAATAGTCAGCCCTTTCATTTCTTCTACCAAAGTGCATGACCATACACATCCTGACATTATATTCCATCTGCCATTCTCTAATCTGTTTATGTTCTTCTGTAGCCTCTCTATTTTCTCAAAACCACCTGCCCCTCCACCCATCTTCATATAGTCTGCTAACTTTGCAACAAAGCCATCAATTCCATCATCCAAATCATTGACATACAGGGTAAAAGGAATTGATCTCAACACAGATCCCTGTGGAATACCATGTCACTGGCAGCCAACCAGAAAAAGCTCCCTTTATTCCCACTCTTTGCATCCTGCCAATTAGCAACTGCTTTAACCACGCTAGAATCTTTCCTGTAATACCATGGGCTCGTAGCTTGTTAAACAGCCTCATGTGTGGCACCTTGTCAAAGGCCTTCTGACAATCCAAGTACACAACTTCAACCGATTCCCCTTTGTCTATCCTGCTTGTTATTTCTTCAAAGTATTCCAACAGATTGTCAGGCAAAACTTTCCCTTGAGGAAACCTTGTGGATTATGGCCTATTTTATCACGTGCCTCCAGGCACCCCGATACAACATCCTTAATAATCAGCTCCAATGTCTTCCCATCCACTGAGGTCAGGCGTACTGGTCTATAGCCTCCTTTCTTCTGCTCCTCTACCTTCCTGAAGAGTAGAATGACATTTGCAATTTTCCAGTCTTCTGGAGCCATCCCAGACTCTAGTGATTCTTGAAAGATCATTACTAATGCCTCCACAATCTCTTCAGCCACCTCTTTTAGAACTCTGGGGTGTAGACCATCTGGTCCAGATGACCTTATCTAAATGATTGAATTTACTGAGGAGGGTGGAATGCTGTTGAGAGGCCAAAGAAGCAGTCGTGGAGTCAAAAATCAAATCACCTGGCACTTGTAATGTCTACCTGTATACCAGTCCAGCCGCAGGTCTTTTGGAGCCGTTCTTAGCTCCAGCAGGACCCGTGGGAGATGATCATGCTAACACTCATGCATCAGGGAAGCCCTCAGAGCAGCCTTTAAGGGGTGGTGAAACTGCTCGCCTGGGCCATCGCAGCCCAGAGGTCTGATATGAATTGGGGACCGCAGTCAGAGGGAAAATCAGGTGGGGTGCCAAATTGAGCAACCCAGGTGCTGATGAACGCCTGAGCCATGTCTGTGGCCGTTGTCAATACTTGAGGGATCACCTCTGGTCAGGCGGTATGGTCTGCCATGGTTATGAGGTGCGTGAAACTGACGGCGAGGGGGGTGGGGGGGGGAGGGAATCTGCAGGGTCCACATTGACATGGTCAAACCATCTCTCAGAGACCTTGAAAGGTGCCAATGGTGCCTGAACATGGTGGGTGATTTTTGCCCACTGGCAGTCCGCACAGGCTGCAGACCCGTCATGCAAGTCCTCCTTAAGACAGTGCTAACCCAAACTTTAATGCAACCAGTTTCTGTGAGGCCTTCCAGCCCAGATGCGAGAGGCCATGTATGGAGTCAAAAGCAGTCCAACTCCAGTTTCTGGGCACTATGGGGCGAGGGTGACTGGTTGAGGCATTGCTCAGGAGAGACACCCTAGCTTCCCTGAGTTTAATGTCAGCTAAGCACAGACCAGTGACTGCTGTTCAGTAAGCCTGGACCTCTGGCTCAGTGGCTTGGTTGGCTGCCATGCCAGCATAGTCAACCCCTATGTGTATGGCCTCAACAGCTGGCCATGAGAGACAATCAATCAGCCACGGTGTTATTTTTCCTTTGGTATCTTGTATATCAGTTGTGAAATCGGATTTGCCAGGTGGCGTTGTTGCTGTGCAGACCAAGGGTCTGATATCTTGGCCATCACGTGCACAAGGGATTTGTGGTCATCAAACGCTGTGAAATGGTGACACTCTAGAAGATAACAAAAAAGGCGGACTGTCAGATGGAGACTGAAAAGCTCGTGGTCAAACACGTTGTACTTCCTTTGGGGGGGGGGGGGTGGAGCTGCCGGCTGAAGAAGGCGAGTGGCTGCCACATGCCTCCGACCAACTGATTGTGCACAGCACCCACAGCAGAGTCTGAGTGTCAGTAGTAATGACCATGGGTGTGTGATGGGGAGCAGGTGTGCCAGTGGGGTCGTGTTGGAAAGAGCTTGTTTGGTATTGTCAAATGCTCTGGTCATGTCCGCTGACGAGTGAAACACGCGATTAGGGGTATTGCCTTTAAACGCACTATGCAGGGGAAGCAGAAGTTCAGCAGCTCGCGGAATGAAGCGGTGATAGAATTTCACCACTTCTGACGACTGCGCCTAGTTGTGTGGGGTGGTGGGAAATCTTTTACAGCGGCTACTTTTGATGGAAGGGGCTTTGCACCTTCTGTGGAGATGTGATGGCTGACAGCCCAAACTGGCATTTAGCAGGATTAATAATCAACCCTGTTTGGCTTAAAATGCTCAAATAAATGCATGGAGATGTGATACATGTTTGGACTTGGTTGCACTAGTGACAAAGTATGTCATCCAGGTAAACAAAAAGAAAGTCTAAAGTCTTTTAATACAGAGTCCATCAGCCGTTGGAAGGTCTGTGCTGCATTTTCCAGCCCAAATAGCATGTACAGAAACTCAAAAAGGCCAAGCGGGGTTATCACAGCCATTTTGGAAATGTCCTCTGAGTACACAGTCACCTGATGCAAGCTGCGAACTGAGACAACTTAGGAAAATATTAACTTTCCGGCTAAAAGTGCTGAATAGTCTTGGATGTGTGGGACCGGGTAATGATCAGGGGTGGTGACCTCATTAATGAGTTGCAATTGCCATGTGGGTGGTATCCACCATCGGATGCAGGGACAACAAGGAGGGGTGATGGCCAGGGGCTACTTGACTGGCACACAATGCAGAGTCTTTCCATGTTGGCAAGCTCAGCCTTTGCGATTGCCAGCTTTTCTGAGTCCAGCCTATGCACGTGGGCATGGACTGGTGGGCCGGCTGTGGGAATGTGGTGCCTGACCCCGTGTTTTGTGACTGTAGTGGAGAACGTGGGCTTGGAGAGGTCTGGGGATTTGCCCAGCAGTCGAGTAAGCTCATATGCACTGGTGCATGTGCTTGACAGAGTCACTGTGGGGAACTTACTGGGGGAGCAGGGCATAGGCGGCCTTGGCTATGTTACACCCATTTCAACTGAAATGGGCCCCGCCCTCCCAGGGGCCCCCGACTGACATGCAAAACCTTAATGCACAGCTCCCAGACGCCACAATATTCTCCTGCTATTGCCAGCCAAACCATCAGTGGGCGCTCACTGACTGACATCTGAGAAAATACATTAAAATATTTACTTCACTTGTAAACATTGCTCCTAGCAAAGAAGGCTACTTTTCAATGAGAGGAAAATGAAACGCTCCTATCCTAGTGGTGTTAAAAAAACAGAAAATTTTAGACAACAGAACAAAACGTCTAAATAGTCTCCCAAAAGTCACATCTTTCTTTGGTCCAGCATCTGTAAAAGGCCCGCCGACTGCAGTTGCTGCTGCACCATCGTCACAGCATGGGGCTGCAGTGCCAAGTGACGGTGTAAGCGGTACAGGAGATGTTGATAATCAGAGCAATGAAAATGAGAAGAACAATTCTACTCAAACAGATGGTGATAATGATGACCAAACGTCATTTGATGAACAAGCAGCACAGCATGATGACAGTCCTACAACTGAGACAGGTGAGGGAGATGCCGCCACCAGCACACCAGACAGAGAGAAAGCCCCATTAACATTCACAGAGACCGATCCAGCACGTTGGCCAACACATATTACCAGTGACCAACGGATCGACGTTGTTAGGAGAGGTCCCGTTCAGTTAGAGGACATTAACTTTCCACAGAGCCAATCACGCCGTCGTTTTACCAAGGACAGATATCTTATGAAGATGAAAAATAGAGAAACCATTTGTAGGTCATGGTTAGTGCACTCAGAATCACTTGATTCAATCTTCTGTGTCTGCTGTACCCTATTTGGCAAGCAAAATCACAGCCTCAGTTGCGGAGGTTTCAGAATGTGGGAGCAACTCACTCTCACACTCCAGGGTCGTGAGAAGTCAAATGTGCACCGTGCCAACATGGATAGCTGGCGCCAGCTGGAAACGCGCTTAAGAACACACAGTGCCATTGACAGCACGTACCAAGAAATGCAAATGTTGGGGAAAAAAAACACTGGAATGACATCATGAAGAGGTTCATTGCCATAGTCTCTCACCTTGCAGAATGAAACCTTGCTTTCCGTGGCCACAGTTCCACCCTACGTGAACTTTCTAGGTCTGGTGGGGCCGCTTGCTGAGTTCGACCCAGTGATGAGCGAACATGTCAGACGAGCAGAGAAAAAGGAGATTGCTGACCACTGCATGGGGAAAACCATACAAAATGAGTTAATCACACTTATTGGAGACAAGACACTGGAAGTGATAATAGAGAGAGTAAAACAATCACGTTACTACTCGGTGATAATGGACTGCACCACTGACGCTGCACACATAGAGCAGCTCTCTGTGACACTGCGCATTGTCACATGCCAAGTAAATGTCGGAGCTACTGTGAGTGAGCATTTTGTCGGTTTCCTGCCAGTGCTTGACACAACAGGTGCAGGCCTAGCCGACGTTTTCTTAACGCATATGGAGAAGTTAGGATTAGATATCTCAAAATGCAGGGGGCAGGCATATGATAACGGGAGCAATATGCAGGGGAAAAATAGCGGGGTGCAGAAGAGTTTGCTAGATATTAACAAAGAAGCACTGTTCATGCCATGCACCAGCCACAGCCTAAACCTAGTCATTGTCAATGCTGCAAAATCAACAGTGGAGTCTGTGAGCTTCTTTAGCGTGCTGCAACGTCTATACACACTATTCAGCTCATCGACACAGAGATGGGAGCTTTTCAAGGAGAACGTGCCACAGATGACCCTCAAGGCCATATCCAACACGCGATGGGAGTGCCGCGTGGAAAGTGTGAAAGTCCTGCGCTACCAGCTTCCCGATGTTGGCAATGCGCTCCTGTCACTGATTGAACATGCCACACAGAAAGGTGACAGTGAAACCACATCTGCAGCCAGAGGCCTAGAACAGGAGATCATGTCATGGAAATTCTTGCTGACTGTTATCATCTGGTACAACATTTTACACGAGGTGAATGGTGTCAGCAAGCTGCTCCAGAGCCCACAAGTGGGAATCGATGTGCTACAGTGCGAGGTGGAATATGTTCTGAAATTTCTCAAGGAATACAGAGAGAATCTGTCCGCCCAAACAGATGCCAGAGACATAGCTGAAGAGATAGGGATGCCAATGGTCTTTCCTTCTGCATGAATCAGAAAACCAAAACGCCAGTTCCAGTACGAGTCCCAAAGTGCAGATCCTTCCCTGACAGTGGCACCCGAGGAACGATACAAGAGAGAAGTTTTCCTTCGACTAGTGGACTCTGCCATCACAGGCATTAGTGAGCGCTTCAAGCTGATGGAGTCATTTTACAGTCTGTTTGGCTTCATTTATGGAGGAGAGGAAATGAAAAAAGCCACCCAAAGTCGCACACTGAAAGACAGCTGCGTAAACATGGAGAGGACACTTGGTGATGTGGATGCTGAGGACCTTTTCCGCGAGGTGCTGGCTGCTATCAGTGTCATGCCTGCAAAAGAAACCACTGGCCTGCAGATTCTGAGCTACATTTACAGCAACAATCTGGTTGAACTGTATCCTAACCTCACCATTGCTCTAAGACTCATGCTGACAGTGCCTGTGACTGTAGCAAGTGGAGAGGGAAGCTTTTCAAGGCTAAAGCTCATCAAAACGCATCTGAGGACAACCATGCTCCAGGAGCGTCTGTCAGCTCTTGCTCAGACTTCAATTGAACATGAAATAACAAGATCGCTGGACAAAGATGAGCTCATTAAAGCATTCTCAGCACTCAAGCACAGGAGGGTGGTGAAGTTCTTGTGGCAAGTCTTTTAACACACTTCAAGCAGAAATAAAGTTTATAATTAAAATAATAAAACAAACCATGTATTTCACTCAATGTGTCTAGGAGATTAGGCGGCGTTTCCACAAATCGTAATTTCTCTCTCCCGCTAGCGTCCCCTCTCTCTCACCCTCCTCCTGTTCGCTGTCCAGGCCTTACGTGAACTGTCCATGGTGCTGAAAGAGCGCGAGACGCAGTTTGTTATAAACTTCGGACACTGTTCATTGAATAAGTGAAGTGTGAACTTTCATTAAATATGACATCGCTTTTGTTATTAATTTAATTAGACAGAAATTGTTTAAGCTGTTGTTATGTCAGCTGATGCCTAACATATAGTGCCATTCAGTGCAGACTAGTTGCTGAAAAGGGCGAGGCTTCTCACTCCAAAGCAAAAAATATCATTGTTTCAGTTTTTAATTAAGAGAATTGTTTGGATTATGTTGAGCTGTCTGTCCGTTATGCTGAAAGTGCATCAAAGTTTAAGTCTGAAATTATACCATTATTGATGCAAACCAACTTGAATATTTGTTTTTTTTCTTTCTTTTTTTTTTGGGAAGCAGGGGTAGCAAGAGTTTCATTAACTCTTGAAACAGGCCCCCAGATGCTTAAGGCCGCCTATGGAGCAGGGTAACCACCTAAAGACCTTGACATCCGGGGCGCGAAGGGGGTGACTTGAATAGCAGCAGAACTCTCAATGGATACAATTAAATATTCTTGTTTCAACCTGATACAGCTAAAAAGCACAACTGCTTCCAAGGTCAGTACAGTCAACAAAGATGTCTGAATGCATTTAAACGAACTATCGCTGCTTAAAACTGATGGAAACAATACTGATTGTGGACGGATGTGTCCTTGTTAAATTCCACAGAGCAGGAATACAAGTATCAAGAACCCAAGTGCGTTTAAGGAAACGGGGTTTTAAACTCCCAATACCGACTATCTAGCAGTAAAGTGCTGTCCTTTTTACCTATGTGGGAGTTCTCCAGGATCATTCTGGTAGCAGTATACATTCCATCTCAGGCCAATGTCAATCAGGCTTTCGATGATCTGAGCAATGGGATCAACTTGCACGAATCAGCACACCCTGACACCTTCACCATCGTTTTGAGAGATTCTAACCAGGCCAGTCTGAAAAAAAAAATCATGAAGCAATCACCATCAACAGATCACATGCAATACCAGAGGAAACAACACACTGGACCATTGCTACACCACCACCAAGAATGCCTACAATGCTATTCCATGCCTTCACTTTGGGAAGTCTGATCATTTGGCTGTACTTCTACTCCCTGAGAATAGGCAGAGACTGAAGACTGCAGCACCAGTAGTGAGGACCAAGAAGGTTTGGATAAGGGAAGCACAGGAGCGACTACAGGACTGCTTTGAGTCGGTGGACTGGACTGTATTCAGGGATTCATCTTCGAACCTGGATGAGTATGCTGCAGTTGTTACCAATTTCATTAAAACCTGTATGGATGAGTGTGTGCCCACAAAGACTTACTGTACATTGCCAAGCCAAAAGCCATGCATAAACCAGGAGGTACGTCGTCTGCTGAAGGCTAGATCTGTGGCCTTCAAGTCTGGCGACCCAGGCCTGAACCTGAAAACCAGGTATGATCTGCGGAGAGACTATTTCAATGGCGAAGAGACAATTTCGAACGAGGTTGGAGGTGACATCGGATGCACGACTACTCTGGCAGGGTTTAAAGACATTACATTTTACAAAGGGAAACCCAATAGCATGAATGGCAGAAATACTTCTATACCCACCTTGAAAGGGAGAATATAACTACAGCTGTGATGATCCCTGCTGCACCTGATGACCCTGTGATCTCTGTCTTGGAGACTGATATTAGCATGTCTTTAGAGAGGGTGAACCCTCGTTTGCTGCCCATGCCACAACAGTCTCAGATTAACATTGACTTATATACCAACTCTGTCCTTGAGCACATCAACAAGTGTGTAGATAGTGACACCACAAAAACAAATAAAAGTTTTCCCCAATCAGAAACCATGGATGAACAGAGAGGTTTGCCTCCTGCTCAAAGCCAGAAATTCAGCCTTCAGGTCTGGAGACCGGGAGGCTTACAGCTCAGCCAGGGCCAACCTGAGGAGGGGAATCTCTCAGGCTAAACACATATACAAACAGAGAATCGAGGAGCATTTCACCTCCTCAGACCCCCGGCACATGTGGCGTGGCATGGCATACAGGTCATTACAGACTTCAAACCACCTGGTACTGTGCCCCCTTCCAGCTCTGCTTCCCTCCCTGATGGGCTCAATTGCTTCTACGCTCGCTTTGACCGAGGGAACAAGGTCGTCACCCTCAAAGTGGATCTCCCACCTGGCGAACTGCCTCTCTCACTTCCTACCTTCGATGTTTACGCCACCCTGAGCAGGGTGAATGTACGGAAGGCAGCTGGTCCGGATGGAATACCTGGCTGTGTGCTCAGGGTCTGTGCAGGGCAGTTGGCTGGGGCCTTCATGGACATCTTCAATCTGTCCCTGGCACAGGCAGTTGTCCCCACAAGCTACAAGATTGCCACCATCGTGCCAGTGCCGAAGCATTGCACTGCCGCGGGCCTGAATGACTTCCGCCCAGTTGCACTCACCTCCATCATTGCAAAGTGGAGCTAGATGAACTTCGGATCATTCGGGAGGCAGAGGCAGAAATAAACAGGAGTTTCAGGGAGACAGTCACCCTTAAGAGTCAGGAGACAGGTAGCTGGGTGACTGTCTCCCTGAAACTCCTGTTTATTTCTGCCTCTGCCCCCGTGGCCATTCCCATCAATAATATGTATATCATTTTGGATACTGTTGATGGGGACGACCTACCAGGGACAAGTTGCAGTGGTTGCGTCTCTGGAATTGAGACTGGACCCTCAGCTCAGAAGGGAAGGAGGGAAAAGAGGAGAGCAGTAGTGATAGGGGATTCGATAGTTAGGGAGACAGATAAGAGGTTCTATGGAAGAGATCAAGAATCCCGGATGGTCTGTTGCCTCCCTGGTGCCAAGGTCCGCGATATCTCTGATCGAGTTCTCGGTATTCTCAGGAAGGAAGGTGAGCAGCCGGATCTCGTGGTCCATGTAGGGACCAATGTCCTGGATAGGAAGGAGGAGGAGGTTCTGAAAGGTGAGTTTAGGCAGTTAGGTGCAAAGTTGAAGGACAGGACGTCCAGGGTTGCAATCTCAGGTTTGCTACCTGTGTCACACGCTAGTGAGGTGAGAAATAGGAAGATAAAGCAGCTAAAACATAGCTAAGGAGTTGGTGCAGGAGGGAGGGCCTCATGTTTCTGGACAATTGGGCCTTGTTCCAGGGAAGGTGGGATCTTGTCCAACAGGACAGGTTGCACCTGAACTGGAGGGGGACTAACATCCTTGCGGGAAGGTTTGCTAGGGCTGCTTCGGGATGGGGGAGGGGGAAGAGAGGGGTTTAAACTAGGTTTGCAGGGGGAGGGTAACCAGAGCGTTAGAGCAGATAGTGATGTGGAGGAGGATAAAGGTCATGAGAGAACTGCAAGTATAGTGCATGGCCTACTCCTGCACCTATTGTCCGTTGGGCTTTGAGGAAAGAGAAGCAGAATAAAGGGTGTAAAGTTAGTAAGATAGAAGGGCTAAAGTGTGTGTACTTCAATGCAAGAAGCATCAGAAACAAAGGTGATGAACTGAGAGCTTGGATACATACATGGAATTAGGATGTAGTGGCCATTACAGAGACTTGGCTGGCACCAGGGCAGGAATGGATTCTCAGTATTCCAGGATTTCAGTGCTTTAAAAGGGATAGAGAGGGGGAAAAGGGGAGGAGGGGTGGCATTACTGGTCAGGGATACTATTACAGCTACAGAACGGGTGGGTAATGTAGCAGGATCCTCTTTTGAGTCAGTATGGGTGGAAGTCAGGAACAGGAATAGAGCAGTTACTCTATTGGGGGTATTCTATAGGCCCCCTGGTAGCAGCAGGGATACCGAGGAGCAGATTGGGAGGCAGATTTTGGAAAGGTGCAAAAATAACAGGGTTGTTATCATGGGTGACTTAAACTTCCCCAATACTGATTGGCACCTGATTCGTTCCAATAGCTCAGACAGGGCAGAGTTTGTTAGGTGTGTCCAGGACGGATTCCTGTCACAGTATGTTGACAGGCCAACTAGGGGTAATGCCATACTAGATCTAGTATTAGGTAACGAACCAGTTCAGGTCACAGATCTCTCAGTGGGTGAGCATCTGGGGGACAGTGACCACCGCTCCCTGGCCTTTAAAATTATCATGGAAAAGGATAGAATCAGAGAGGATAGGAAAATTTTTTAATTGGAGAAGGGCAAATTATGAGGCTATAAGGCGCTAGAACTTGCGAGTGTGAATTGGGGTGAAGTTTTTGCAGGGAAATGTACTATGGACAGGTGGTTGACGTTTAGGGATCGCTTGCAGGATGTTAGGGATAATTTTGTCCCGGTGAGGAAGATGAAGAATGGTAGGGTGAAGGAACCATGGGTGACAAGTGAGGTGGAGAATCTAGTCAGGTGGAAGAAGGCAGCATACATGAGGTTTAGGAAGCAAGGATCAGATAGATCTATTGAGGAATATAGGGTAGCAAGAAAGGAGCTTAAGAAGGGGCTGAGAAGAGCAAGAAGGGGGCATGAGAAGGCCTTGGCGAGTAGGGTAAAGGAAAACTCCAAGGCATTCTTCAATTATGTGAAGAAAAAAAGGATGACAGGAGTGAAGGTAGGACCGATTAGAGATAAAGGTGGGAAGATGTGCCTGGAGGCTGTGGAAATGAGTGAGGTCCTCAATGAATACTTCTCTTCAGTATTCACCAATGAGAGGGAACTTGATGATGGTGAGGACAATTTGAGTGAGGTTGATGTTCTGGAGCATGTTGATATTAAGGGAGAGGAGGTGTTGGAACTGTTAAAATACATTAGGATGGATAAGTCCCCGGGGCCTGACGGACTATTACCCTGGGCTGCTCCACGAGGTGAGGGAAGAGATTGCTGAGCCTCTGGCTACGATTTTTATGTCCTCGTTATCCATGGGAATGGTACCGGAGGATTGGAGGGAGGCGAATGTTGTCCCCCTGTTCAAAAAAAGGTAGTAGGGATAGTCTGGGTAATTATAGACCAGTGAGCCTTACGTCTATGCTGGGAAAGTTGTTGGAAAAGATCCTTAGAGATAGGATCTCTGGGCATTTAGAGGATCATGGTCTGATCAGGGACAGTCAGCATGGCTTTGTGAAGGGCAGATTCTGTCTAACAAGCCTGATAGAGTTCTTTGAGGAGGTGACCAGGCATATAGATGAGGGTAGTGCAGTGGATGTGATCTATATGGATTTTAGTAAGGCATTTGACAAGGTTCCACACGGTAGGCTTATTCAGAAAGTCAGAAGGCATGGGATCCAGGGAAGTTTGGCCAGGTGGATTCAGAATTGGCTAGCCTGCAGAAAGCAGAGGGTCGTGGTGGAGGGAATACATTCAGATTGGAGGATTGTGACTAGTGGTGTCCCACAACGATAGGTTCTGGGACCTCTACTTTTCGTGATTTTTATTAACAACCTGGATGTGGAGGTAGAAGGGTGGGTTGGCAAGTTTGCAGACGACACAAAGGTCGGTGGTGTTGTAGATAGTGTAGAGGATTGTCGCAAACTGCAGACAGACATTAATAAGATGCAGAAGTGGGCTGAGAAGTGGCAGATGGAGTTCAACCCTGAGAAGTGTGAGGTGGTACACTTTGGAAGGACAAACTCCAAGGCAGAGTACAAAGTAAATGGCAGGATACTTGGTAGTGTGGAGGAGCAGAGGGATCTGGGGGTGCATGTACACAGATCCCTGAAAGTTGCCTCACAGGTAGGTAGAGTAATTAAGAAAGTTTATGGGATATTAGCTTTCATAAGTCAAGGGATAGATTTTAAGAGTTGCGGGGTAATGATGCAGCTCTATAAAACTCTGGTTAGGCCACACTTGGAGTGCTGTGTTCAGTTCTGGTCGCCTCGCTATGGGAAGGATGTGGAAGCATTGGAAAGGGTACAGAGGAGATTTACCAGGATGCTGCCTGGTTTAGGGAGTATGCATTATGAACAGATTAAGGGAGCTAGGGTTTTACTCTGGAGAGAAGGAGAATGAGAGAAGACATGATAGAGGTATACAAGGTATTAAGAGGAATAGATAGAGTGGACAGCCAGCGCCTCTTCCCCAGGACACCACTGCTCAATACAAGAGGACATGGCTTTAAGGTAAGGGGTGGGAAGTTCAAGGGGGATATTAGAGGAAGGTTTTTTACTCAGAGAGTGGTTGGTGCGCGGAATGCACTGCCTGAGTCAGTGGTGGAGGCAGATACACTAGTGAAGTTTAAGAGACTACTAGACAGGTATATGGAGGAATTTAAGGTGGGGGGTTATATGGGAGGCAGGGTTTAAGGGTCGGCACAACATTGTGGGCTGAAGGGCCTGTACTGTACTGTTCTATGTTCTAAAGTGAGAAACTGGTTCTATCACATCTGAAATCCTGTCTGCCCACTACCCTGGACCCCCATCAATTTGCCTATCGCACCAACAGGTCAACAGAGGACACCATCTCCACGGCACTTCACTCTGCCCTGACCCACCTGGACAGCCCCAACTCTTACGTCAGAATGTTGTTTATTGACTTTAGTTTAGCATTCAATGCTGTGATCCCCTCCAAGCTGATCACCAAACTTCGCCTGCTTGGTATCAGCTCATCCCGCTGCAAATGGACCTTGGACCTTAACAGAACCCAATCTGTTAAGTTAAACAACCTCTCCTCCTCCACTCTCACCCTGAACACCGGCATGCCTCAAGGCTGTGTGCTGAGCCCTCTTCTGTACTCCCTTTTCACCTATGAGTGCGTTCCTGTACATGGTTCTAACTCCATAATCAAGTTCGCAGACGACACCATGGTGGTTGGCCTGATCAGAGGGGATGACGAGACGGCCTACAGGGATGAAGTCCAGCACGTGGCCGTGTGGTGTGCCAACAACAACCTGGCCCTTAACACCCAGAAGACCAAGGAGATCATTGTGGACCTCGGACATGGTAGAAGCAACACCCACATCTCCATCTATATCAACGGAGCTGTAGTGGAGCGTGTATCAAGCTTCAAATTCCTTGGTGTCCACATTTCCAATGATCTCACCTGGTCCCTGAAATTCTCCATCCTGATCAAAAAGGCATAACAGCGCCTCTATTTCCTGCGGAGCATCAAGAAAGCTCACCTCGGTTCCGGTGGCGCCATCGTTCAGAATGGCAGCTTAAATCAACAGCTCCTCCTGAAAAACGCATATTTTGCCCCGTTAATCCCTCAAGTATAAGATCTTTCGAAAATATCTGAATTGATAAGGGGGGGTAAGAATGGGGAGAAAGAATGGAGATAAAAAAGCATCACTGTGGAGCCTATGGAAGAGAGAGGTGCAATGAGCGACTCTCCAACATGTGCGCGTGGCGGCAAAGCTGACAGTGGGCCTCATGCAGGCGAAGTGGCAAATATGATAAAAATTCTGGAAGAGATGAAGGAAGTCCAAAAAGATATTACTAAGTAAGACGATAAAACTATTAAATCAACAGGAAAGTAAATTGCTTGACCAGGAGGGAAGATCACGACAGAAAAATATCAGGATTTATAAAGTTCCCGAAGGAGCGGAGGGATTGTCGATGATCGAATTTGTAGACAAGCTGCTGCAGGACGTGCTGGAGATTCCCCAGACTGGAGATTGACATTGAGAAGAGGGCACATCGTTTGCTCGTCCAGCAGCCTTCCGGAGACTGACAAAGTAAACCGTGCTCAGTAGTACTTAAGTTCCTTCGATTCAAGAGCAAGGCGAGATTCTACGAAGGGCCTGGGGTAAGAAGAGGGTTTTTTGGAACGGGAAGTTAATATACTTCGATCGTGATTACCCCCCCGGCAGTCCTACAGAAACGGAAGGAACATTTCAAAGTGAAACGAATATTAAAGCAAGAAACAATTAAATTCCAAACCTCCTACCCTGCTAAACTGAGGGTATTTTACCAAGAAGGGATACGACTGTACCAGACGGTGGAAGAGGCGACTACAGACATGAACAACCAAGGACTGCCCATTAGCGTGGTCAAACCAAGGGAAACTCTGGCTGAGCAGTTGTCCCGAGCTGCTTGGGAAATAGTAAGAGAACCGAGAAAGCAGGGGATGGGAGCAGGACGAGAGAAGGATATTAGGAAGAGACTGTCAGTTCTCCGAGGGCAGCCCTCACCTCCTCCAGAAGAGCCATAATGTTTGGCTAACTTTAAAAGTGCTGATAAACTAAATGGAAGCAAAAATAGATGGTGATATACCTATGTCGAGAAATACGCGTTATAATGTGGATTTTATATTACTTAATTTTTAAAAATTCATTCATTCCTTTCCCCCACCTATATGAGAATATATACATGGGAGGAATACACAGGGAAATCATTTGTGTAATAGACGTAGTTTTTTTTTTAAACTTACTTTTGTAGGTACTGCAACAGGGGCCCTCAACCCACAGGTAGGAGGGAATAGAAACACAGAAACATAGAAAATAGGTGCAGGAGTAGGCCATTCGGCCCTTCGAGCCTGCACCGCCATTTGTTATGATCATGGCTGATCATCCAACTCAGAACCCCGCCCCAGCCTTCCCTCCATACCCCCTAATCCCCGTAGCCACAAGGGCCATATCTAACTCCCTCTTAAATATAGCCAATGTACTGGCCTCAACTGCTTCCTGTGGCAGAGAATTCCTCAGATTCACCACTCTCTGAGTGAAGAAGTTTTTCCTAATATCCCCCATGGCTAGACTTTTCTTCCAGCCCAACCCAGGGTCATCTAGAGACCCCAGCCTTGGAATCACACCTTCGTACCTTTTTTTTTATTATTTGCGTTTCTTGGCTCTTATTTGTTCAGGGAGTAGATCGATTAAGTTATATTCTGCAAATTTAAATGATATACTAACAGATAAATACACATGGCTAAGGACAAAGTAAAATTCATTTCTTTTAATGTCAATGGGCTGTTGAATCCAGTCAAGCGCAGTAAAATTCTATCAGAAATGAAAAAAGAACAAGCCCATGTAGTATATTTACAGGACCCTCACTTAAGTGATAATGAGCATGGAAAATTAAAGAGAATGGGCTTCACTAATTTGTTTTGCTCCTCATGTAAATCAGGACATAGAAGAGGAGTTGCTATTCTCATTTCAAGTAAGCTAAATTTTGAAAAGGTATTTGAAATGGGAGATAAGGAGGGCAGATATATTCTGGTAAGGGGGAATATAGATGGAAATCCAGTTACTTTCTTGAAAGCTTTAAGTTCCTCGGGGTCAATATCACAAATGACCTAACTTGGTCCAACCAAGCAGAGTCCACTGCCACGAAGGCCCACCAGCGTCTTTACTTCCTGAGGAAGCTAAGGAAATTTGGCTTGTCCCCTAAAACCCTCACTAATTTTTATAGATACACTGTAGAAAGCATTCTTCTAGTGTGCATCACAACCTGGTATGCAAGTTGTCCTGTCCAAGACCGGAAGAAGCTGCAGAAGATTGTGAACACAGCCCAGCACATCACACAAACCAATTTTCCATCCTTGGACTCACTTTACACTGCACACTGTCGGAGCAGTGCTGCCAGGATAATCAAGGACACGACCCACCCAGCCAATACACTTTTCGTCCCTCTTCCCTCTGGGAGAAGGCTCAGGAGCTTGAAGACTCATACAGCCAGATTTGGGCATAGCTTCTTTCCAACTGTGATAAGACTGCTGAACGGATCCTGACCCGGACCTGGGCCGTACCCTCCAAACATCTGGAGCTGCCTCTTGGTTTTTTTGCACTACCTTACTTTCCCTTTTCTATTTTCTATTTATGATTATAATTTAAATTTTTAGTATTTACTATCAATTTGTACTCCAGGGAGCTCGAAGAGCAGAATCAAATATCGCTGTGATGATTGTACGTTCTAGTATCAATTGTTTGGTGACAATAAAGTATATATATGCACCCCCAGGAAGTGATATTAGTTTCTTCCAGAAAATTACTAATATTATGGTAACAGAAACAGAAGGTTTCTTGATATGTGGGGGAGACTTAAATTTACAATTACAACCAAAGTTACACTTTTCCAATAGAAAAACTTATGAAATAAAGTCCTTAAATAAGAAAGTTAACACTCTTTTTGAGGATGTTGGTCTAATTGATATATGGAGGGACCTTTTTCCCTACAGAAGGGATTACACTCATTATTCTGCCCCCCATTCCATATATACAAGAATAGACTATTTCATAACATCTGGAAGAGATAAAGACAAAATAATCACCTGTGGAATTGGGACAATAGATGTAAGTGACTATGCTCCTGTACATTTATCTGTTGATTTTGACCTACGACCAAAGAATACTATTTGGAAACTAAATTCAAGTCTACTCAATGATCCCTCTTTTAAGGAACAAATTAAAAAAGAAATTGGTCTGTACTTAGAATTCAATGATAATGGAGAGGTTTCACCTCCCATTCTATGGGATACTCTGAAGGCTGTCTTAAGGGGGAAAATTATAGTGATATCTTCATACAAGAAAAAAATAAGGAATAGAACATTAGAGGAATTACAAAATAAGCTGAATGAACTAGAAAAAAAAACACATTGAGTTTGGCACCGGATATACTAGAGGAAATTTAAAAAATTAGCAATGAAATTAATAGTTTGGCTACACAAGAAATTAGAAAAAATTTAATGTTTCTGAAACAGGGACACTATGAAAGTGGATTTAAATCTATGAAAACACTGGTGTGGAAACTGAAGAAAAAGATAGCAGAAAATACGATTCATAGAATAAGGGATCCAAGAACAAAAGTGATAAAAAATAAGCTAGGTGAAATTCAAGAAGCTTTTGAAATGTTTTACAAAACTCTATATTCCAAAGTTCCAGGGGGAAGCATAACCCAAATTGACAGCTTTCTGAATTCTTCAGAGTTATCCACTTTAAGCAAAGAACAAGATAGAACGATGACAGCTGACATAACTGAAGCTGAACTAAAAACTGCAATTAGTAGGCTTAAATTAAGCAAGTCACCAGGATCAGAGGGATATACGGCAGAGTGGTATAAAGAGTTTAGAAGTGAGTTAATTTCTGTTTTGCTCCCCACACTGAACTGGGCTCTAAGAAAGGTGCAAATGCCACCCAGCTGGAAGGAGGCGATAATCTCAGCTATACTGAAAGAAGACAAGGATAAAATGGAATGTGGGTCATTTACATAGAAACATAGAAAATAGGTGCAGGAGTAGGCCATTCGGCCCTTCGAGCCTGCACCGCCATTTATTATGATCATGGCTGATCATCCAACTCAGAACACCGCCCCAGCCTTCCCTCCATACCCCCTGACCCCCGTAGCCACAAGGGCCATATCTAACTCCCTCTTAAATATAGCCAATGAACTGGCCTCAACTGTTTCCTGTGGCAGAGAATTCCACAGATTCACCACTCTCTGTGTGAAGAAGTTTTTCCTAATCTCGGTCCTAAAAGGCTTCCCCTCTATCCTCAAACTGTGACCTCTCGTTCTGGACTTCCCCAACATCGGGAACAATCTTCCTGCATCTAGCCTGTCCAATCCCTTTAGGATCTTATATGTTTCAATCAGATCCCCCCTCAATCTTCTAAATTCCAATGAGTACAAGCCCAGTTCATCCAGTCTTTCTTCATATGAAAGTCCTGCCATCCCAGGAATCAATCTGGTGAACCTTCTCTGTACTCCCTCTATGGCAAGGATGTCTTTCCTCAGATTAGGGGACCAAAACTGCACACAATACTCCAGGTGTGGTCTTACCAAGGCCTTGTACAACTGCAGTAGTACCTCCCTGCTCCTGTACTCAAATCCTCTCGCTATAAATGCCAGCATTTCACCGCCTTTTTCACCGCCTGCTGTACCTGCATGCCAACTTTCAATGACTGGTGTATAATGACACCCAGGTCACGTTGCACCTCCCCTTTTCCTAATTGGCCACCATTCAGATAATAATCTGTTTTCCTATTTTTGCCACCAAAGTGGATAAGTTCACATTTATCCACATTAAATTGCATCTGCCATGAATTTGCCCACTCACCCAACCTATCCAAGTCACCCTGCATCCTCTTAGCATCCTCCTCACAGCTAACACTGCCACCCAGCTTCGTGTCATCCGCAAACTTGGAGATGCTGCACTTAATTCCCTCATCCAAGTCATTAATATATATTGTAAACAACTGGGGTCCCAGCACTGAGCCTTGCGGTACCCCACTAGTCACCGCCTGCCATTCTGAAAAGGTCCCGTTTATTCCCACTCTTTGCTTCCTGTCTGCTAACCAACTCTCCACCCACACCAATACCTTACCCCCAATACCGTGTGCTTTAAGTTTGCACACTAATCTCCTGTGTGGGACCTTGTCAAAAGCCTTCTGAAAATCCAAATATACCACATCCACTGGTTCTCCCCTACCCACTCTACTAGTTACATCCTCAAAAAATTCTATGAGATTCGTCAGACATGATTTTCCTTTCACAAATCCATGCTGACTTTGTCCAATCATTTCACCGCTTTCCAAATGTGCTGTTATCACATCCTTGATAACTGACTCCAGCAGTTTCCCCACCACCGACGTTAGGCTAACTGGTCTATAGGTCTATAATTCCCCGGTTTCTCTCTCCCTCCTTTTTTAAAAAGTGGGGTTACATTAGCCACCCTCCAATCCTCAGGAACTAGTCCAGAATCTAACGAGTTTTGAAAAATTATCACTAATGCATCCACTATTTCTTGGGCTACTTCCTTAAGCACTCTAGGATGCAGACCATCTGGCCCTGGGGATTTATCTGCCTTCAATCCCTTCAATGTACCTAACACCACTTCCCTACTAACATGTATTTCTCTCAGTTCCTCCATCTCACTGGACCCTCTGTCCCCTACTATTTCTGGAAGATTATTTATGTCCTCCTTAGTGAAGACAGAACCAAAGTAATTATTCAATTGGTCTGCCATGTCCTTGCTCCCCATAATCAATTCACCTGTTTCTGTCTGCAGGGGACCTACATTTGTCTTTACCAGTCTTTTCCTTTTTACATATCTATAAAAGCTTTTACAGTCCGTTTTTATGTTGCCTGCCAGTTTTCTCTCAATCTTTTTTCCCCTTCCTAATTAAGCCCTTTGTCCTCCTCTGCTGAACTCTGAATTTCTCCCAGTCCTCAGGTGAGCCACTTTCTCTGGCTAATTTGTATGCTTCTTCTTTGGAATTGATACTATCCCTAATTTCTCTTGTCAGCCACGGGTGCACTACCTTCCTTGATTTATTCTTTTGCCAAACTGGGATGAACAATTGTTGTAGTTCATCCATGCAACCTTTAAATGCTTGCCATTGCATATCCACCATCAATCCTTTAAGTGTCATTTGCCAGTCTATCTTAGCTAATTCACATCTCATACCTTCAAAGTTACCCCTCTTTAAGTTCAGAACCTTTGTTTCTGAATTAACTATGTCACTCTCCATTTTAATGAAGAATTCCACCATATTATGGTCACTCTTACCCAAGGGGCCTCTCACGACAAGATTGCTAATTAACCCTTCCTCATTGCTCAAAACCCAGTCCAGAATAGCCTGCTCTCTAGACGGTTCCTCGACATGTTGGTTCAAAAAACCATCCCGCATACATTCCAAGAAATCCTCTTCCTCAGCACCTTTACCAATTTCACCCAATCTACATGTAGATTGAAGTCACCCATTATAACTGCTGTTCCTTTATTGCACACATTTCTAATTTCCTGTTTAATACCATCTCCGACCTCACTACTATTGTTAGGTGGCCTGTACACAACTCCCACCAGCGTCTTCTGCCCCTTAGTGTTACGCAGCTCTACCCATATCGATTCCACATCTTCCCGGCTTATGTCCTTCCTTTCTATTGCGTTAATCTCTTCTTTGACCAGCAACGCCACCCCACCTCCCCTTCCTTCATGTCTATCCCTCCTGAATATTGAATATCCCTGAACGTTGAGCTCCTATCCCTGGTCACCCTGGAGCCATGTCTCTGTGATCCCAACTATATCATAATCATTAATAACAATCTGCACTTTCAATTCATCCACCTTATTACGAATGCTCCTTGCATTGACACACAAAGCCTTCAGGCGCTCTTTTACAACTCTCTTAGCCCTTATACAATTATGCTGAAAAGTGGCCCTTTTTAATGCTTGCCCTGGATTTGTCGGCCTGCCACTTTTACTTTTCTCCATAGTACTTTTTGTTTCTACCCTCACTTTACACCCCTCTGCCTCTCTGCACTGGTTCCCATCCCCCTGTAGTGAACTAACCTCCTCATGCCTAGCCTCTTTAATTTGATTCCCACCCCCCAACCATTCTAGTTTAAAGTCACCTCAATACCTGTTCTTAATGTGGATTATAGAATACTTACTTCCATCATGGCCAAAGTATTAGAAGAGTTTCTACACACACTGATACATAATGATCGGACAGGTTTTATACAACAACGCCAAACACAAGACAATATACGAAAGACACTTCACATTATGGATCCTATTAAAAAAATGAAATTGAAGCAATATTGATAAGCGTGGACGCTGAAAAGACATTTGATTTGGTTAATTGGAATTTGCTTTACAGAATTTTACATAGATTTGGTCTACATGACACAATTATTAAAACTATACAGGCACTATACAACAATCCTACTGCCAGGATTAAAATCAATGGATATTTATCTAATAGTTTTACCCTAGGAAGGTGCACGAAACAGGGTTGTGCATGGTCACCGCTACTCTTCGCATTATATCTGGAACCATTAGCTCAATACATCAGACAAAATGAAGATATCAGGGGAATTACTATTAAAGGGACAGAGCATAAATTGGCCTGTTATGTGGATGACATTTTGATCTATCTAGGGCAACCAACATACTCTTTACCTAAATTGATGCAATCCTTTGAACAATATGGCCAATTATCAGGATACAAGATCAACATAGATAAAACCCAACCACTTTCATATAACTATAGCCCACCAAGAGAAATTGAAAGTAGATATCCTTGGGCATGGCAAACAGAGTCCATCAAGTGTTCAATAACTCTGGAAATGTCTGACAGCATCCACCAATTACATTACCCTAAATGACCATTACTACCATCATATATAATGTACCCAATGAATCCCACAGATTCATCACTCTCTGGCAAAAGAAGTTCCTCCTCATCTCTGTTCTGAAAGGACACCCCTCTATTCTGAGGCTATGCCCTCTGTCCTAGACTCCCCCACTATAGGAAACATGCACTCCACACCCACTTTATTTTGGCTTTTCAATATTCGATAGATGTCAATGAGATCCTCCCCTCATTCTTCTAAACACCAGTGAGTACAGGCCCAGAGACATCAAACACTCCTCATATGTTAACTCTTTCTTTCCTGTGAATATTTTTGTGAACCCTCTCTAATGCCAGCTCGTCCTTTCTTAGATAAGGGGCTCAAAATTGCTCACAATACTCCAATGCCTTATAAAGCCTCAGCATTACATCTTTGCTTTTATACTCTAGTCCTCTCAAAAATCAATGCTAACATTGCATTTGCCTTCCTCATCACTGACTGAACCTGCATGTTAATGTTTCGGGAATTCTGAATTTCTGTATTTGCTCCTCAGTTGGAAAGTAGTCCACATGAGTGTAATTGGGCAGTGCGGGCTACTTGGACTGGAAATCCTTACCACAGGCAGCTGTGGAGGCCAAGTCATTGGGTACATTTAAGGCTGAGGCTGATAGATTCTTGAATAGATAAGGCGTGAAGGGATTCGGGGAGAAGGCAGGAGACTGATTGAGTAATTGAGCTCTGGCCAGTGACCAATCTGGACATTGGAAGTTTGAGAGGAGGCGAATTCGCTCAGAACCATTTCCCGAGCAGATTGTGGCAGCATAATTAAGCATTGACTAGCGACCAATCTGCGTTTGGGAATGGTTAGTAAGAGCAAATTAAAGGAAGGCGGGGGCAAGCTCAGCAGCCAGAGTCAGAGTGGAGATCTTGAGGCTTTAGATCTTCGAGGCTTCAGTCAGAAAAATCAAAGAAAAGAAAAGCTCTGGGTAAAGTTTTTATTTTCCTTCCCTGTTTTATATCTGCTCAATTAGGACAGTAGAGATACCAGGCAGGATAATACAATGTGAGAGAGTAGGGAGACCTCTACTCCCCTTGACCATGAACACAGCGAGAAGTGCATTCAGCTGCAGCTTCGAACAATCCACGTTAAGGAGTTGGAGCAGGAACTGGATGAACTCAGGATCATTCGGGAGGCTGAGGGGCTTATAGACAGGACATATAGAGGTAGTTGCACCCAAGGTGCAGGATGCTGGAAACTGACTGACAGTCAGGAAGGGGAAAGGAGTTAAAGAGCCAGAGCAGAGTAATATCACTTTGGATACTGTTGGGGAGGGGATTGACCAAGCAGAGGAAAGTCTCTGGCACTGAGTTGGACTCTGTGACTCAGAAGGGAAGTGGGGAAGATGAGGCACGCTATGGTGATAGGGGATTCGTTATTTAGGGGAACAGACAGGAGGTTCTGTGGGTGAGATCAAATTCCCGGATGGTATTTTGTCCCCCAGGTGCCAGGGTCCAGGACATCTCAGATCGAGTCCTCAGCATTTTTAAGTGGGAGGGTGAACAGCCAGAGGTATCAATGACAGGTAGGACAAGTGACGAGAGGTTCTGCATAGGGAGTTCAGGGAGTTAGGTGCTAAATTAAAGGGCATGACCACGGTTGTGATCTCAGGATTGCTACCTGTGCCTTGAGTTAGTGAGGCCAGAACAAGGACGATTATGCAGTTAGAAGAATGAGGGGGGACCTCAGAAACATTTTGAATGTTGAAAGGCATGGACAGAGTGGACTTGGCAAAGTTGTTTCCCATGATGGGGGAGTCTAGTACGAGAGGGCATGACTTAAGGATTGAAGGGCGCCCATTCAGAACAGAAATGTGAAGATATTTTTTCAGTCAGAGGGTGGTGAATCTATGGAACTTGTTGCCACGGGCAGCAGTGGAGGCCAAGTCATTGGGTGTATTTAAGGCAGAGATTGATAGGTATCTGTGTAGCCAGAGCATCAAAGGTTATGGTGAGAAGGCGGGGGAGTGGGACTAAATGGGAGAATGGATCAGCTCATGATAAAATAGCTGAGCAGACTCGATGGGCCGAATGGCCGACTTCTGCTCCTTTGTCTTATGGTCTAAGGTCTTACGGTTTTTAATACATGGCTAAAAAGTTGGAGTAGGAGGGAGGGCATAAAAATTTTGTATCAATAGGCTCTTTTTCTTTCAGGGAAGGTGGGACCTGTACAGAAGGGATAGTTTGCATCTGAACTGGAGGGGGACTAATATCCCAGTGGGAAGGTTTGTTAATGCTGCACGGTGGGGTTTAAACTAGATTTGCACGGGGATGGGAATCAGAGTGTTAGTGGAGAGGTTGTGGAGACAGATGTTGGTAAGATCTCAGACAAAGTCAGGAATCAAAAGGTTGAGCCTGGTGTGACTGGTGTTCTGAGCGGTGTATGTTTCAAAGCAAGAAGTATGGTAGGAAAGGCAGATGAGCTCAGAGCATGGATCAACACCTGAAATTATGATATCATAGTTATTAGTGAGACTTGGTTGCAGGAGGGGCAGGACTGACAGCTCGAAATTCCAGGGTTCCATTGTTTTTGACGTGACAAAGCGGGAGGGATTAAAGGAGGAGGGTGATGTTATGAGTGAGGGAAAATGTCACGACAGAGAACTCGAGTTATGGATGGAACTGAGAAATAAGAAAGCTATGGCCACATTAATTACAGACCACCCAACAGTCCTAGAGGTTTAGAGGAACACATTTTTTTATATATAAAAGCGATTACAGACTGTTCTGATAAACATAAGGTCGTTACAGTAGGTGATCTTTAACTTTCCACATATTGACCAGGAATCCTATACTGTAAAAGGAGTAGATGGGATCGAGTTTATCAAATGTGTTCAGGAAAGTAACTAGAGGTCCTTATGAGACAGAGCAGGTGACAGAAGTTTGTGTAAGGAACACTTTGTATCCAGAGACCACAGTGCCATTAGTTTCAAAGTAAATATGCAAATAAGATAGTTCTGGCTCGCGGGTTGAGATTCTAAATTGGAGAAAAAACAATTTTGATGGTATCAGGAATGATCTGGCAAGTGTGGATTGGGCCAGGCTGTTTTCTGGCAAAGATGTATTTCGAAAGAGGGAGGCGTTCAATAACGAAATTTTGGGAGTACAAAGCCTGTCAGAATAAAGGTTAAGGTAACCAGAGTGGGGAGCCTTGGTTTTCAAGAGATATTGAGACCCTGGTTAAGAGAAAAAGGGAGGTGCACAGCAGGTATAGGCAAGTTGGAACAACTGAGGTACTTATGGAGTATAAGAAATGTAAGAGAACACTTAAGAAGGAAATCAGGAGGGTTAAAAGAAAGCACGAAGTTGCTCTAGCTGACAAGGTGAAGGAGAACCTTAAGGGATTCTACAGATATACTAAGAGCAAAAGGATTGCAAGGGACAAAATTGGTCCCCTGGAAGATCAGGATAGTAATCATGTGTGGAGCCAAAATAGACGTGGGAGATCTTAAATGAATTCTTTACATCTGTATTTACTCAGGAGATGGACACAGAGTCTACAGGAGTGAGGCAAAATGGCATCAACTTCATGGACCCTGTAGAGATTACAGAGGAGGAGGTGCTTGGTACCCTGAGGCAAATCAGGATAGATAAATCCCCAGGGTCTGACATGGTGTTGCCTCAGACCGTAGGGGAGGCAAGTCCTGAAATTGCCTGGGCCCTAGCAAAGGCACTTAAAACATCCTTAGCAACAGGAGTGGTACCAGAGGATTGGAGGGTAACCAATGTTGTTCCGTTGTTTAAGAAAGGCTCTAAACTGTCACAACCACACATTCAGCAGCACAGTAGATACGACAATTGTGCTTGTGAATATGCATGTGTCAGCTAATTATTATTTCAATGTGATAGTATTTAACTCCATTCATTCTGTTGTAGTATTTGTCAAGACTTGGACACAGCACAGCAACGCTTCACTGCCTGTTTGTGTTCGGCCTTGCCTGAGAAATTGGACTGTTGAGTCAACTGACCCGGAATGCTAGTGGTATTCGTTTAATACTTAGTTGTTCTTTTTAGCTGCAGTGTAGGCTTCATTTTCCATTTGAGAGTTTTAGTTAATGGTCCTGTTTGACCTAGCATTTATTGTTTTCTTTTCCCTTTAACACTGTTCGCATTAAAATCTGTGAACCATCGATCTGCTTCAGTGTCTCTCACTCCGCACTTGGGCCAGATCCGAACCGGGTGACATAAACAAACTGGGACGTTTTAGTCTGGTGAATCTGACATCAGTTGTGGAAAAGTTTTTGTAAGTTATTCTAAGGGAACGGATATTAAAGCTTTTGGATAGACGTGCACTGATTAAAGCTAGTCAGGATGGCTTTGTGCGTGGTAGGTCATATCTGATCAATGTTATAGAGTTTTGAGGATGTTACCAGGAAAGTGGATGAAAGCAACACAGTGGTTGTTGTCTACATGGACTTTAATAAGGCACTTGACAAGTTCCCGCATGGGAGTTTGATCAAGAAGGTTCACTCCCTCAGCATTCAGGAGGAGGTAGTAAATTGGATTAGACAATGGCTTCGTGGGAGGAACCAGAGAGTGGTGGTAGAAAGTTGCCTCTGACTGGAGGCCTATAAGTAGTGATGTGCTGCAGGGATTGGTGCTGGATCCTCTGCTGTTTGTCATCTATAGCAATGATCCGGATGATCATGTGAAAATTTGTGGATGACACCAAGATTGGGGGTGTAGTGGACAGTGAGGAAGGCTATCATGGCTTGCAGAGGGATCTGCATCAGCTGGCAAAATTGGCTGAAAAATAGCAGATTGAATTTAAAGCGGACAAGTGAGAGGCTTTGCACTTCTGTAGGACCATCCAGGGCAGTGAATGGTAGGGCACTGAGGAGTGTGGTAGAACAAAGGGATCTGGGAGTACAGGTCCATAATTCGTAGAAAGTGGCATCACAGGATGCTAAGGTCTTAAAGAAATCTTTTGGCACTTTGGCCTTCGTAAATCAATGTATTGTTATGTTCAAGTTGTACAAGACGTTGGTAGGGCCGAATTTGGAGTTTTGTGTGCAGTTTTGGTCATCTACCTACTGGAAAGATGTAAACAAGTTTGAAAGAGTGCAGAAAAAAGTCACAAGGATGTCACCAGGTCTGGAGAACCTAAGTTATAAAGGAAGATTGAATAGGTTAGGACTTTATTCTTTATAACATAGAAAATTGTTAGGTCTTTATTCTTTGGAGCGTAGAAGGTTGAGGGGGAACTTGATAGAGGTATTTAACATTATGAGGGGGATAGATAGAGTTGACGTGGATAGGCTTTTTCCATTGAGAGTGGGGGAGATTCAAACAAGAGGACATAAGTTGAGAGTTAAAAGGCAAAAGTTTAGGGGTAACATGAGGGGGAACTTCTTGACTCAGAGAGTGGTAGCTGTGTGGAACGAGCTTCCAGCAGAAGTGGTTGAGGCAGGTTTGATGTTGTCATTTAAAGTTAAATTGGATAGGTATATGGAGAGGAAAGGAATGGAGGGTTATGGGTTGAGTGCAGGTCGGTGGGACTAGGTGAGAGTAAGAGTTCGGCATGGACTAGAAGGGCCCAGATGGCCTGTTTCTGTGCTATAATGGTTATATGGTTATTGAGAGGCAATTTGATAGAGGTATACAAAATTTGAGGGGTATAGATAGGGAAAATGCAGACAGGTTTTTCCCACTGCGGTTGGATGGGACTACAACCAGAAGTCATGGTTTAAGGGTGAAAGGTGAAAAGTTTTAAGAGGAACATGAGGGGAAACTTCTTCACTCAGAGGCTCATGAGAATGTGGAATGTGCCTCCGACACAAGTGGAGCTTGATTTCAATGTTTAAGAGAAATTTGGATAGGTACATAGATAGTAGAGATATGGAGTGCTATGGTCCCGGTGCAGGTCGACGGGACTAGACAGTTTAAATAATTTCAGTATTGACTAGATGAGCTGAAGAGCCTGATGCTGTGCTGTCTTTCTCTATGACCGGAACGGAGATGGAAAACAAATCAGCCATGATGAAATGGTGGAGCAATTCAATGGGCCAAATGGCCTTATTCCACTCAGCTATTTTATGGTCTTATGATTTTATGGAGGAGACTGTATCTTTTACAATAAAAATTAAGAAGAAAATAAAGCCTCAGTTCCCTGCATTAGTCGATAATAATTAGTCTTGCTGCCGTTTATAGCTGCTGACTCTTCCAGTTTATATTGATACAAATTGACTGATCACCTCCTGATTGGCCATTTCCCGCATCAGCAAATTCCGTTTTGCTGCCTTGCCGCTTTTTAATCTTTTAGATACTTTCCAATTTATTTCACAAGCCTCAATGTTATTAAGATCTTTGCCCAAGCTGAAAGTAATGGTGTTCACTCAGAGATTGCTAACCATGAGCCCTCATGGGAGCCTGGTTCCAGATGTCTCATGAGATTCCCTGTCATCTCAGTCATACTGACTACCCCAGTGAGTAATACACGGGCCAAGTTACTGGTGGGAGATTCCAGTCACCTCTCTGGGAGAAGGGAAAACAGTGAACGGGGAGACGACCGGATGAAGTGATCATACAGTATCGAGCTAAGGCACCTCTCTGTCCCAGGGATGATAAACATAGAATAGTACATTGGAAAGGCCATTCAGCCCACAATGTTGTGTTGATCTTGTTACCAGTTTATAATAAACATATTTCTGTGTATCATCCTTAGTCCTCCATTCCCTTCATAATCATCTGCCTTTAGGGTTGATTGAGTGAGCGAGAGTTTTTCTCTCTGGAGCAAAGGAAGATGAGAGATGACTTGATAGAGGTGTAAAAGATGATAAGAGACATAGAGCAAGATGTTGCTGAGCAGAGAGATCTTGGGATCCAAGTTTGTAGATGCTTGAGAATGGTCACACAGCTTGATAGGGTGGTTAAGGCGGCTTATGGAATGCTTGCTTTCATTAGTCCAGGCACTAAGTTCAACGGTCAAGAGGTTATGTTGCAACTTTATAAAACTATCGAGGCTACTATAGGAAGGATGTTGAGGCTTTGGAGAGGGTGAAGAAGAGGTTCACTAGGATGCTGCCTGGTTTAGAGGGTATGTGCTGTCATGAGAGCCTGGACAGACCACTCGGCCCAGAATGCTGTAGCGATCTGACTCTCTATGCGGCATCCATGTCCTCCCATCCCCTTCATATCCACCTGTCTTTAGGACTGATTGAGCGAGTGGCTATATTTTGATCAGAATTTGAGGAGATTTCGTATGTCACCAAACATTCAGACAAATTTCTACAGATTGCTGCCACTGCCTGATATGGAGGCACCGATGCACATGAGTGGAGAAAGCTGTGAAGCATTGTAGCCTTGGCTAGAGTCATCACTGGCACCCAGCTCGCCAGCACCGAAGACATATTCAAAAGGTGGTATCTTAAGAAAACAGCACCTCAGGGCGGCGGCATCCATCATTAAGGACCCCATCAGCCAGTACACGCCCTCTTCTCATTACTACCATGAGGGAGGGGCCTAAAGACCCACACTCAACTCTTTAGGAACTGATTCTTCCCCTCCACCATCACATCTCTGAACAGTCCATGAACACCAGCTCATTACTTTTTCTCTTTTTCACACTGTTTATTTACCCTGTCTCCAGTACAAATCCTTCTCTCATTTTCTTCACCTCTACCTCTACCTCAAATGGAACTGCGATGAGGCTTTCCTTTCCGGGACATCAGGGGCGTCAGCCTTCTTCAAAGAATAGGGTTTCCCTTCATTCACCATTGATGCTTCTGCCACTCACATCTCCTCCATTTCCCAAACATCTGCACTCACCTTATTTTCCCTCTGCCTTTGCAGAGTTCCTCTTCTCCTCACCTACCACCCCAAGAGCCTTCACATCCAACACATCATTCTCTGCAACTTCCGCCATTTTCAATGGGATTCTACCACCATACACATCTTCACTTTTCCCCTCCCACTCTCCTCTTTCTGCAAGATTCACTCCCTCCGTGATTCCATTCTCCATCTGTCCCTCCCCACTAACCTCCCTCCCGGCACATATGAGAAAAGTGCTACACCTGCCCATTTCATCTCCTCACTCTCCTCCATTCAGGGCCCCAAAACAGTCCTTCCAGGTGAGGCTGTGAATCTGCTGGAGTCGTCTCTTGTACCCAGAGCTCTCAATGTGGCCTCCTCTATATTGGTGAGACCCATCATAAATTGGGGGGCCACTTTGTCAAGCACCTCCATCCGTTTGCCAAAAGTAGAATTTCCTGGTGGCCAAACATTTTAAGTCCGATGTACATTCCCATTCCGACATATCAGTCGATGTCCTCCTCTTCTACGTAATGAAGCCACTCTCAGAGTGGAGGAGCAACACCTCATATTCCATCTAGGTAGTCTCCAACCTGATGACATGAACATTGATTTCTCCTTCCAGTAATTTCCCCCTCCCCTTTCCCTGTTCTTCCATTCCCCACCCTGGCCTCTTACCTCTTCCATCTGCCTATCATCTCCCTCAGGTGCCCCTTCTACTTCCCTTTCTCCCTTGGTCCACTACTATACAGCCACAGATTCATAGAACAATACAGCACAGAAACAGGCCCATCAGCCCATCTAGTCCATGTTGAACCATTAAGCTGCCTAGTCCCATTGACCTGTACCTGGACCATTGTTCCATACCCCTCCCAGCCATGTACCTATCCAAATTTCTCTTCAATGTTGAAACCAAACTCACATCCACCACTTGCACTGACAGCTTGTTCCACACTCACATCATGCTCTGAGTGAAGAAGTTTCCCCTCATATTCCCTTCAAACATTTCACCCTTAACCCATGACCTATAATTCTAGTTTCACCCAACCTCAGTGGAAAAAGCCTGCTTGTATTGACTCTATCGATACTCTTCATAATTTCCTATACTTCTATCAAATCTCCTCGCAGATCTCTACATTCTGTGGGATAAAGTCGTACATATTCAACCTTTTCCTATAACTCAAGGCCTCAAGTCTCAACAACATCCATGTAAGTTTTCTCTTCACTTTTATTTACATCTTTTTGAGACATGAGTCCTTGACAAGAATGGCTTCAAAGGTACACTTAATGTCAGAGAAATGTATACAACATACATCCTGAAATGCTTTTTCTTCTCAACCATCCACAAAAACAGAGGAGTTTCCCCAAAGAGTGAACAACAGCTAAATGTTAGAACCCCAAAGTCTCACCCAGCTCCCCCCCTCTCGTGTGCAAACAGCAGCAAGCAACATTCCCTCCCCCCCACCGGCAAAAAAAAGCAACGGCCCCCGTCACTGAGCACTCAAGCATGAGGAAGGCAACGGTAAAGACACAGCGCAAACACGAGGAATTCTGCATAATCTGGAAATTCAAGCAGCACACATCAAAGTTGCTGGAGGCACAGACTTGCAGTACTCCAAAGACTACTTGTTCACCCAGTATTCGACACACCACAGGCGCGCGCGCTCTCTCTCTCTCTCTCCCTCCCTCCCTCCCTAATAAGGGAGAAAGATGCAACTACATTTCACATCGAGAGGTCAGTGGTTTATCATGACAAAAGTCTGTTGCATCGTTTTTTCCAAGCTCTGTGCCCAAAGATCTCAGGTCTCTGGGCACACAGCCTTAGATCTTCCACCTCCCATGACACACAGATCTGCCCGGACACTGACCTTCAATCTGCCCGTCTCCAGAGCTACAAGATCTTGGCCCTCCGAGGCAAGATGAGCTCTTAGGCTGAGCCCTTGGCGTGCCGAATAATAGCCAGTCATGAAACCCCGAGAGCGGGTCTCATTCCCACAAAGAACCATAGTCTGTCTGTAACTTCAGGCCAGGGTCTTCGAAAGAACCCTGAAAGGGGAAAATAGAGACATTAAAGATGGAAATAGAGCTGTTTCCAAAGATGCAAACAAAGGAGTTACCGTTAGGCGCCATTAATCCTCCAAGGACTCAAATGTGGAGTATCCTAGGTTAGGATCAAGTCACGGTTTCAAACTGGATTGAGAATCTGAGCACAAAACAAACACTGGACAAAATCACCAGGAGCCTTATGATTGAACACTGAACTTCAGTTCAGGTGCTCCTTAAATGCTCAATCCTTGGCACCCAAAACATGATTGCCAATTAGCAGGACTGTCCTACATCTTTAAAGGGGCCATTCCAGCTATCCATGCTCTGGGGAGTTAGAGCGTCTAAACTTCAGAAGCTGGTGTGGATGGGTGCGTGTTGTAACACTCTCCTGTAGGTAGGTGGCCAAAACTGCACAAAGTACTCCAAATTAGGCCTCTCCGCTGTATTATAAAATCTCAACATACCATCCTGTACCCAGTACATTGAGTTAGGAAGGTCAGTGGGCAAAAAGCTTTCTTTACAGCACTGTCTCCCTGTGACACCACTTTCAAGGAATTATGGATCTGTATCCCATTAAATTCCATCTGCCATTGTTCAGCCCATTTTCAAGCTGTTCGAGATCTCGCTGCAAGATTTGATAGTCTCCCTCACTGTCCATTACACCCCCAATCTTAGTGTCATCTGCAAATTTGATAATCCAGTTAACCACGTTATCATCAAGATCGTTGACATGGATGACAAAGAACAATGGACCCAGCACCGATCCCTGCGGCATTCCACTAGTCAGAGGCCTTCAGGCAGAGAGGCAGCCACCTACTACCACCCTCTGTCTTCTCCCACAAAGCCAGTGACTAATCCAATTTATTATGTCATCTGGGACTTTCGACCAATTTCCCATGCAGGACCTTGCCCAATGCCTTGCTAAAGTCTATGTAGACAACATCCACTGCTTTGACTTCATTAACTTTCCAGGTAATTTCCTCAAAAACTCTGGAAGTTTGGTTAGACATGACCCACCATGCACAAAACCATGCTGACTATCGCTGATCAGTCCATGTCTATCCAAATACTTATATATCCATCCCTCAGAATACCTTCCAATAACCTACCCACTACTGATATCAGGCTCACTGGCCTATAATTTCCTGAACAACAGGAATTCTGCAGATGCTGGAAATTCAAGCAACACACATAAAGGTTGCTGGTGAACGCAGCAGGCCAGGCAGCATCTCTAGGAAGAGGTGCAGTTGACGTTTCAGGCCGAGACCTGGTCTCAGCCTGAAACGTCGACTGCACCTCTTCCTAGAGATGCTGCCTGGCCTGCTGCGTTCACCAGCAACTTTTATGTGTGTTGCTATAATTTCCTGGTTTACTTTTAGAGCCTTTTTTAAACAATTGAATAACATTTGCTGTCCTCCAATCCTCCAGCATCTAATTCGTTGCTATGGATGTTTTAAATATCTCTGTGAGGGCTCCTGCAAATTCCTGTTATAATTTATTGATTTTATACTTCATTGTCACCAAACAATTGATACTAGAACGTACAATCATCACGGCGATATTTGATTCTGCGCTTCCCGCTCCCTGGATTACAAATATTAAATATTAAAAAATATCAAAAATAGTAAAAATTAGTAAATATTAAAAATTTAAATATAAATCATAAATAGAAAATAGAAAAATGGGGAGTAAGGTAGTGCAAAAAAACCACGAGGCAGGTCCGGATATTTGGAGGGTACGGCCCAGATCCGGGTCAGGATCCGTTCAGCAGTCTTATCACAGTTGGAAAGAAGCTGTTCCCAAATCTGGCTGTACGAATCTTCAAGCTCCTGAGCCTTCTCCTGGAGGGAAGAGGGACAAAAAGTGTGTTGGCTGGGTGGGTTGTGCCCTTGATTATCCTGGCAGCACTGCTCCGACAGCGTGCGGCGTAAAGTGAGTCCAAGGATGGAAGATTGGTTTGTGTGATGTACTGCGCCGTGTTCACGATCTTCTGCAGCTTCTTCCGGTCTTGGACAGGACAACTTCCATACCAGGTTGTGATGCACCCTAGAAGAATGCTTTCTACGGTGCATCTATAAAAATTAGTGAGGGTTTTAGGGGACAGGCCAAATTTCTTTAGTTTTCTCAGGAAGTAAAGGCGCTGGTGGGCCTTCTTGGCAGTGAACTCTGTTTGGTTGGACCAAGTTAAGTCATTTGTGATATTGACCCCGAGGAACTTAAAGCTTTTGACCTGTTCCACTTGTGCACCACCGATGTAAATTGGGTCTTGCGGTCCGCTACTCCTTCTGAAGTCACCAACCAATTCCTTCATCTTGCTGATTTTATCACTATTTATTGGAATGTCTTGCTGACGCAAAACAACAGATTTCATGACATATGTCGGTGATATTAAAGCTGATTCTAATTTTGAAATATATTTCACAAAGTAAACCTTAGTGCTTCCCTGGACAGAGAGTTCCATGGATTGACAGCACCATTAATTGACCATAACCTCATGATTCAGGGTAGTAGATTTAGGATGGCGATGATACGAAGATTGGTGGTGTAGAAGATTGACAAAGAATAGAGTGGAATGTAGATCACTGCAGATTTTGGCAGAGGAATAGCAGAAAGCATATAACCCGGCTGCATGCGAAGTGTTGTAGCTTGGTCAGTCAGATGTAAAGAGACAGTACACTGACCCTTAACAGTGTTGACGAGCAGAGGGATTTTGGGGTCCAAGTTCATAGCTCCCTGAAAATGGTTACATTGGTTGGTTAGGTCATTAGGAAAACATATGGCTTGCTGGCCTTTATTAGTCAAGGTACTGAGTTCAAAGGTCAGGAAGTTATGTTGCAGTCTGATAAAACTCTAGTTTAGGCAACGTCTGGAATCTTGCATACAGTCTTGGTTTTCCACTTATAGTAAGGATGTGAAGTCGAGGTTTTGGAGAGGGTGCAGAAGAGGTTACTAGGAAGCTCCCTGGACTGGAGGGCATGTGAGGTTGGAGAAACTTGTATTGTTTTCTCTGGAATGGTGGAGACTGAGGGGAGAGCTGAGAGAGGTTAATAATATAATGAGAGGCATAGATAGAGTAGAGTCCAAGGGTCCCCAATCTTTTTCGGCCCATGGACCCCTATCATTAACTGAGAGGTCTGTGGACTCCATAAAACCATAAGACATAGGAGCAGAATTAGGCCATTCAGCCCATTGAGTCTGCTCTGCCATTCCATCATGGCTGATCCCGGATCCCACTCAACCCCATACACCTGCCCTCTCGCCATATCCTTTGATGCCCTGACCAATCGGAAACTATCAATTTTCACTCTAAATATACCCACAGCTGTCTGTGGCAGAGCACTCCACAGATTTGCTACTCTCTGGCTATAAAAAAAATACCTCCTTACCTCTATTCTAAAGGGTTGCCCCTCAATTTTGAGGCTGTGTCCTCTAGTTCCAGACATCCCCACCACAGGAAACATCCTCTTCACATCCACATTAACTAGTATTTCAACATTTGGTAGGTTTCAATGAAATCCGTGCCCCCCACCCCCCGCCATCACCTCCGCATTCTCCTAAATTCCAATGAGTACAGGCTCAAAGGTGCCAAACACTCCTCATATGTTAACCCTTTCATTCCTGGAATCATCATTGTGAGGCTGCAGGTTGGGAACCAATGGCAGTAGGCAGACAGTATCTTTTTCCAGGGTTGACATGTTTACGTCCAGAGGGCATGCACTGAAGGTGAGAGGGGATCATTTCAGAGGAGATGTGTGGGGCAGGTGTGTTTTACACAGAGTTGTGGCTGCCTAGAATATGCTGCCTGGAGTGGTTGTCCAGGCATTGAGAGACGTTTAGATAGGCACGTGAATATTACGAAAATGGAAAGATATAGACGTGTAGGCAGAAGAGATTAGTTTGGTTGTCCATTTGGTTACTAACTTAATTGATTCATTGTGGGTTGAAGGGCCTGTTCCTGTACTGTACTCTTTCATGTTTTATTAAAATGTATTCTCTTCAGAGTGGAACAAAATAGCCTGTACTCCCAGTTTTGCTTTCCACTCCTGAATTACATTTTCATTCACTTTATCACACAAAGTTACTATGTAAATACAGGTTATTGAGTGTGTGCTGGTGGACTCATTTCAGACTTCCTCCGAGTGATATCTCCAGCTCCCTGAATTCTGCAGTTGTCGGTATAACTTTGCCCAATTCAGTTTCACGTAATAAATATCCCTCAAGAGGGGAAGTGGGGTTAAGTTATGTGCGTGGTTGTGTGAAATGAAAGAGCACCTTCAGGAACACAGATGCAGGAGATCTTCACTGCCGTATGTATGCCTGGAACTGGACCAGGTGTCAGATCTCTCAGTGGGAGAGCATTTTGGAGACAGTGATCACAACTCTATCTCCTGTACAATAGCGCTGGAGAGGGATGGGAACACACAAGTTAGGAAAGCGTTTAATTGGAGTCAGGGGAAATATTAGGCTATCAGGAACTTGGAAGCATAAATTGGGAACAGATGTTCTCAGGGAAAGGTAAGGCAGAAATATGGCAAATGTTCAGCGGATATTTGCGTGGTATTCTGCATAGCTAAGTTCCAGTAAGACAGGGAGAGGATGGTAGGGTATAGGAACCATGGTGTACAAAAGCTGTTGAAAATCTACTCAAGAAGAAAAGAAAAGCTTACAAAAGGTTAAAAAAACTAGGTAATGATAGAGATCAAGAAGGTTAGCAGGAAGGAGCTGAAGAATGAAATTAGGAGAGTCAGAAGGGGCCATGAGGAGGCCTAGGCGGCAGGTAGCTCGACGCACCTGGCACAGATGTGGCCGTCTGGGAGGCTGGGAGTCTTCCGGACTTGCCACATCTAACACCCAGTACAGAACAGCAACCTTACACGCATACTTCTTGTTTCTATTATTCACAAGTAACTGACCTCGCCTCAACCTGTTTACGCCTCAGCCCCATCGAGCCCTCCTACTCTGGCTCCCCTGCTCTATAAAGCTGCCTCCTGTTAAACTCTTCTCGCTGGTCTAACTCGCTGACGTCCACGCGCTTGCGCAGTCGTGCCTCAATCAGACCGCTGAAGGAAAAACTGTCTCCTTTTAAACTCCTCTCGATCGGGGGTCTGGGATCAGCCATAATGGAATGCCAGACCAGACTCGATGGGCTGAATGGCCTAATTCTGCTTCTATGTCTTATGGCTTTATGGTCTCTGCTCATCATCGCTGTTGAAGGTCTTGCCATTAACAGTGTACTGTTTCTTTACATTTGAACTATGAAAGTGCAGCACTTCGTGTTAGTCTGGGTTAAACTCTCTCTGGCATTTCTCTGCCCATTGCGCATCTGATCTATATCTCGTTTACTCCTTGCCAGTCATCTACTCTGTCCACAACATGATCAAACGTGATCTGTAATCTTACTAACACACCCATCTGATGCAGCACAAAAAAAACTACTTACGATAAAGATTAAAACACACCATAAATGTAAATACACAAGATAGTTTATATAAATAGATTGATCGTATGTTCATAAAGTGGTTAGACTGAACATAAGGTGACTAATGGGAAATAATGAAGTAGAGGCAGATTTAGTGGCTGGAGGTCTTGATCAACCTTTTTGCTCGGGAATGTAAATGTTTTTAAGTCTGGGGGTCCGAGCGTGGAAAGTGTGTAGCCTCACCCCGATGGATGTGGGATGAACAGTGCTTGATCAGGGAGGGTGGGATCCTTCACGATGTTACTGGCCCTGTTCAGGCACCTTTCTGTATATCTGTCCTTCATGGTGTAGAGAAATGGTGCCGGTGACGTGTTGGGCAGTTTTGACCACCTGGTGCAGAGTCTTTTTGTCCACTGCAATGCTGTCTCTGTACCCGGTTCTGATGCAGCTTGGCAGGACGCTCTGTGCCGTGCATCTGTGGAATGACGTGAGTATGGATGTGCAAAGTCCTCTCTCTTCAGCCTCCTCAGAAACTGAGTCACTGATGAGTTTTCTTGACTGTGCAGGATATGTTTCTGGGACCATGAGAGGTTGTGAGAGATGTGCACTCCCAGGAGTTTGAAACTGTTTTCAGTTTCCACTGCTGTGCTGGCGATGTGATAGAGAGTGTAAGGGGTGTGAGTTCTTCTTCAGTCAGTAGCCATCTCTATTCTCATTTTACTTCAAGGAAGAGGTTATTTGCCTGGCACCAGGACTCAAGTTCTTCCACTCCTCTCTGTAAGCCGTCTCATCATTGTTGGTGATGAGCCCCATCCCTGACATGCCATCGGTGAACTTGACAATGTGATAGCTCGGGTGTTTGGTGACACAGTCGTGTGTGAGCAGAGTGTACAGCAGTGGGCTCAGCTCACAGCCCTGGGGGCTCCTGTGCTGAGGATGATGGGGAGGGAGGTGTGATCACACATCCTGACTATCTGGGGTCTGCTCGTTAGGATGTCTAACACTCAGTTGCACAGTGAGTATTTGGTCTGAAGAATAGTAGTTTGCTCATCAAGTCTGTGGGACAATGGAAAATGAAATCCGGAAAAGCATTTTGACAGAGGTGTCCTTGTTTTCTGGGTGAGTGACAGGTGCTGTAACCTCTGTCATGGAAAGGTTCTGTCAGTAAGCATATTGGCGAGTGTCCAATATTGCAGGAATAGAGTTTTTGATATGTGCCATTACTAGTCATTCAAAGCATTTCATTAGGGTAGGCGTCAGTGCCACTGGGGAGTAGTCATTTTGTTCTGAAGGTGCAGAGTTCTTTGGTACAGTGATGATGGTGGCTGATTTGAAGCATGTGGGGACATCAGCCTGGATGAGGGAAGTGTTGAAGATGTCTGTGAAGACACTTTGCGGAGTCCTGCTGCTGCTACAGGCAGTGGCTGCTCACTTTTGTGGCCAGCGTTGTGTTGCATGTCTCGAAGCGTGAATAAAGGTTATTTAAGGAGGGAGGCTTCACTGGTACAGTTGATGCTGTTTTTCCTTGTGTCATCGGGAATGCACTTGAAACCCCACCACATATAACGAAAAGAATCGGTCCCAACACTGACCCCTGCACAACACCACTCATCCCCAGCAGCCAATGTGGGATTGCCCCTGTATACCAGTGATAAAGTTCTAACCTATTCAATTTATCCCTGTATCTCAGGTCTTCAACTCCTGGCAACATCCTTGTAAATTTTCTCTGCACTCTTTCAATCTTACTGTTAACTTTTCTCTAAGTAGGTAACCAGAGATGTGCCCAATATTCTACATTTGGGCTCTTCAACTTCATTTGATATATAACATCCCATCCATATCCTGTCCATTATAATGAAAGAGGAAAGCTGAACAGAATTTAACCTCAATAGCATGTTTTATCAAGGGCAAACCATATTTGAAAAAAAATCACAAGTTCTTTGAGAATTTACAGGGAGATTTGTTAGAGAGAATCCTATAAATGTTTGTACTAAGATTTCTTGAAGAGAATTGACAAGGTTCCACAGGTGGCCGTTGCATAAGTTAAAAGTCCGTGCTGTTGATGGATTAGCTGGACTGGGGATGTGTTAACAGCATCTTCAGTCGGGTTAAGTAATCTTGATTCAAGTGTATAAATACTTCTAAGACACATTAGTGATCTTAATAGCATAATCTGTGAGCATGCTCAGAGAAAATTGAAGGATTCAGTCAAACACTTTATCAAGTTCTGAGCAAAGCCAATTTATTGAAAAGCAGATGCAGTACGTGGATATACCGCATTCTGGATTATTTTAAGCAAAATACAGTAGAGCTTCATCTAAAACAAAGGGTGGCCCTGGGGGACACTTGGTCTCAATTAAAGCAATCCTTCAAGATCACTTCCATTGCTGGAAACCACTTAAATCAGAACCACAAGGTCTTTACTGAATCATCCAAGTTCTAAGTGCATACGAGAAACGTTGGCCCACTCGGTTTATGTTGGGGTCTGTCAAGAAATTCTTCTCAGTTCCATTCTCCAACGCTTCAAAGAGAGAACTGCATCCTAATTTCTCTCATGGTTCTGATGTAATCCCCTTCGAAAGCCACAATTGAATTTCATTTTGAAACATGTGATGTTGCAGAGGATCATCTGGATCTATAAGTGGTGGAAGGAGGTACTCTCACAACCCCTCCCAGCTTCTCACTTCACTTCCCCCCATACCTGGTCTCACCTGTACCCAGCCAGCTTCAACTCCTTGCCCTCACCCCACCTTCTTATTCTGGCTTCTCCCCTGCTCCTTTCCCGTCCTGATGAAGGGTCCCAACCTGATACTACGACTGTTTATTCCCCTCCATGGATGCTGCCTGACCTGCTGAGTTCCTCGAGCATTTGGTGTGTGTTCTTTCAAACAATGCTGTGTTGCTCTGTCACTCTATCATTAATAGTGGTCCTATCTGCTACCCAGCAATACCAATCCACCATTCTCCAGCCAGATAAACAACCATTTTCCACTTTTCCTGCCCCAGATCAGATCCGGTTAAACATTTCCCCAATCTCCCTCCTCACCCTCCAAGTGGCAACATCCATCTCGGTAAGTGCTGATGTCAAACATTAATGGAGACATTTACTTGCACTCGCTGTGGACCCTCTGATCTCCAAGATCTACAGCTGTGTGCCCCATTGAGCTTACAACTTGGGCCACCCTGGTTTAGAACATAGAACATAGAATAGTACAGCACATTTCAGGCCCTTCGGCCCACAATGTTGAGCCAACCCTCAAACCCTGCCTCCCAAGAGGGGGGAGGGTAGATTTTAAATCAGTATATAGAAATCCTATCACGAGAGGGAATGAGAGTGGACATGTGGTGGGAGATAACTCAGAAAACAGCATCCATAATTCCATAAGAAAAATTCGATTCAATATGTTTCAAGATAGTTATCGAGAACCATTAGGAGGACCACCAACTTGTCATAGGGTTGCTGGCTTTATGTGACTCAAAGACCCAGCAAGCTTCATGCTTCAGGGCTTCATGCTTTGACTCTTCGTAGGGTCACCCATGCCAAACAGATCAAAGGGTAGAGGTCAGACTAAGAGCAGTCCAGCGGTCCTCCAGGTTCAGGGGTTCAGCTCAGAGCCAACAACTCTGAATGAAAAAACAAAATTGTTATAAAAAAAGCAAAGAAGAATCCTTCTACATCTCAGAGTGACAGTATTCCTCAGTCTCCACCTGGAACTTGCATGACTGACAGTAGTGAAAACCAAGCCACTGACACAATGAAGGAAGCCTGAACATCACTGGAGATGGAGGCCATTCATTGCTGCCCTAAACGCCAGTGGAGTAATAGGCAGTAGAGAATTACTGAGAAAGATTGGGTTGGTTGCATAGATAAGGTGTGAGATTGGGAGAGAACTTTTTTTTTTCGCAGTATAAGGAAGGAGCAGGTAACAGTAAACCAGGTGCAGCTGCCAGAGTATAAAACAATATCTGAATAATAGAAGGTATTTGAAGCAAGTGAAAGATCAGGGTCAGAGTGTTCTGGTGAGAGTGAAAAACAGCCATGATGATATTAAAGAGACTTGACTAACACAGGAAAGTACAGACTTGATTAGGGAAAAAGGAGTCAGTTATGAGCAATCGGAATGGAACGTGTCCTTTGTTGTTTACGGAAATACAGGAGGGAACTTAAGAACTCGTGTCCTCTTTTTGCCCTTAAAGATGTAAAGAAGAACACAAAATGGTATTGTTAAACTGGTTTAAGAATTACAAAGGCTATTTTTAGCATATTAGGAACAAGTGTGAGGTTTCTCACTCTGGGATGACAGTGTGAGATTTCTCACTCTGCGATGTCAGTGTGAGATTTTGCACTCTGGGATGTCAGTGTGAGATTTTGCACTCTGGGATGACAGTGTGAGATTTTGCACTCTGGGATGACAGTGTGAGATTTTGCACTCTGGGATGTCAGTGTGAGATTTTGCACTCTGGGATGACAGTGTGAGATTTTGCACTCTGGGATGACAGTGTGAGATTTTGCACTCTGGGATGTCAGTGTGAGATTTTGCACTCTGGGATGACAGTGTGAGATTTTGCACTCTGGGATGACAGTGTGAGATTTTGCACTCTGGGATGACAGTGTGAGATTTTGCACTCTGGGATGTCAGTGTGAGATTTTGCACTCTGGGATGACAGTGTGAGATTTTGCACTCTGGGATGACAGTGTGAGATTTTGCACTCTGGGATGACAGTGTGAGATTTTGCACTCTGGGATGACAGTGTGAGTTTTTGCACTCTGGGATGACAGTGTGAGATTTTGCACTCTGGGATGACAGTGTGAGATTTTGCACTCTGGGATGTCAGTGTGAGATTTTGCACTCTGGGATGTCAGTGTGAGATTTTGCACTCTGGGATGACAGTGTGAGATTTTGCACTCTGGGATGACAGTGTGAGATTTTGCACTCTGGGATGACAGTGTGAGATTTTGCTCTGGGAGTAAAACCGGAGGGAAATATTCAGAGCTGGAGTCCCTAGGGCAGTCCTACATTGAGCTCGATGTTGATTTGCAACTCCTGCTATGCTGCTGATACCAAACTGCTGTTCCTTTGGGTTTATCAGACGGGGAGCCTGCTACATGGGCAACAGCTTGCTCTCCATATCGTACTGCCCAGGCTTGTGTACCTGGAGAGTTAGGATGCAATATCCATGGTCATCCCTGACCGACGGAGGCCTCATTTATCCAGTGTACATCAAAACATACAGTGAATTTCATCACCATGTTTCTACGCCCTCCTGCACCCACCCTACCTGTCCCTCACCCACACAGCCCAGACACTGTGTTCCGAAACCCCCCCCCGCTGATACCATCTACCCACCACACCTCCCTTATCTGATTCAATGCTTCACAATCCTCTTGTATCAAATCCCACCACCTACAGCAGTTTGTCACCTCCACCTCGCACCACCAAACCACCCCCACCACCCCGGCCTCCATCACGATTCCCACCCTTCCCTCCACTGCAAACTCACTCAGATCACATTTCTTCCACATTCTGTTACTTGGTCTGAACAACAACCAAACTTCTTGACCATGTCTGAATGCTTTTGTGCATTGAGTTGCTGCCACATGATTGATTGATTAGATGTTAGCATTAACGAGCAGGTGTATCTAATAAAATGGCCAGTGAGAGTGGAACAGTGCAGAGCAACAACAGGCCCTTCAGCCCTCAAAGTCTGTGCTGGACACAATTCCAAATTCAACTGACCTGCCTGCACGTGATCCACATCACTCCATTCCCTGAACATTAAGGCTTCTTGCTCCCCACCATCTCATTTGCTGCCACTTGCATCCCTGCAGTCTGTTCCAGGCCCCCACCACTCCACCCCACACCCCTGAAACCTCTCGCTTCTCACCTTCGACCTTTGCCCTCTGGTACTTGATATTTCTACCTTGGGATGAAAATTCTTACTCTGCCCTATCTATGCCGCAGAGAATTTCACAAGCCTCGATCAGGTCTCACCTCTGCCACTCCAGAGAAAACAACTCATGTCTGTCCAATTTCACCCCATCATGTGCACCTCCCTCTCCCCCTTCCTCTCCTTCTCTCTCCCACCCTCTCTCTCTGTCTCTCTCACTCACTCGCACACAAACACAGTTGCACAGACACCCACACACTGTCTCACACTCTGCCCTCACGTGTCGGCTTGTGTGCGCTGTATCCGTGCTGGGGCTAAGAATGATGGTGGGGAGGGGGAGTTGGTGATGGGAAGAGCATGGACACGTACCCCTGGAGCTGAAGATGGGATGAGGTGGTGCTCAAACCCAGCAAAGCTCGGAAACACCAGGGTCCACTGCCTGCGTATAGTGTCTCCAGTCAGTGTTTGCCCAGGCTCCCCGCTCTTCACTGTTTGCAGCTCCTGGCAGGGTGGACAATCTGATTCCCCGTCACAAACTCTGCACTTAAAGCTGTTTGTTCAGGCGAAAAAAAAAACTTTATTGGAAAACTTTCAGACCTCTCCCTCAATGACCAGAATCCAGATCACAATCAGAATCAGGTTTATTATCACTGTCATTTGTCATGAAATCTTTGTTCTGCGTCAGCAGTACATAGCAAAACATAATAATAAAAATTATAAATTACAATAAGAACTGTATGTAAAAAAGGAAAATTTAATCAAATAACTTGTGCAAAAGGAGAGGAAAGAAGTGCTGAGGTAGTGTTCGTGGGTTCATTATCTGTTCCGAAATCGGATGGCGGAGGGGGAGAAGCTGTTCCTGAAATGGTGAGTGTGTGTCTTCAGACTGTAGTACCTTCACCCCGATGGTAGCAATGGGAAGAGGTCGTATCCTGGGTGATGAGGTCCTTAATGATGAATGCTGCCTTTTTGAGGCATTACCTTTTGACCTCAGTGATGTTAACACCCAACTACCTGAAACTGTTCCATCCCACAACAGTGAGCCAATGCATTCAAAACTGGAAAATTTGCAACTGGTGACCCAGCCTAGAAACTTTAGACTACCCCATTAAATATAATTAGGTTCGATGTATTTTTGCATAGCAGGGGAATTCAGGGTTATGGGGAAAAAGCAAAGTTCCAGAGTGAAGGACAACAAGAAGGTAGATGCAGGAGTCCGATGTTTGGCTTTGGGATTAATTTGAGTAGATGGACTGGGCTGTGTTCAAGGACTGATCTGTGAATCTGAATAAATACACCACAGTTGTCACTGTCTTTATAAAGTGAGTCAGAGTCGAGACAGAATCATTTAGTCTTCTCCAGTCAGAAGCCCTGGATAAACCATGAGATCTGCAATTTGCTGCGGGCCAGATTAGTGACATTCAGGTCTCGCGACTAAGTAAGATACAGCTGGTCTAGGTGTGATTTCTGGAAAGCCACCTCAGAGGTGGAGGGACTATTCCAGATTAAACTTGAATCAATGAAAGATGCTCGACTGCAGTGGTGGGGCTTGAATGCTATCACCTCTTGTTGTTCGTCTATCGTTGACATCGATGAGGACCTCGACACCATAATGATGGTGTCCAGACTACAGCGTGATTTGGATTTAAGTGAGGGAGAGTTGAGCAGCGTCAGCCTCACTCTCTCTTCCCAATTCCCATCTGGGTCCAGTGGCAAGACAGAGTCTAGATGGCTGGAGATGGGGCTAGGCGCAGTGAATGACCAGGACGTCTTCTGTGTCTTGTCCTGCTCTACACATTCCACGACGCTTGCAGAGACTGCCTTCTTGACCGTTGGACCTTCCATTGGTCTCGTCCGCTCAATCCGCCGGAGTCTGTCTTCACATGCTGGGATAGACAACTCACTATCTCACCGAGGGTTTGAGACCTGTCGGCTACCCTCACCTGGTTTAGCCGGCTTGTCGAAACCGTTGCCCGGGGTGTGGCCGCTGTCGCATGCAAACAGCTACGGGGAGCCACAGGTGAGAGCTGAGTGCCAGGTGGGGACCAAAGGTGGACTAACCGCCCTGAAAAGGACGTGACATGTTCCCCCACCAGAGGTGCTACCCCTCCCTGACACCCCATACACCTCTATCACCTCTTACAAAGTGAATCAAAGCGACAAAGGTGAGAACAGGGCTTCGCATCCAGATGAGATCAATGTCTTCTATGTTTGCTTTGACCATCAAAACACAGAATATGAACTACCACACCCGTGAGCAAAGGGACAGAGTGGCCGTGGGATCACCCTTGTAATTGACTGTTGCTAATTTTACATGGAGGACTTTGAGGACAGGGCCTGGAGTTCATCGCCCAATGTCCCAAATGCTTCTTCAGGTATGTCGATGACACCTTCATAGCGTGGCCTCATGGATTCCAGACACTCTAACAGTTTGATGACCACCTGAACAGCACACATCCAAACATTCAATTACAGTGGAGATGGAGAAGAACAGTTGCCTCCCATCCCTGGTCATTCTAAAATGACAAAAATTGGACGGTAGCCTTGGACATGGTGTCTGTTGGAAACTCACTCACATGGACTTGTACCCCAAAATAACAGCCACAATCACGCCTCCCAACGTAGAGTGGTTCTTTCCACTTTGTTTAACTATTTTGGACCTGGAGAGTCTCCACGAGGAAATAAGATGATTATGCATGACATTCCTACAGAATGGCTGCAAGGTGAAAGAAATCAATTGGATCCTTAATAGGGCTGATAGAAAAACTAGGAAACCTCACAACGAGGAGGAACCCATCGCTACGGCCTGTGTTCCCAATATTTCCACAGTCTCCGGAAGGATCGCCAAGATCCTGAAGAAGTACCATATCAATACCATCCACAAACCTGTAGGGAAGCTCATATCACAGCTTATGTGGGACAAAGCTGACCTGGGACTCAGGACAGCTGGTGTTTACAGCATTCGCTGTGAATGTGGAGCAGCGTATATCAGCCAGATGGGATGCACGGTGGAAACCCGCACCATAGAGCACAGGAGGTGAATCCGTTTGGGTTACCTGGAGAAATTGGCAGTAGCAGAACACTGTATTTGTAATGGCCATAGGATTGACTTTGACGGCACAAAACTACTGTACTACGGAAATGACTTTTGGGAATGTCTGGTGAAGGAAGCCATTGAAATAACACTAGAAGAGAAAAATCTTAACAAAGATGAGGGCCTCACTCTAAGGACTAGAATTTGATTCTACACAAGGTGGGAGAGCAGAAACTTGACTGGATGAGGGCTAACCAATCAGGAGGGATGGACGATGGGGGTATAAATACCATCGGACTAGACATGCCCAGGTATCATCCCTGTTCAAGATGGCAGAGTTTGTCATCGAGGCGTCAGTTATAATCAATACCCGTCTGGAAGCACAAAAAGAATTTATTTGTCATATATGCTGGGAGAGCATTAGATCCATTTTCATTCATTTAAGATCACCCCCCGCATAGTTGCCATGGCCAGGAATGCTCAACTGTACTTCTAGTTCCTCAGGAGGCTAAAGAAATTTATCCTGTCCATTTTAACCCTCACTAACTCTATCAATGCACCATAGAAAGCATCCTATCCGGATGCAGCATGGCTTGGTATGGTAACTGCTCTGCCCAAGACCACAAGACACAGCAGAGAATTGTGGACACAGCTCTGCACATCACAGAATCCAGTTTTCATGGGCAGACCATCATGGGTGAAGCCGTCTCCACCTTTAAACACATCTATACAAAGCATTGTCACGGGGATCTAGCATCCATCACCAGAGAACCCCACCACATAGATGATGCTCTCTTCTCTCTGCTTCCATCGGGAAGAAAGTACAGGAGCATCAGGACTCACATCACCAGGTTCGGGAACAGCTATTACCTCTCAACCATCAGGCTCTTGAACCAAGTGGGATTAATCCACTCAACTTCACTGGCCGCATCACTGAACTATTCCCACAATCTGTGGACTCATTTTCAAGAACTCTTCATCTCATGTTCTTGATATTTATTGCATATTTAATTATTATTATTATTTATTTTTTCTTTTGTACTTGCATGTTTTGTTGTCCTTAGCACATTGGTTGTTTGTTCACCCTGTTGAGTATGGTCTTTCATTGATTCTGTTGTGGTTTTTGGGTTTACTGAAAGGGCAGGCAATGAAAAGAATCTTAGGATTGTATAGGATGATGCTTGTGAACTTTAATAATAAATTTCGTTTGAGCTTCCTGAAAGCCACGCTGAATCTCACATCTCTGTTGGTTTCAGAATTCCATCCCCTGTATCAAAGATCCTCCAAAATCCTGTCTCAATGCTCATGAAACTGAGCCCTAATCTCCTGGGCACAGGAAATGTCCGTGTAGCTGCTCTGCTGCTCTATATGTTTCAGTAAGGTTACACACTGCAGAAAACAATGGTCCTTCCTGTCAAATATCTTTCTGGATAGCTACATATATAGCAAAAGAGTTTTAAATTGGAGTACGTAAGAACAACGGCTCAGTGTGGCAACTGATCTTCCCACCACAATTCGATGTGGTGACTGCTCCGCCTGTGACCGTATTTGTTTGTTTATTTATTTACTTACCTTTTTTATTATTTGCATGATTTGCCTCCTTTACCATATTTGCTGTTTATCAGTCTTTGTGTGTAGTTTTTCATTATTTCTATTGTATTTCTTCATTTTCTTGTAAATTCCTACAAGAACAAAATTCTCAAGGTAGAATAGGGTGTCATATATGTACTTTGATAACAAAAACACTTTGACTTTGACTTTAACGATCTCCAGAAAACCATTTCACGTGCAAAGTAGCATCCCGGACCGAACTTGACTCACTGAAGGATGCTCGACAGATTAGCAGGTGTTGAATGCAATCAGCTCCAACAAAGTAAAACCATTTGTAATGCCCTGGTTCATATTGTTACTGTTATACTGTTTGTACTACATTCAGCTGCTCTGTAAGAACAGTCAGTTCTGTTTTCAGCTTGTTTGAGTTACTGTTGAAGATAAGAGATGAGGAGAAATCTATGCCATCCAATTGGGATGGTCGAATTAAGGTAAGGTTTCTCTGGTGAGGGACACTAAGGGGTTGGGGTTTTTGTTTGAGGGGAGATGAAGAGGAAAGACGCAGGAGAGAAAACGTTGTGGAATTCGACCCGGAACGGGATCGTGATTTGATGGAGCCAAGTGTGAGATCGATTGAGGATTGGTGACTATGGAGAAACTTTGAGCTCCAACTTGTGAAGATCTGAATGTGAATGGGCTCTTTTCCTTTTTTTTGTTCTTTTCTTTACTAACCCTTCAGTCAAATTAAGATTCACAAATATAGTCTTTTAATCACAGTGAAGAAGTGCTTTCAGAGGTTGGGTGATGAAACATATCAGCTCGTACCTGGGAAGTGACTCAGATCCACTCCAATTTGCCTACTGGCAAAATAGTTTACAGCACCTACAATGGCGTCCACACTGGACTGCAAGCTGAGTTGTCCCTGGTCCGAACCCAGCCATTCCTTGCTCACTATCCATCCATGCTGGGTTGAGCTTTTAGCCAGCAACTCAGCCTCATGAAAAACAAATGCTAAAGAACTGGCAAGCTGCTGCCCGATGTGCCACGGGGCACAGGAAGACACAACGACAGCCGCAGATGCCTATCGACTCACTGTTCGAGAACTCTTCATCTCCTATTCTTGATGCTTATTGCTTAAGTTATTTTTATTGTTCTTTCTTTTGTATTTGCACAGATTGTTGTCTTTTGCACCTTGCTTGTTTGTCCATCCTGTTGCGTGTGGTCTTTCATTGATTCTATTATGGTTCTTGGATTTACTGAGTATACCTGCAAGAAAATGAATTCCAGAGCTTTATATAGTGACATATATGAGGGGTGATTGATCAGTTTGTGGCCTAAGGTACGAGGCGTTAATTTTAGAAAACCTAGCACATATATTTTTCAACATAGTCCCCTCCTACATTTGCACACTTAGTCCGGCGGTCGTAGAGCATGCAGATCTTGGACCTTCAGAAAGTGTCCACAGCAAAGGTGATTGATAAGTTTGTGGCCTAAAGTAGAAGGAGATGAGTTATACAGCTGTCGTTACAGGCACATGCAGTTCAACTCTTTGAGTGATTTTGCAGAAATTTTGAAGTTAATAACTCATCAGGGTTGATTGATAATTTTGTGGCCTAAGGTAGAAGGAGATGGGTGTTATGTACAGTACTGTGCATACGTCTTAGGCACATATACATAGCTAAGATGTAAGGCAGCCAACTAATCAATGGCATTGTCTCTTCTCCCCTCTCTCATTGGGGAGAAGACACAACAACCTGATTACACCTTCCACAAGGCTCAAGGACAGCTTCTACCCCGCTGTTCTAAGACTATCAACATGACTAACATGATGAGATGGACCCTCAACCTCTCCATCTCCCTCATAATGATCTTGCACCTTATTGTCTGCCTGCACTGCATTTTCTCTGTAACTGTAACACCTTGTTCTGCACCATGTTATTAGACATTTCCCCATTTCTTACCTCAATGCCTCTGGGAATGAAATGATCTGTATGTTGGGTGGAAAAGCATTTTTCACAGTATTTCAATACATGTGACAATGATAAACCAATTTACCTGTTCAAATGCCTTTTAAATTGTCATTGCATCCACCTTGACCATTTCCCCCGGCAGTTCCTCCCATTGAAACCTACTCCTCACAACCCTCCCATGCCCTCTGCTGTAACACACTCACTGTGCACTGTGTGATCTCCTCTATCGTGCTTACACATCACCTGTGCCCAGTCCACACTGACAGATCATAGAAACATAGAAACATAGAAAATAGGTGCAGGAGTAGGCCATTCGGCCCTTCGAGCCTGCACTGCCATTCAGTATGATCATGGCTGATCATCCAACTCAGAACCCTGTACCTGCCTTCTCTCCATACCCCCTGATCCCTTTAGCCACAAGGGCCATATCTAACTCCCTCTTAAATATAGCCAATGAACTGGCCTCAACTGTATCCTGTGGCAGAGAATTCCACAGATTTACCACTCTCTGTGTGAAGAAGTTTTTCCTAATCTTGGTCCTAAAAGGCTTCCCCTTTATCCTCAAACTGTGACCCCTCGTTCTGGACTTCCCCAACATCGGGAACAATCTTCCTGCATCTAGTCTGTCCAATCCCTTTAGGATTTTATACGTTTCAATAAGATCCCCCCTCAATCTTCTAAATTCCAATGAGTATAAGCCTAGTCGATCCAGTCTTTCATCATATGAAAGTCCTGCCATCCCAGGAATCAATCTGGTGAACCTTCCTTGTACTCCCTCTATGGCATGAATGTCTTTCCTCAGATTAGGGGACCAAAACTGCACACAATACTCCAGGTGTGGTCTCACCAAGGCCTTGTACAACTGCAGTACTACCCCCCTGCTCCTGTACTCGAATCTTCTTGCTATAAATGCCAGCATACCATTCGCCTTTTTCACCGCCTGCTGTACCTGCATGCCCACTTTCAATAACTGGTGTATAATGACACCCAGGTCTCATTGCACCTCCCCTTTTCCTAATCGGCCACCATTCAGATAATAACCTGTTTTCCTGTTTTTGCCACCAAAGTGGATAACCTCACATTTATCCACATTAAATTGCATCTGCCATGAACTTGCCCACTCACCTAACCTACCCAAGTCACCCTGCATCCTCTTAGCATCCTCCTCACAGCTAACACTGCCGCCCAGCTTCGTGTCATCCGCAAACTTGGAGATACTGCATTTAATTCCCTCATCCAAGTCATTAATATATATTGTAAACAACTAGGGTCCCAGCACTGAGCCTTGCGGTACCCCACTAGTCACCGCCTGCCATTCTGAAAAGGTCCTGTTTATTCTCACTCTTTACTTCCTGTCTGCCAACCAATTCTCCACCCACATCAATACCTTACCCCAATACCATGTGTTTTAAGTTTGCACACTAATCTCCTGTGTGGGACCTTGTCAAAAGCCTTTTGAAAATCCAAATATACCACATCCACTGGTTCTCCCCTATCCACTCTACTAGTTACATCCTCAAAAAATTCTATGAGATTCGTCAGACATGATTTTCCTTTCACAAATCCATGCTGACTTTGTCCGATGATTTCACCGCTTTCCAAATGTGCTGTTATCACATCTTTGATAACTGACTCTAGCATTTTCCCCACCACCGATGTTAGGCTAACTGGTCTATAATTCCCTAGTTTCTCTCTCCCTCCTTTTTTAAAAAGTGGGGTTACATTAGGCACCCTCCAATCCTCAGGAACTAGTCCAGAATCTAAAGAGTTTTGAAAAATTATCACTAATGCATCCACTATTTCTTGGGCTACTTCCTTAAACACTCTGGCATGCAGACCATCTGGCCCTGGGGATTTATCTGCCTTCAATCCCTTTAATTTACCTAACACCACTTCTCTACTAACATGTATTTCTCTCAGTTCCTCCATCTCACTGGACCCTCTGTCCTCTACTATTTCCAGAAGATTATTTATGTCCTCCTTAGTGAAGACAGAACCAAAGTGGTTCAGTGTGGGTTGAGTAGGAGGGGGCAGAAACATGGTGATGAATTTCACTGTATGTTTTGATGTACGCTGGATAAATGAGGCCTCCGTCGGTCAGGGATGACCATGGATATTGCATCCTAACTCTCCAGGTACACAAGCCTGGGCAGTACGATATGGAGAGCAAGCTGTTGCCCATGTAGCAGGATCCCCAACTCCACACATCTGGTGCACCCAAAGGAACGGCAGAGACCGATACAGTTTGTTATCAGCAGCATAGCAGGAGTCGTCAGTCAACATTAGGCTCAATGTAGGACTGCCCTAGGGATTCCAGCTTGGAATTTTCCCTCCGGGTTTACTCCAGGAGCTTTCTGCATGAGTGGGTATAGCTGCAAGGCAGCGGAGGTTTGAGATCAGAGTTTCCCTTCTCCCAGAGTAGCTGACGTCCAGTGTGAAAAACCTCACACTGACATCCAGTGTGCAAAAACCTCACACTGACATCCCAGAGTGCAAAATCTCACACTGACATCCCAGAGTGCAAAAACCTCACACTGACATCCCAGAGTGCAAAAACCTCACACTGACATCCCAGAGTGCAAAATCTCACACTGACATCCCAGAGTGCAAAAACCTCACACTGACATCCCAGAGTGCAAAATCTCACACTGACATCCCAGAGTGCAAAAACCTCACACTGACATCCCAGAGTGCAAAATCTCACACTGACATCCCAGAGTGCAAAAACCTCACACTGACATCCCAGAGTGCAAAATCTCACACTGACATCCCAGAGTGCAAAATCTCTCACTGACATCTCAGAGTGCAAAATCTCTCACATTGACATCTCAGAGTGCTAAACCTCACACTGACATCTCAGACTGCAAAATCTCACACTGACATCCCAGAGTGCAAAATCTCACAATGACATCCAGAGTGTAAAACTTCACACTGACATTCAGTGTTTAAAATCTCACACCGACATCCCAGAGTGCAAAATTTCACACTGACGGAGTGCAAAATCTCACACTGGCATCCCAGAGTTCAAAATCTCACACTGACATCCAGAGTGCAAGACCTCACACTTGTTTCTAAAGTGCTAAATATAGTCTTTGTAATTCTTAAACCAGCCAGAGAGTAGTGATGGATAACTGTTTGTCAGATTGGAAGTCGGTGTCTACTGGTGTGCCTCAGGGATCTGTACTGGATCCAATGTTATTTGTCATATATATTAAAGATCTGGATGATGGGGTGGTAAATTGGATTAGTAAATATGCAGATGATACTAAGATAGGTGGAGTTGTGGATAATGAAGTAGGTTTTCAAAGCTTGCAGAGAGATTTAGGCCAGTTAGAAGAGTGGGCTGAAAGATGGCAGATGGAGTTTAATGCTGATAAATGTGAGGTGCTACGTTTTGGTAGGACTAATCAAAATAGGACATACATGGTAAATGGTAGGACATTGAAGAATGCAGTAGAACAGAGGGATCTAGGAATAATGGTGCATAATTCCCTGAAGGTGGAATCTCATGTGGATAGGGTGGTGAAGAAGACTTTTGGGATGCTGGCCTTTATAAATCAGAGCATTGAGTATAGGAGTTTGGATGTAATGCTAAAATTGTATAAGGCATTGGTAAGGCCAAATTTGGAGTATTGTGTAGTTTCGTCGCCAAATTATACAAAAGATGTCAACAAAATTCAGAGAATACAGGGAAGATTTACTAGAATGCAACCTGGGTTTCATCTCCTAAATTACAGAGAAAGGTTGAACAGGTTGGGTCTTTATTCTTTGGAGCGTAGAAGGTTGAGGGGGGACTTGATAGAGGTATTTAAAATTATGAGGGGGATGGATAGAGTTGACATGGATAGGCTTTTTCTATTGAGAGTGGGGGAGATTCAAACAAGAGGACATGAGTTGAGAGTCAAAGGGCAAAAGTTTAGGGGTAACATGAGGGGGAAATTCTTTACTCAGAGAGTGGTAGCTGTGTGGGACGAGCTTCCAGCAAAAGTGGTTGAGGCAGGTTTGATGTTGTCGTTTAAAGTTAAATTGGACAGGAAAGGAATGGAGGGTTATGGGCTGAGTGCAGGTCGGCGGGATTAGGTGAGAGTAAGAGTTCAGCATCGACTAGAAGGGCCGAGATGGCCTATTTCCGTGCTGTAATTGTTATATGGTTATATGGTTATATGAAGTATGGCACAGGCTAAAAGGGCCGAGATTTCCTGTTTCTGTACTGTAATTGTTATATGGTTATATTAAATCTGATTCTGATTCTGATCTGGACTCTGGTCAATGAGGGAGAGGTCTGAAAGCGTTCCATTAAGATTTTTTTTCGCCTGAACAAACAGCTTTAAGTGCAGAGTTTGTGACGGGGAATCAGATTGTCCAACCTGCCAGGAGCTGCAAACAGTGAAGAGCGGGGAGCCTGGGCAAACACTGACTGGAGACACTATACGTAGGCAGTGGACCCTGGTGTTTCCGAGCTTTGCTGGGTTTGAGCACCACCTCATTCCATCTTCAGCTCCAGGGGTACGTGTCCCTGCTCTTCCCATCACCAACTCCCCCTCCCCACCATCATTCTTAACCCCAGCACGGATACAGCGCACACAAGCCGACACGTGAGGGCAGAGTGTGAGACAGTGTGTGGGTGTCTGTGCAACTGTGTTTGTGTGCGAGTGAGTGAGAGAGACAGAGAGAGAGGGTGGGAGAGAGAAGGAGAGGAAGGGGGAGAGGGAGGTGCACATGATGGGGTGAAATTGGACAGACATGAGTTGTTTTCTCTGGAGTGGCAGAGGTGAGACCTGATCGAGGCTTGTGAAATTCTCTGCGGCATAGATAGGGCAGAGTGAGAATTTTCATCCCAAGGTAGAAATATCAAGTACCAGAGGGCAAAGGTCGAAGGTGAGAGGGGAGAAGTTTCAGGGGTGTGGGGTGGAGTGGTGGGGGCCTGGAACAGACTGCAGGGATGCAAGTGGCAGCAAGTGAGATGGTGGGGAGCAAGAAGCCTTAATGTTCAGGGAATGGAGTGATATGGATCACGTGCAGGCAGGTCAGTTGAATTTGGAATTGTGTCCAGCACAGACTTTGAGGGCTGAAGGGCCTGTTGTTGCTCTGCACTGTTCCACTCTCACTGGCCATTTTATTAGATACATCTGCTCGTTAATGCTAACGTCTAATCAGCCAATCATGTGGCAGCAACTCAATGCACAAAAGCATGCAGACATGGTCAAGAGGTTCGGTTGTTGTTCAGACCAAGTAACAGAATGCGGAAGAAATGTGATCTGAGTGAGTTTGCGGTGGAGGGAAGGGTGGGAACCGCGATGGAGGCCGGGGTGGTGGGGGTGGTTTGGTGGTGTGAGGTGGAGGTGACAAACTGCTGTAGGTGGTGGGATTTGATACAAGAGGATTGTGAAGCATTGAATCAGATAAGGGAGGTGTGGTGGGCAGATGGTATCAGTTGGGGGGTCGGAACACAGTGTCTGGGCTGTGTGGGTGAGGGACAGGTAGGGTGGGTGCAGGAGGGCGTAGAAACATGGTGATGAATTTCACTGTATGTTTTGATGTACGCTGGATAAATGAGGCCTCCGTCGGTCAGGGATGACCATGGATATTGCATCCTAACTCTCCAGGTACACAAGCCTGGGCAGTACGATATGGAGAGCAAGCTGTTGCTCATGTAGCAGGCTCCCCTCTCCACACATCAGATGAACCCAAGGGAACGGCAGAGACCGATCCAGTTTGGTATCAGCAGCATAGCAGGAGTTGCCAGTCAACATTAGCCTCAATGTAGGACTGCCCTAGCGATTCCAGCTCCGAATTTTCCCTTTGGGTTTACTCCCAGAGCTTTCTCCATGAATGGGTATAGCTGCAAGGCAGCGGATGTTTGAGATCAGAGTTTCCTTTCTCCCAGAGTAGCTGACATCTAGTGTGCAAAATCTCACACTGACATCCAGTGTGCTAAAACCTCACACTGACATCCCAGAGTGCAAAATCTCACACTGACATCCCAGAGTGCAAAATCTCACACTGACATCCAGAGGGCAAAATCTCACACTGACATCCAGAGTGCAAAACCTCACACTGACATCCCAGAGTGTAAAACCTCACACTGACATCCCAGAGTGCAAAATCTCACACTGACATCCCAGAGTGTAAAATCTCACACTGACATCCAGATTGCAAAACCTCACACTTGTTTCTAATATGCTAAAAATAGTCTTTGTAATTCTTAAACCAGTTTGACAATGCCATTTTGTGTTCATCTTTACATCTTTAAGGGCAAAAGGAGAGCACGAGTTCTTCTGTATTTCCGTAAACAACAAAGGACATGTTCGATTCCGATTGCTTCATAACTGACTCTTTTTTCCCTAATCAAGTCTGTACTTTCCTGTGTTAGTCAAGTCTCTTTAATATCATCATGGCTGTTCTTCATTCTCACCAGGACACTCTGACCCTGATCTTTCACTTGCTTCAAATACCTTCTATTATTCAGATATTGTTTTACACTCTGGCAGCTGCACCTGGTTTACTGTTACCTGCACCTTCCGTATAATGCGAAAAAAAAACAGTTCTCCCCCAATCTAACACCTTATCTATGCAACCAACCCAATCTTTCTCAATAATTCTCTACTGCCTATTTCACCACTGGCGTTTAGGGTAGCAATGAATGGCCTCCATCTCCAGTGATGTTCAGGGCTTCCTTCATTGTGTCAGTGGCTTGGTTTTCACTACTGTCGGCCATGCAAGTTCCAGGTGGAGACTGAGGAATACTGTCACACTCAGATGTAGGATTCTTCATTGCTTTTTTTGGTAACAATTTTGTTTTTTCATTCAGGGTTGTTGGCTCTGAGCTGAACCCCTGAACCTAGAGGACCGCTGGACCGCTCTTAGTCTGACCTCTACCCTTTGACCTGTTTGGCATGGGTGACCCTACCAAGCGCCAAAGCATAAATCCCTGACTCCAGCCAACATCGTTCTCTGGGTCTTTGTGGCACACAAAGCCACCAACCCTATGACAAGTTGGTGGTCCTCCTGATGGTTCTTGATAACTATCTTGAAACGTATTGAATTGTATGTCATGTGTTTGGCAACATGAATTCTCAATTGAGACAGTTTTTATAAAAACAAAAAAACAGTTATTAAACTCTGCTCAACAATAGCGAAAAATATTCAAACGACTAACTTAACCGGAAGTTAACTGCTATACATAGTAATAGTCATAGTCATAGTCATACTTTATTGATCCCAAGGGAAATTGATTTTCATTACAGTTGCCCAACCAAGAAAAGAGTATAAATATAGCAATATAAAACAATAAATAATTAAATAGTAATATGTAAATTATGCCAGGAAATAAGTCCAGGACCAGCCTATTGGCTCAGGGTGTCTGACCCTCCAAGGGAGGAGTTGTAAAGTTTGATGGCCACAGGCAGGAATGACTTCCTATGACGCTCAGTGTTATATCTTGGTGGAATGAGTCTCTGGCTGAATGTACTCCTGTGCCCAACCAGTCCATTATGTAGTGGATGGGAGACATTGTCCAAGATGGTATGCAAGTTGGACAGCATCCTCTTTTCAGACACCACTGTCAGAGAGTCCACTTCCATCCCCACAACATCACTGGCAATACGACTGAGTTTGTTGATTCTGTTGGTGTCTGCTGCCCTCAGCCTGCTGCCCCAGCACACAACAGCAAACATGATAGCACTGGCCACCACAGACTCGTAAAACATCCTCAGCATCGTCTGATAGATGTTAAAGGACCTCAGTCTCCTCAGGAAATAGAGACGGCTCTGCCCCTTCTTGTAGACAGCCTCAGTGTTCTTTGACCAGTCCAGTTTATTGTCAATTTGTATCCCCAGGTATTTGTAATCCTCCACCATGTCCACACTGACTCCCTGGATGGAAACAGGGGTCACCAGTGCCTTAACCCTCCTCAGGTCCACCACCAGCTCCTTAGTCTTTTTCACATTAAGCTGCAGATAATTCTGCTCACACCATGTGACAAAGTTTCCTACCATAGCCCTGTACGCAGCCTCATCTCCCTTGCTGATGCATCCAACTATGGCAGAGTCCTCCGAAAACTTCTGAAGATGACAAGACTCTGTGCAGTAGTTGAAGTCTGAGGTGTAAATGGTGAAGAGAAAGGGAGACAAGACAGTCCCCTGTGGAGCCCCAGTGCTGCTGATCACTCTGTCGTACTGTGGTCTGCCAGTCAGGTAATCAAGAATCCATGACACCAGGAAAGCATCCATCTGCATCGCTATCAGCTTCTCCCCCAGCAGAGCAGGGCAGATGGTGTTGAACACACTGGAGAAGTCAAAAAACATGACCCTCACAGTGCTCGCTGGCTTGTCCAGGTGGGCGTAGACACGGTTCAGCAGGTAGACGATGGCATCCTCAACTCCTAGTCGGGGCTGGTAGGCGAACTGGAGGGGATCTAAGTGTGGCCTGACCGTAGGCCGGAGCAGCTCCAGAACAAGTCTCTCCAGGGTCTTCAATGATGTGGGAGGTCAACTCTGGAACTGCTCTTAATAGGGTAAATGCGAAAACAGTTCTTAAAGTGGTAAATTTGAACCCAGTCTTAAAATGGTAAATTCGAAAGTCCAAGTGATTTTCGCAGTCACTAAGGAGAGACTTCTCTGGAAACAGATTTCTTCGAAGACGTGACGTTACTGCTGATTTTCCAAAGGATTCACAACTTTTCCTGGTGAGTGAACACTGCACAAACTTCCCAGCTCTTGCAGGAGTTAGCTCAGATACAGGTCAGCACTTCTGAATGAATGCTCATTAAGGTCAATCCTTTGTAGATGCAACACACAAACCTGGCAGCAATTGGCGAAACTGCCAGCATCAATCTTTGCACTGTAAAATAGAAAGGAGAACTCTGTTTTAAGACGGAACTGCGTCATGAGACAAGTACGCAGCATAACTGAGTAATTGACGAACTATCACAAAACTAAACCGAAACTAACTGTGTCACAACAGGGTTTCCCTTTTGAGAACATGTCATCATGTCACCTCACACTGGCGGGAAAATTACATCAAGTGACCCCCACAAGACCATTACATCATGCTCATAAGACAGTCACAAGATATCCACGGGGTCTGTAACATATGGATGCTGTTTTCCAAGGTATCTCCCACCATATGACCACTCTCATTCCCTCCTTTGATGGGATTTCAATGTACTGATTTAAAATCTACCCTCCCCTTTTTGAATGCATTTTATAAATTCCACCCCACCTGAGTGTTTTGGTTGCTTATATCCTTGCTGTATAAATTTAATAGAAACATAGGGAATTACATTCAATATTAATCAAGTCTTCATCTAAACCAGGGTGGCCCAAGTTGTAAGCTCAATGGGGCACACAGCTGTAGATCTTGGAGATCAGAGGGTCCACAGCGAGTGCAAATAAATGTCTCCATTAATGTTTGACATCAGCACTTACCGAGATGGATGTTGCCACTTGGAGGGTGAGGAGGGAGATTGGGGAAATGTTTAACCGGATCTGATCCGGGGCAGGAAAAGTGGAAAATGGTTGTTTATCTGGCTGGAGAATGGTGGATTGGTATTGCTGGGTAGCAGATAGGACCACTATTAATGATAGAGTGACAGAGCAACACAGCATTGTTTGAAAGAACACACACCAAATGCTCGAGGAACTCAGCAGGTCAGGCAGCATCCATGGAGGGGAATAAACAGTCGTAGTATCAGGCTGGGACCCTTCATCAGGACGGGAAAGGAGCAGGGGAGAAGCCAGAATAAGAAGGTGGGGTGAGGGCAAGGGGTTGAAGCTGGCTGGGTACAGGTGAGACCAGGTAAGGGGGGAAGTGAAGTGAGAAGCTGGGAGGGGTTGTGAGAGTACCTCCTTCCACCACTTATAGATCCAGATGATCCTCTGCAACATCACATGTTTCAAAATGAAATTCAATTGTGGCTTTCGAAGGGGATTACGTCAGGACCATGAGAGAAATTAGGATGCAGTTCTCTCTTTGAAGCGTTGGAGAATGGAACTGAGAAGAATTTCTTGACAGACCCCAACATAAACCAAGTGGGCCAACGTTTCTCCTATGCACTTAGAACTTGGATGATTCAGTAAAGACCTTGTGGTTCTGATTTAAGTGGTTTCCAGCAATGGAAGTGGTCTTGGAGGATTGCTTTAATTGAGACCAAGTGTCCCCCAGGGCCACCCCTTGTTTTAGATGAAGCTCTACTGTATTTTGCTTAAAATAATCCAGAATGCGGTATATCCATGTACTGCATCTGCTTTTCAATAAATTGGCTTTGCTCAGAACTTGATAAAGTGTTTGACTGAATCCTTCAATTTTCTCTGATCATGCTCACAGATCATTCTTATAAGATCACGAATGTGTCTTAGAAGTATTTATACTCTTGAATTGAGATTACTTAATCCGACTGAAAATGCTGTCAACACATCCCCAGTCCCGCTAATCCATGAACAGCACGGACTTTTAGCTTATGCAACGGCCATCTGTGGAACCTTGTCAATTCTCTTCAGGAAATCTTAGTACAAACATCTATAGGATTCCCTCTAACAAATCCCCCTGTAAATCCTCAAAGTATTTTTGATTTTTTTTCAAATGTGATTTGCCCTTGATAAAACATGCTATTGAGGTTAAATTCTGTTCAGTTTTCCTCTTTCATTATGATGGACAGGATATGGATGGATGGTTGGCATCCACCTGACTTGAAGGACAGAGGGTGATAACCATCATCATCACAAGCCTGGGCGGAAGGTGTGGAGACCCTGAGGTGCCCGGTTGTCACGATCCCCCTCTTGGCCTCACCAGTGTAGACCAAAGGACAGCTTATGAAACAGAAGGATGTTGTATGACATCCAGCCACCTTAGGGGCTCCACTCAGGATTTGATATCTGCGTTTACTCCTGGAGCCTTTGCCTCTCCTGACGCTGCCCACAAGTCAGTGGGACTATTAACCCATTGCTAGAGATCTGGTTCACAAGCACCAGGGCGTGTCCACACACCGATCAGCCTGCGTGCTGCGTGTGCAGGGGACAGATCTCCTCCCCATCCTCTGTAATTCAGCCAGAGTCTGAAATTAGTTCAGTTTCCATGCATTGGCAGTGCGGAGGCACCACATGGGGCTCTGTACTGGCAGTGAGAGACTTACACACTCTGCTCTCCTTTTCGCAAGACTGTTAGCCAGTGGTGGAGGCTGAAAGTGAGAGAGACAAGCACTACCCACTACACTACCACACTAGACGTATCACATCAACCATTTGGACAGCATGTATTCTAGATAGATAGATAGATAGATATACTTTATTGATCCTGAGGGAAATTGGGTTTCGTTACAGCCGCACCAACCAAGAATAGAGCGTAAACATAGCAATACAAAAACCACAAACAATCAAACAACAAATGCAAACTATGCCAGATGGAAAATAAGTCCAGGACCAGTCTATTGGCTCAGGGTGTCTGACCCTCCACTGGAGGAGCTGCAAGTTCGATGGCCACAGGCAGGAACGACCTCCCGTGCCGCCCAGTGTTGTATCTCGGTGGAATGTGGCCGAAGTCCAACAGTAAAAAGTTCAATATCCGGGCTGCAAACACGTTCCTCGATCGTAATATGACCCAGATTGCACCATCTGTTGTTAACCAGAACAGTAAGCACCCAACTCCTTTACGCTTACTGCTCTCAGTGCACTTCCAGTCAGCCCGAACGGTCTGGGAGCCGTCCATGGAAAAGTTTTGATCGGGTATGTCCTCGTGCAGCCCCGTTCCGGTGAAACACATAACACTGCTCTCCCGAAATGTTCTCTGACGCCTGGCTAGCGCTGTGAACTCGTCCATTTTATTACCCACCAAACTCCTCTTCTCCATAAGTCTCTGTTGTCTTGACCCGGTCCAATTTCCTCGACTTTGTGATCCCCCTCTGCATCCTCTGTGTGTTTTCCTCCAGATTTCAGCAGGGGTGTCCGCCGGTCTGCTCGCTAAACCGGCCGGCATAAGCGCAATCAGCTGGTCCCTGGATCGGACCTGATTAGTAATAGTCAACATGGTCTTCTGTGTCAAACCTGTCTTACAGAGTTTTTCAGGGAGGTTAGCAGGAGGGTGGTGGATGTTGTCTACATGAACTTTAGCAAGGCCTTTGACAAAGTCCCACATGGGAGGCCGGTCCAGAAGGTAAAGTGGCTTGGTGTTTAGGATGAAGTAGTCCATTAGATTCAACAATGCCTTAGCGAGAAAATCCAGCAAGTGATATCAAATGGATGCCTTGACTGGTGGTCTGTGACTCCTGGAGTGCCACAGGGATCAATGCTTGGCCTGTTTTTGTTTGTTACTATATTAATGATTTGGATGATAATTTAGTAAATTTGCAGATCAGCAAATTTGTGGATGACACCAAGATTTGGGGCATAATGTACAGTGAGGAAGGCTATCAAAGCTTGCAGTGGGGTCTGGAAAAAATGCAAAAATGAGCTGAAAAATGGCAGCTGGAATTTTAATGCAGAAACGTGTGAGGTGTTGTACTTTGAGATGACAACCCAGGGTAGGACTTACACTGTAAGTGGTAGACGCTGGTGTGCACAGCAGCACAAAGGGACCCGGCAGCACAGATAGATAGAAGAAAGAGAGATTTGACACATTGGCCTTTATAAATCAGGACAATGAGTACAGGATATGGTTGGGATGTTATATATCATATGATGTTGATGAGCCCAAATGTAGAATATTGGGCACATCTCTGGCTACCTACTTAGAGAACAGTTAACAGCAAGATTGAAAGAGTGCAGAGAAGATTTACAAGGATGTTGCCAGGAGTTGAGGACCTGAGATACAGGGATAAATTGAATAGGTTAGAACTTTATCACTGGTATACAGGGGCAATCCCACATTGGCTGCTGGGGATGAGTGGTGTTGTGCAGGGGTCAGTGTTGGGACCGATTCTTTTCGTTATATGTGGTGGGGTTTCAAGCGCATTCCCGATGACACAAGGAAAAACAGCATCAACTGTACCATTGAAGCCTCCCTCCTTAAATAACCCTTATTCATGCAACACAACACTGGCCACAAAAGTGAGCAGCCACTGCCTGTAGCAGCAGCAGGACTCTGCAAAGTGTCTTCACAGACATCTTCAACACTTCCCTCATCCAGGCTGATGTCCCCACATGCTTCAAATCAGCCACCATCATCCCTGTACCAAAGAACTCTGCACCTTCAGAACAAAATGAATACTCCCCAGTGGCACTGACGCCTACCCTAATGAAATGCTTTGAATGACTGGTAATGGCACATATCAAAAACTCTATTCTTGCAATATTGGACACTCGCCAATATGCTTACTGACAGAACCTTTCCACGACAGAGGTCACAGCACCTGTCACTCACCCAGAAAACAAGGACACCTCTGTCAAAATGCTTTTCCGGATTTCATTTTCCATTGTCCCACAGACTTGATGAGCAAACTACTATTCTTCAGACCAAATACTCACTGTGCAACTGAGTGTTAGACATCCTAACGAGCAGACCCCAGATAGTCAGGATGTGTGATCACACCTCCCTCCCCATCATCCTCAGCACAGGAGCCCCCAGGGCTGTGAGCTGAGCCCACTGCTGTACACTCTGCTCACACACGACTGTGTCACCAAACACCCGAGCTATCACATTGTCAAGTTCACCGATGGCATGTCAGGGATGGGGCTCATCACCAACAGTGATGAGACGGCTTACAGAGAGGAGTGGAAGAACTTAAGTCCTGGTGCCAGGCAAATAACCTCTTCCTTAACGTAAAAAGAGAAAAGAGATGGCTACTGACTGAAGGAGAACTCACACCCCTGACACTCTCTATCACATCACCAGCACAGCAGTGGAATCTGAAAACAGTTTCAAACTCCTGGGTGTGCACATCTCTCACAACCTCTCATGGTCTCATGACACATCCGACATGGTCAAAAAAGCTCATGGTTTTGCAGGGAAATGTACTATGGACATGTGGTCGATGTTTAGGGATCTCTTGCAGGATGTTAGGGATAAATTTGTCCCGGTGAGGAAGATAAAGAATGGTAGGGTGAAGGAACCATGGGTGACAAGTGAGGTGGAAAATCTAGTCAGGTGGAAGAAGGCAGCATACATGAGGTTTAGGAAGCAAGGATCAGATGGGTCTATTGAGGAATATAGGGAAGCAAGAAAGCTTAAGAAGGGGCTGAGGAGAGCAAGAAGGGGGCATGAGAAGGCCTTGGCGAGTAGGGTAAAGGAAAACCCCAAGACATTTTTCAGTTATGAGAACAAAACGATGACAGGAGTGAAGGTAGGACCGATTAGAGATAAGGGTGGGAAGATATGTCTGGAGGCTGTGGAAGTGAGCGAGGTCTTCAATGAATACTTCTCTTCAATATTCACCAATGAGAGGGAACTTGATGATGGTGAGGACAATATGAGTGAGGTTGATGTTCTGGAGCATGTTGATATTAAGGGAGAGGAGGTGTTGGAGCTGTTAAAATACATTAGGATGGATAAGTCCCTGGGGCCTGACGGAATATTCCCCGGGCTGCTCCACGAGGTGAGGGAAGAGATTGCTGAGCCTCTGGCTACGATCTTTATGTCCTCGTTATCCACGGGAATGGTACCGGAGGATTGGAGGGAGGCGAATGTTATCCCCTGGTTCAAAAAAGGTAGTAGGGATAGTCTGAGTAATTATAGACCAGTGAGCCTTACGTCTGTGGTGGGAAAGCTGTTGGAATAGATTCTTAGAGATAGGATCTCTCGGCTTTTAGAGAATCATGGTCTGATCAGGGACAGTCAGCATGGCTTTGTGAAGGGCAGATGGTTTCTAACAAGCCTGATAGAGTTCTTTGAGGAGGTGACCAGGCATATAGATGAGGGTAGTGCAGTGGATGTGATCTACATGGATTTTAGTAAGGCATTTGACAAGGTTCCACACGGTAGGCTTATTCAGAAAGTCAGAAGGCATGGGATCGAGGGAAGTTTGGCCAGGTGGATTCAGAATTGGCTTGCCTGCAGAAGGCAGAGGGTCGTGGTGGAGGGAGTACATTCGGATTGGAAGGTTGTGACTAGTGGTGTCCCACAAGGATCGGTTCTGGGATCTCTACTTTTCATGATTTTTATTAACAACCTGGACGTGGGGGTAGAAGGGTGAGTTGGCAAGTTTGCAGACGACATAAAGCTTGGTGGTGTTGTAGATAGTGTAGAGGATTGTCGAAGATTGCAGAGAGACATTGATGGGATGCAGAAGTGGGCTGAGAAGTGGCAGATAGAGTTCAATCCAGAGAAGTGTGAGGTGATACACTTTGGAAGGACAAACTCCAAGGCAGAGTACAAAGTAAATGGCAGGATACTTGAAAGTGTGGAGGAGCAGAGGGATCTGGGGGTACATGTCCACAGATCCCTGAAAGGTGCCTCACAGGTGGATAGGGTAGTTAAGAAAGCTTATGGGGTGTTAGCCTTCATAAGTCGAGGGATAGAGTTTAAGAGTTGCGATGTAATGATGCAGCTCTATAAAACACTGGTTAGGCCACACTTGGAGTACTGTGTCCAGTTCTGGTCACCTCACTATAGGAAGGATGTGGAAGTATTGGAAAGGGTACAGAGGAGATTTACCAGGATGCTGCCTGGTTTAGAGAGTATGCATTATGATCAGAGATTAAGGGAGCTAGGGCTTTACTCTTTGGAGAGAAGGAGGATGAGAGGAGACGTGATAGAGGTGTACAAGATAATAAGAGGAATAGACAGAGTGGATAGCCAGCGCCTCCTTCCCAGGGCACCACTGCTCAATACAAGAGGACATGGCCTTAAGGTAAGGGGTGGGATGTTCAAGGGGGATATTAGAGGAAGGTTTTTTACTCAGAGTGGTTGGTGTGTGGAATGCACTGCCTGAGTCAGTGGTGGAGGCAGATACACTGGTGAAATTTAAGAGACTACTAGACAGGTATATGGAGGAATTTAAGTTGGGGGGTTATATGGGAGGCAGGGTTTGAGGGTTGTCACAACATTGTGGGCCGAAGGGCCTGTACTGTGCTGTACTAGTCTATGTTCTATGTTCTATGTTTTATAGATAGAGTAAATGCAAGCAGGCTTTTTCCACGGATGTTGGGTGGGTTTACAACGAGAGGTCATGGGCTAAGGGTGAAAAGTGAAAAGTTTCAGGAGAACATGAGGGAAAACTCCTTCACTCGGGGGTCATGAGAGTATGGGATGAGCTGCCAGCACAAGTGGTGTGTGTGAACTCAATTTCAACATTTAAGAGAAGTTTGGACAGGTGCATGGATATTAAGAGTATGGAGGGCTATGGTATCAGTGCAGGTCAATGGGAGTAGGCAGTTTAATTGGTTCAGCATGGACTAGATGGGCTGAAGGGCCTGTTTCTGTGCTGTACCTCTTTATTACTCGGACTATCCCCACTACCTTTTTTGAACCAAGGGACAACATTCTTCTCCCTCCAATCCTCTGGTACCATTCCTGTGGACAATGAGGACATAAAGATCCTAGCCAGAGGCTCAGCCTCGTGGAGCAGCCTGGGGAATATTCCATCAGGCCCCGGGGACTTATCCGTCCTAATGTATTTTAACAACTCCAACACCTCCTCTCCCTTACTATCAACATGCTCCAGAACATCAACCTCACTCATATTGTCCTCACCGTCATCAAGTTCCCTGTCATTGCTGAATACCGAAGAGAAGTATTCATTGAGGACCTCGCTCCCTTCCACAGCCTCCAGGCACATCTTCCCACCTTTATCTCTAATCGTTCCTACCTTCACTCCTGTCATCCTTTTGTTCTTCACATAATTGAAGAATGCCTTGGGGTTTTCCTTTACCCTACTCACCAAGGCCTTCTCATGCCCCCTTCTTGCTCTTTTCAGCCCCTTTTTAAGCTGTTTACTTGCTTCCCTATATTCCTCAATAGACCCATCTGATCCTTGGTTCCTAAACCTCATGTATGCTGCCTTCTTCTACCTGACTAGATTTTCCACCTCACTTGTCACCCATGGTTCCTTCACCCTACCATTCTTTATCTTCCTCACCGGGACAAATTTATCCCTAACATCCTGCAAGAGATCCCTAGACATCGACCACATGTCCATAGTATATTTTCCTGCAAAAACATCATCCCAATTCACACCCATATGTTCTAGCTTCAGAGCCTCACAATTTGCCCTTCCCCCATTAAAAATTTTCCTGTCCTCTCTGATTCTATCCTTTTCCATGATAATGTTGAAGGCCAGGGAGTGGTGGTCACTGTCCCCCAGATGCTCACCCACTGTGAGATCTGTGACCTGACCTGGTTCGTTACGTGATACTAGATCTAGTATGGCATTCCCCCGGTCGGCCTGTCCACATACTGTGACAGGAATCCGTCCTGGACACACTTAACAAACTCTGCCCCATCTAAACCCTTGGAACTAATCAGGTGCCAATCAATATCAGGAATGTTAAAGTGACCCATGATAACAAGACCATAAGACCATAAGACAAAGGAGCAGAAGTAGGCCATTCGGCCCATCGAGTCTGCTCCGCCATTTTATCATGAGCTGATCCATTTGTTCCTATTTAGTCCCACTCCCCTGCCTTCTTACCATAACCTTTGACGCCCTGGCTACTCAGATACCTATCAATCTCTGCCTTAAATACACCCAATGACTTGGCCTCCACTGCTGCCTGTGGCAACAAATTCCATAGATTCACCACCCTCTGATTAAAAAAATTTCTTCGCATTTCTGTTCTGAATGGGTGCCCTTCAATCCTTAAGTCATGCCCTCTCGTACTAGACTCTCCCATCATGGGAAACAACTTTGCCACATCCACTCTGTCCATGCAGTTAACATTCGAAATGTTTCTATGAGGTCTCCCCTCATTCTTCTAAACTCCAAGGAATACAGTCCAAGAGCGGACAAACATTCCTCATATGTTAACCCTCTCATTCCCGGAATCATTCTAGTGAATCTTCTCTGTACCCTCTCCATCGTTGGCACATCCTTTCTGACATAAGGAGACCAAAACTGCCCACAGTACTCCAAGTGAGGTCTCACCAGGGCCTTATAGAGCCTCAACATCACATCCCTGCTCCTATACTCTATTCCTCTAGAAATGAATGCCAACATTGCATTCGCCTTCTTCACTACTGACTCAACCTGGAGGTTAACTTTAAGGGTATCCTGTACGAGGACTCCCAAGTCCCATTGCATCTCAGAACTTTGAATTCTTTCCCCATTTAAATAATAGTCTGCCCGTTTATTTTTTCTGCCAAAGTGCATAACCATACACTTTCCAACATTGTACTTCATTTGCCACTTCTCTGCCCATTCTTCCAATCTATCCAAGTCTCTCTGCAGACTCTCCATTTCCTCAGCACTACCGGCCCCTCCATCTATCTTCGTATCATCAGCAAACTTAGCCACAAAGCCATCTATTCCATAATCCAAATCGTTGATGTACAATGTAAAAAGAAGCGGCCCCAACAGTGATCCCTGTGGAGCACCACTGGTAACCGGCAGCCAACCAGAATAGGATCCCTTTATTCCCACTCTCTGTTTCCTGCCAATCAGCCAACGCTCTATCCACGTATGTAACTTTCCCGTAATTCCATGGGCTCTTATCTTGTTAAGTAGCCTCATGTGTGGCACCTTGTCAAAGGCCTTCTGAAAATCCAAATATACAACATCCACTGCATCTCCCTTGTCTAGCCTACTGGTAATTTCCTCAAAAAATTGTAATAGGTTTGTCAGGCAGGATTTTCCTTTAAGGAATCCATGCTGAGTTCTGCCTATCTTGTCATATGCCTCCAGGTACTCCGTAACCTCATCCTTGACAATGTGAAGGATTTTCCACAACCCTGTTATTTTTGCACCCTTCCAAAATCTGCCTCCCAATCTGCTCCTCTGTATCTCTGCTGCTACCAGGGGGCCTATAGAATACCCCCAATAGAGTAACTGCTCCCTTCCTGTTCCTGAATTCCACCCATACTGACTCAAAGGAGGATCCTGCTACATTACCCACCCTTTCTGTAGCTTTAGTAGTATCCCTGACCAGTAATGCCACCCCTCCTCCCTTTTTACCCCCTCTCTATCCCTTTTAAAGCACTGAAATCCAGGAATATTGAGAATCCATTCCTGCCCTGGTGCCAGGATCATGAAGGATCCCACCCTCTCTATCAAGCAAGATTATCCCACATCCATCAGGGATGAGGCTACACACTTTCCTCGCTCGGACCCCCAGACTCAAAAACATTTACATTTCCCAGGCAGAAAGGCTGATCAAGACCTCCACCCACTAAATCTACCTCTACTTCATTATTTCCCATTAGTTACCTTATGTTCAGTCTAACCAAGTCAAGTCAAGTCAAGTCAGTTTTAATTGTCATTTCAACCATAACTGCTGGAACAGAACATCATCGTCGGGACTATCCCCCCCCGGTCGAGGATGATGGTCTTCGTTCTGTTGATCTACTTCTGGGCTCTCAAGTGGCTTATGAGTCCAATCTTGGCTTTGAAAGTTCTTCGGCATTCAGGACATGTACAGAACATAGCCAAAATGAGACAATGTTTTCCAGGACCATGGTGCGACATGAAACAATACAGAAACTACACTGAACTACGTAAGAAAAAACACAGAAACTACACTAGACTAGAGACCTATCCAGGACTGCATAAAGTGCACAAAACAGTGCAGGCACTACAATAAATAATAAACAAGACAATAGGCACAGTAGAGGGCAGTAGGTTTGTGTCAGTCCAGGCTCTGGGTATTGAGGAGTCTGATGGCTTGGGGGAAGAAACTGTTACACAGACTGGTCGTGAGAGTCTGAACGCTTCAGTGCCTTTTTTCTTATGAACATATGATCAATCTATTTACATAAGCTATCTTGTGTATGGTGTGTTTTAATCTTTATCGTAAGTAGTTTTTTTTGTGCTGCATCATATGGGAGTGTTAGTAAGATTACAGATCATGTTTGATCATGTTGTGGACAGAATAGATGAATTGCAAAGAATAAACGAGGTATCGATTAGTTGCTGCTGTGGGCAGAGAAATGCCAGAGGGAGTTTAAACCAGACTAACATGAACTGCTGCACTTTGGTATTTCAAATGTAAAGAAACAGTACACTGTTAATGGCAAAATCTTCAATAGTGATGATGAACAGAGACCATAAAGCCATAAAACATAGAAGCAGAATTAGGCCATTCAGCCCATCGAGTCTGGTCTGGCATTCCATTATGGCTGATCCCGGACCCCCGATCGAGAGGAGTTTAAAAGGAGACAGTTTTTCCTTCAGCGGTCTGATTGAGGCACGACTGCGCAAGCGCGTGGACGTCAGCGAGTTAGACCAGCGAGAAGAGTTTAACAGGAGGCAGCTTTATAGAGCAGGGGAGCCAGAGTAGGAGGGCTCAAAGGGTAGAGGCACGGTCAGTTAATTGTGAATATAGAAACAGGAAGCATGTGTGTGAGGTTGGTGTTCTGCACTGGGTGTCAGATATGGGAGATCCTGGAGACTCCCAGCCTCCCGGACGGCCACATCTACGCCAGGTGCGTCGAGCTGCAGCTCCTTAGGGACCGGGTTAGGGAGCTGAAGATGAAGCTTGATGACCTTTGACTGGTCAGGGAGAGTGAGGAGGTGGTAGGGAGGAGCTATAGGCAAGTAGCTTTGGGTGATAGATAAGGGGAGAGAAGAGCAAGAGTCAGATACTAGAGAACACCCATGTGGCTGTCCCCCTTAACAATAAGTACTCCTGTTTGAGTACTGTTGGGGGTGGGGGAACCACCTAACGGGGGGGGGTAACAACAACAGTCGCGCCTCTGGCACAGAGTCTGGTCCTGTGGCTCAGTACGGTAGGGAAAGGAAGACGATGGCAGCAGTAATAAGGGATTCCACAGTTAGAGGGTCAGACAGGAGATTCTGTGGATGCAGAAAGGAAACACGGATGGTAGTTTGTCTCCCAGATGCCAAGGTCTGAGATGTATCTGATCGCATCCATGATATCCTGAAGTGGGAAGGAGAAGAGCCAGAGGTCGTGGTACATATTGGTACCAACAACATAGGTAGGAAAAGGGAGAAGGTCCTGAAAACAGACCACAGGGAGTTAGGAAGGAAGTTAAGAAGCAGGACCTCAAAGGTAGTAATCTCAGGATTACTGACCGTGCCATGTGACAGTGAGTATAGGAATAGAGTGAGGTGCAGGATAAATGTAGGCTGAGGGATTGGAGCAGGGGGCAGGGATTCAGATTTCTGGATCACTGGCACCTCGTTGGGGCAGGCGTGACCTGTACAAAAAGGACGAGTTGCACTTGAATCCCAGGGGGAACAATATCCTGGCAGGGAGATTTGCGAAGGCTATCTGGGAGAGTTTAAACTAGAATTGCTGGGGAGTGGGAACCGAAATGAAGAGATGGAGGAAGGGGCGGTTGGCTCACAAATAGAGAAAGCTTGTAGAGTGTGCGAGAGGGAGGATAGGCAGGTGATAGAGAAGGGATGCGTTCAAAGCATATGAGCTTACAACGTGGATCAGTACTTCGAGCTATGATGTTGTGGCCATTACAGAGACTTGGATGGATCAGGGGCAGGAATGGTTCCTTAGACTACTAGGCTATAGATGTTTCAGAAAGGACAGGGAGGGAGGTAAAAGAGGTGGGAGGGGTGGCATTGTTGATCAGAGATGGTGTCACGGCTGCAGAAAAGGAGGAAGTCATGGAGGGATTGTCTATGGAGTTTCTGTGGGTGGAAGTTAGAAAAAGGAAAGGGTCAATAACTCTCCTGGGTTATTTTATATACCACCCAATAGTAACAGGGACATCGAGGAGCAGATAGGGAGACAGATTCTGGGAAGGTGTAATAATAACAGAGTTGTTGTGTTGGGAGATTTTAATTTCCTAAATATTGATTGGCATCTCCCTAGAGCAAGGGATGGGGGTGGAATTTGTTAGGTGTGTTCAGGAAGGTTTCGTGACACAATATGTAGATAAGCTTACAAGAGGAGAGGCTGTCCTTGATCTGGTATTGGGAAATGAACCTGGTCAGGTGACAGATCTCTCAGTGGGAGAGCATTTTGGGGATAGTGATCATAATTCTGTCTCCTTTACAATAGAATTGGAGAGAGATAAGAACAGACAAGTTAGGAGAGCGTTTAATTGGAGTAAGGGGAAATATGAGGCTATCAGGCAGAAACTTGGAAGCATAAATTGGGAACAGACGTTCTCAGGGAAATGTAAGGCAGAAATGTGGCGAATGTTCAGGGGATATTTGTGTGGTGTTCTGCACAGCTATGTTCCAATAAGACAGGGAAAAAATGGTAGGGTACAGGAACCATGGTGTAGAAAGGCTGTTGAAAATCTAGTCAAGAAGAAAAGAAAAGCTTACGAAAGGTTCAAAAAACTAGGTAATGATGGAGATCTAGAATGCTTGCAGGAAGGAGTTTAGGAATGAAATTAGGAGAGTTAGAAGGGGACATGAGAGGCCTTGGCGGGCAGGATTAAGGAAAATCCCAAGGCATTCCACAAGTATGTGAAGAGCAAGAGGATAAGACATGAGAGGATAGGACTAGTCAAGTGTGACAATGGAAAAGTGTGTATGGAACCAGCAAAGATAGCAGAGGTACTTAATGAATACTTTACTTCAGTATTCATTATGGAAAAGGCTCTTGATGATAGTAGGCATGCCTTACAGCGGATGGAAAAGCTTGAGCATGCAGACATTAAGAAAGAGGATGTGCTGGAGCTATTGGAAAGCATCAAGTTGGATAAGTCACCAGGACTGGATGAGATGTACCCCAGGCCACTGTAGGAGGCAAGACAGGAGACTGTTGAGCCTCTAGCAATGATCTTTGAATAATCAGAGGGATGGGTGAGTGTCCAGGGGACTGGAGGAATGCAGAGGTTGTTCCCTTATTCAGGAAAGGGATTAGAGATATCCCAGGAAATTATAGACCAGTAAGTCTTACTTCAGTGGTTGTTAAGTTGATGGAGAAGATCCTGAGAGGCGGGATTTATGAACATTTGGAGAGGCATAAAATGATGAGGAATTGTCAGCACGGCTTCGTCAAAGACAGGTCATGCCTTACGAGCTTGACTGAATTTTTTGAGGATGTGACTAAACACATTGATGAAGGAAGAGCAGTAGATGTAGTGTATATGGATTTCAGCAAGGCATTTGATAAGGTACCCCATGCCAGGCTTATTGAGAAAGTAAAGAGGCATAGGATCCAAGGGGACATTGCTTTGTGGATCCAGAACTGGCTTGCCCACACAAGGCAAAGAGTGGTTGTAGACAGGTCATATTCTGCATGGAGATCGGTGACCAGCAGTGTGCCTCAGGGATCTATTCTGGGACCCCTTCTCTTCATCATTTTTATAAATAACCTGGATGAGGAAGTGGAGGGATGGGTTAGTAACTTTTCTGATGACACGATGGTCGGGGGTGTTGTGGGTAGTGTGGAAGGCTCTGAGGTTACAGCGGGAAATCGATATGATGTAAATTGGGCTGAGAAGTGGCAGATGGAGTTCAACCCAGTTAAGTGTGAGGTGGTTCATTTTGGTAGGTCAAATATGAAGGCAGAATATAGTATTCATGGTAAGACGCTTGGCAGTGTGGAGCTGTGGTTAAGAAGGCATACGGTGCATTGGCCTTCATCAACCATGGGTTTGAGCTTAAGAGCCGAGAGGTAATGTTGCGGCTATATAGGACCCTGGTCAGACCCCACTTGAAGTACTGTGCTCAGTCCTGGTCAGCTCACTACAGGAAGGATGTGGAAACCATAGAAAGAAAGCAGAGGAGATTTACAAGGATGCTGCCTGGATTGGGGAGCATGCCTTATGAGAATAGGTTGAGTAAACTCAGCCTTTTCTTCTTGGAGTGATGGAGGATGACAGGTGACCTGGTAGAGGTGTATAAGATGATGAGAGGCATTGATCGTGTGGATAGTCAGAGGCTTTTTCCCAGGGCTGAAATGGCTAACACTAGAGGGCACAGTTTTAAGGTGCTTGGAAGCAGGTACAGAGGAGATGTTAGGGGTATGTTTTTGACACAGAGAGGAGTGAGTGCGTGGAATGAGCTGCCGTACATTCCCCTGAGAACATCTGTTCCCAACTTATGCTTCCAAGTTCCTGCCTGGTAGGCTCATATTTCCCCTTACTCCAATTAAACATTTCCCTAACTTGTGCGTTCCTATCCCTCTCCAATGCTATTGTAAAGGAGATAGAGTTGTGATCACTGTCTCCAAAATGCTCTCCCACTGAGAGATCTGACACCTGGTCCAGGTCCAGGCATACATACAGCAGTGAAGATCTCCTGCATCTGCCCTCCTGAAGATACTCTTTCATTTCACACAACCACGCACATAACTTAACCCCACTTCCCCTCTTGAGGGATATTTATTACGTGAAACTGAATTGGGCAAAGTCATAAACACATCTGCATAATTCAGGGAGCTGGAGATATCACTCGGAGGAAGTCTGAAATGAGTCCACCAGCACACACTCAATAACCTGCATTTACATAGTAACTTTGTGTGATAAAGTGAATGAAAATGTAATTCAGGAGTGGAAAGCAAAACTGGGAGTACAGGCTATTTTGTTCCACTCTGAAGAGAATACATTTTAATAAAACATGAAAGAGTACAGTACAGGAACAGGCCCTTCAACCCACAATGAATCAATTAAGTTAGTAACCAAATGGACAACCAAACTAATCTCTTCTGCCTACACAACGTCTATATCTTTCCATTTTCGTAATATTCACGTACCTATCTAAACGTCTCCCAATGCCTGGACAAGCACTCCAAGCAGCATATTCTAGGCAGCCACAACTCTGTGTAAAACACACATGCCCCACACATCTCCTCTGAAATGATCCCCTCTCACCTTCAGTGCATGTCCTCTGGTATTAGACATGTCAACCCTGGGAAAAGATACTGTCTGTCTACTGCCATTGGTTCCCAACCTGCAGGCTCACAATGATGATTCCAGGAATGAAAGGGTTAAAATACGAGGAGTGTTTGGCACCTGTGAGCATGTGCTCTGATCATATTGCTTACTCTCTAAACCAGGCAGCATCCTGGTAAATCTCCTCTGTACCCTTTCCAATATTTCCACATCCTTCCTATAGTGAGGTGACCAGAACTGGACACAGTACTCCAAGTGTGGCCTAACCAGAGTTTTATAGAGCTGCATCATTACATCGTGACTCTTAAACTCTATCCATCGACTTATGAAAGCTAACACCCCATAAGCTTTCTTAACTACACTATCTACCCGTGAGGCAACTTCCAGGGATCTGTGGACATGTACCCCCAGATCCCTCTGCTCCTCCACACTTCCAAGTATCCTGCCATTTACTTTGTATTCTGCCTTGGAGTTTGTCCTGCCAAAGTGTACCACCTCATACTTCTCCGGATTGAACTCCATCTGCCATTTCTCAGCCCATCTTCTGCATCCTATCAATATCTCTCTGCAATCTTCAACAATCCTCTACACTATCTACAACACCACCAGCCTTTGTGTCGTCTGCAAACTTGCCAACCTACCCTTCTACCCCCACATCCAGGTCGTTAATAAAAATCATGAAAAGTAGAGGTCCCAGAACTGATCCTTGTGGGACACCACTAGTCACAACCCTCCAATCCGAATGTACTCCCTCCACCACGACCCTCTGCCTTCTGCAGGCAAGCCAGTTCTGAACCGACCTGGCCAAACTTCCCTGGATCCTATGCCTTCTGACTTTCTGAATAAGCCTACCATGTGGAACCTTGTCAAATACCTTACTAAAATCCATGTAGATCACATCCACTGCACTACCCTCATCTATATGCCTGGTCACCTCCTCAAAGAACTCTATCAGGCTTGTTAGACACGATCTGCCCTTCACAAAGCCATGCTGACTGTCCCTGATCAGACCATGATTCTCTAAATGCCTATAGATCCTATCTCTAAGAAATCTTTTCCAACAGCTTTCCCACCACAGACGTAAGGCTCACTGGTCTATAATTACTCGGACTATGCCTACTACCTTTTTTGAACAAGGGGGCAACATTCGCCTCCCCCCAATCCTCCGGTAACATTCCCGTGGACAAAGAGGACATAAAGATCCTAGTCAGAGGCTCAGCAATCTCTTCTCTCGCCTCGTGGAGCAGCCTGGGGAATATTCCGTCAGGCCCCGGGGACTTATCTGTCCTAATGTATTTTAACAACTCCAACACCTCCTCTCCCTTAATATCAAGATGCTCCAGAACATCAACCTCACTCAAATTGTCCTCACCATCATCAAGTTCCCTCTCATTGGTGAATACCGAAGAGAAGTATTCATTGAGGACCTCGCTCACTTCCACAGCCTCCAGGCACATCTTCCCACCTTTATCTCTAATCGGTCCTACCTTCACTCCTGTCATTCTTTTGTTCTTCACATAATTGAAGAACGCCTTGGGGTTTTCCTTTACCCTACTCACCAAGGCCTTCTCATGCCCCCATCTTGCTCTTCTCAGCCCCTTCTTAAGTTCCTTTCTTGCTTCCCTATATTCCTCAATAGACCATCTGATCCTTGCTTCCTAAACCTCATGTATGCTGCCTTCTTCCACCTGACTAGATTTTCCACCTCACTTGTCACTCATGGCTCCTTCACCCTACCATTCTTTACCTTCCTCACTGGGACAAATTTACCCCGAACATCCTGCAAGAGATCTCTAAAGATCGACCACATGTCCATAGTACATTTCCCTGCTAAAACATCATTACAATTCACACCTGTATGATCTAGCTTTATAGCCTCATAATTTGCCCTTCCCCAATTAAAAATTTTCCTGTCATCTCTGATTCTATCCTTTTCCATGATAATGCTGAAGGCCAGCGAGCGGTGGTCACTGTCCCCCAGATGCTCACCCACTGAGAGATCTGTGACCTGACCCAGTTCATTACCTAATACTAGATCTAGTATGGCATTCCCCCAGTTGGCCTGTCAACATACTGTGACAGGAATCCGTCCTGGACACACTTAACAAACTCTGCCCCGTCCAAGACCTTGGAACTAATCAGGTGCCAATCAATTTCATGGATGTTAAAGTGACCCATGATAACAACCCTGTTATTTTTGCACCTTTCCAAAATCTGCCTCCCAATCTGCTCCTCTGTATCTCTGCTGATACCAGGGGGCCTATAGAACACCCCCAATAGAGTAACTGCTCCCTTCCTGTTCCTGACTTCCACCCATACTGACTCAAAAGAGGATCCTGCTACATTACCCACCCTTCCCGTAGCTGTAATAGTATCCCTGACCAGTAAAGCCACCCCTCCTCCCCTTTTACCCCCTCTCTATCCCTTTTAAAGCACTGAAATCCTGGAATACTGAGAATCCATTCCTGCCCTGGTGCCAGGATCATGAAGGATCCCACCCTCTCTATCAAGCACTGTTTATCACCCCACATCTAGCGGGGGGAGGCGACATACTTTCCACGCTCAGACCCACAGACTCAAAAACATTTACATTTCCCAAGCAAAAAGGCTGATCAAGACCTCCACCCAATAAATCTACCTCTACTTCTTTATTTCTCATTAGTTACCTATGTTCAGTCTAACCAAGTCAAGTCAAGTAAAGTCAAGTCAAGTCACATTTTATTGTCACTTTACCCATAACTGCTGGTACAGAACATCATCATCGTGGCTATCCCCCCCCCCCCCCCCCCCGTCGAGTATGATGGTCTTCGTTCTGTTGATCTACTTCTGGGCTCTCAAGTGGATAATGAGTCCAATCTTGACTTTGAAAGTTCTTCGGCATTCAGGACATGTACAGAACATAGCCAAAATGAGACAATGTTTTCCAGGACCATGGTGTGACATGAAACAATACAGAAACTACACTGAACTACATAACAAAAAACACAAAAACTACACTAGAGTAGAGAGCTATCCAGGACTGCATAAAGTGCACAAAACAGTGCAGGCACTACAATAAATAATAATAAATAATATACAAGACAATAGGCACAGTAGCGGGCAGTAGGTTGGTGTCAGTCCAGGCTCTTGGTATTGAGGAGTCTGATGTCTTGAGGGAAGAAACTGTTGCACAGTCTGGTCGTTAAAGCCTGTACGCTTTGGTGCCTTTTTTTTATGAACATATGATCAATCTATTTACATAAGCTATCTTGTGTATGGTGTGTTTTAATCTTTATCTTAAATAGTTTTATTTGTGCTGCATCAGATGGGAGTGTTAGTAAGATTACAGATCACATTTGATCATGTTGTGGAAAGAGTAGATGACCGGCAAAGAGTAAACGAGATTTAGATCAGTTGCTGCAATGGGCAGAGAAATGCCAAAGGGAGTTTAACGCAGACTAACATGAAGTGCTGCACTTCGGTAGTTCATATGTAAAGAAACAATACACTGTTAGTGGCAAAATCTTCAACAGTGATGATGAACAGAGACCATAAAGCCATAAAACATAGAAGCAGAATTAGGCCATTCAGCCCATCGAGTCTGCTCTGGCATTTCATTATGGCTGATCCCGGATCCCCTATCAAGAAGAGTTTAAAAGGAGACAGTTTTTCCGTCAGCGGTTTGACTGAGGCACGACTGACTAGTCAAAGGTCATCAAGCTGCATCTCCAGCTCCCGAACCCGGTCCCTAAGGAGCTGCAGCACGTCAGCGAGTTAGACCAGCGAGAAGAGTTTAACAGGAGGCAGCTTTATAGAGCAGGGGAGCCAGATTAGGAGGGCTCAAAGGGTCGAGGCACGGTCAGTTAATTGTGAATATAGAAACAGGAAGCATGTGTGTGAGGTTGGCGTTCTGCACTGGGTGTCAGATATGGGACATCCTGGAGACTGCCAGCCTCCCGGACGGCCACATCTACGCCAGGTGCATCGAGCTGCAGCTCCTCAGGGACCGGGTTAGGGAGCTGAAGATGCAGCTTGATGACCTTTGACTGGTCAGGGAGAGTGAGGAGGTGGTAGGGAGGAGCTATAGGCAAGTAGCTTTGGGTGATAGATAAGGAGGTAACAATCAGGAGAGAGAAGAGCAAGAGTCAGATACTAGAGAACACCCATGTGGCTGTCCCCCTTAACAATAAGTACTGCTGTTTGAGTACTGTTTGGGGTGGGAGACCCACCTAACGGGGGGTAACAACAGTGGTCGCGCCTCTGGCACAGAGTCTGGTCCTGTGGCTCAGTACGGTAGGGAAAGGAAGACGATGGCAGCAGTAATAAGGGATTCCACAGTTAGAGGGTCAGACAGGAGATTCTGTGGATGCAGAAAGGAAACACAGATGGTAGTTTGTCTCCCAGATGCCAAGGTCTGAGATGTATCTGATCGCGTCCATGATATCCTGAAGTGGGAAGGAGAAGAGCCAGAGGTCGTGGTACATATTGGTACCAACAACATAGGTAGGAAAAGGGAGAAGGTCCTGAAAACAGACCACAGGGAGTTAGGAAGGAAGTTAAGAATAGAAGCAGGACCTCAAAGGTAGTAATCTCAGGATTACTGTCTGTGCCATGTGACAGTGAGTCTAGGAATAGAGTGAGGTGGAGGATAAATGCGTGGCTGAGGGATTGGAGCAGGGGGCAGGGATTCAGATTTCTGGATCACTGGCACCTCATTGGGGCAGGCGTGACCTGTACAAAAAGGACGAGTTGCACTTGAATCCCAGGGGGAACAATATCCTGGCAGGGAGATTTGCGAAGGCGATTTGGGAGAGTTTAAACTAGAATTACTGGGGGGTGGGAAACGAACTGAAGAGATGGAGGAAGGGGCAGTTGGCTCACAAATAGAGAAAGCTTGTAGAGTGTGCGAGAGGGAGGATAGGCAGGTGATAGAGAAGGGATGCGTTCAAAGCATATGAGCTTACAACGTGGATCAGTACTTCGAACTATGATGTTGTGGCTATTACAGAGATTTGGATGGCTCAGGGGCAGGAATGGTCCCTTAGACTGCCTGGTTATAGATGTTTCAGAAAGGACAGGGAGGGAGGCAAAAGAGGTCGGAGTGTGGCACTGTTGATCAGAGATGGTATCACGGCTGCAGAAAAGGAGGAAGTCATGGAGCGATTGTCTGCTGAGTCTCTGTGGGTGGACGTTAGAAAAAGGAAAGAGTCAATAACTCTCCTGGGTTATTTTATATACCACCCAAAAGTAACAGGGACATCGAGGAGCAGATAGGGAGACAGATTCTGGGAAGGTGTAATAATAACAAGAGTTGTTGTGTTGGGAGATTTTAATTTCCTAAATGTTGATTGGCATCTCCCTAGAGCAAGGGATGGGGTGGAATTTGTTAGGTGTGTTCAGGAAGGTTTCGTGACACAATATGTAGATAAGCTTACAAGAGGAGAGACTGTACTTGATCTGGTATTGGGAAATGAACCTGGTCAGGTGACAGATCTCTCAGTGGGAGAGCATTTTGAAGACAGTGATCAGAACTCTATATCCTTTACCATAGCATTAGAGAGGGATAGGAACAGACAAGTCAGGAAAGTGTTTAATTGGAGTAAGGGGAAATATGAGGCTATCAGGCAGGAACTTGGAAGCATAAATTGGGATTGGATGTTCTCAGGAAAATGTATGGCAGAAATGTGGCAAATGTTCAGGGGATATTTGTGTGGCGTTCTGCATAGCTATGTTCCAATAAGACAGGGAAAAAATGGTAGGGTACAGGAATCATGGTGTAGAAAGGTTGTTGAGAATCTAGTCAAGAAGAAAAGAAACACTTACGGAAGGCTCAAAGAACTAGCTAATGTTGGAGATCTAGAATGCTTGCAGGAAGGAGTTTAAGAATGAAATTAGGAGAGTCAGAAGGGGACATGAGAAGGCTTTGGCGGGCAGGATTAAGGAAAACCCCAAGGCATTCCACAAGTATGTGAAGAGCAAGAGGATAAGACATGAGAGAACAGGACTAGTCAAGTGTGACAGTGGAAAAGTGTGTATGGAACCAGCGAAGATAGCAGAGGTACTTAATGAATACTTTACTTCAGTATTCATTATGGAAAAGGATCTTGGCGATAGTAGGCATGACTTACAGCGGACGGAAAAGCTTGAGCATGTAGACATTAAGAAAGAGGATGTGCTGGAGCTATTGGAAAGCATCAAGTTGGATAAGTCACCAGGACTGGATGAGATGTACCCCAGGCTACTGTGGGAGGAAAGGCAGGAGACTGCTGAGCCTCTGGCAATGATCTTTGAATTATCAAAGGGATGGGTGAGGGTCCAGAGGACTGGAGGAATGCAGAGGTTGTTCCCTTATTCAAGAAAGGGATTTGAGATATCCAAGGAAATTATAGACCAGTAAGTCTTACTTCAATGGTTGGTAAGTTGATGGAAAAGATCCCAAGAGGCAGGATTTATGAACATTTAGAGAGGCATAAAATGATTAGGAATAGTCAGCATGGCTTTGTCAAAGGCAGGTCGTGCCTTACGAGCTTGATTGAATTTTTTGAGGATGTGACTGAACACATTGATGAAGGTAGAGCAGTAGATGTAGTGTATATGGATTTCAGCAAGGCATTTGATAAGGTACCCCATGCAAGGCTTATTGAGAAAGTAAAGAGGCATAGGATCCAAGGGGACTTTGCTTTGTGGATCAAGAATTGGCTTGCCCACACAAGGCAAAGAGTGGTTGTAGACAGGTCATATTCTGCATGGAGATCGGTGACCAGCGGTGTGCCTCAGGAATCTGTTCTGGGACCCCTTCTCTTCATCATTTTTATAAATAACCTGGATGAGGAAGTGGAGGGATGAGTTAGTAACTTTTCTGATGACACAATGTTTGGGGGTGTTGTGGGTAGTGTGGAAGGCTCTGAGGTTACAGCGGGAAATTAATATGATGTAAACTGGGCTGAGAATTGGCAGATGGAGTTCAACCCAGTTAAGTGTGAGGTGGTTCATTTTGGTAGGTCAAATATGATGGCAGAATATACTATTAATGGTAAGACTCTTGGCAGTGTGGACGATCAGAGGGATCTTGGGGTCCGAGACCATAGGACGCTCAAAACAGCTGCACATGTTGGATCTGTGGTTAAGAAGGCATACGGTGCATTGGCCTTATTCAACCATGGGACTGAGCTTAAGAGCTGAGAGGTAATGTTACAGCTATATAGGACCCTGATCTGATCCCAATTGGAGTACTGTGCTCAGTTCTGGTCTGCTCACTACAGGAAGGATGTGGAAACCATAGAAAGGGTGCAGAGGAGATTTACAAGGATGTTGCCTGGATTGGGGAGCATGCCTTATGAGAATAGGTTGAGTGAACTCGGCCTTTTCTGCTTGGAGCGACGGAGGATGAGAGGTGACCTGATAGAGGTGTATAAGGTGATGAGAGGCATTGATCGTGTGGATAGTTGGAGGCTTTTTCCCAGGGCTGAAATGGCTAACACTAGAGGGCACAGGTTTAAGGTGCTTGGAAGTAGGTACAGAGGAGATGTTAGGGGTAAGTTTTTGACACAGAGAGTAGTGAGTGCGTGGAATGGGCTGCCGGAGACAGTGGCGGAGGCGGATACCATAGGGTCTTTTAAGAGATCCCTGGACAGGTATATGAAGTTTAGAAAAATAGAGGGCTATGGGTAACCCGAGGTTAATTCTATGTTAAATACATGTTCATCACAGCATTTTGGGCTGAAGGGCCTGTATTGTGCTGTAGGTTTTCTATGTTTCAAACTCAACCCTATACACCTGCCTTCCCGCCATATCGTTTGACGCTGACCAATCACGAATCAATCAACTTCCACCTGAAATATACCCACGGACCTGGCCTTCTCCTCCACTGTGATAGAGCATTGCACCCATTCACTACACTCTGGCTTAAAAAATTCCTCCTTTCTTCTGTTCTAAAAGGTAGCTGCTCACTTTTGAGGCTGTGCCCTCTCATGCTGGATACCCTCATCATAGGAAACATCCTCTCCACATCCACCCTATCTAGTCCATTCAACATTCGCTAGGTTTCAACGAGACCCCCCCACATTCTTTTAAATTCTATTGCGTACAGGCCCAAAGCTAAGAAACGGTCCTCACGTGTTAACCCCCTCTTTTTTACCCATTCTTCCATTTTGTCCTGCTGCAATTACATTGCTTCCTCAGCACTAACTACCCCTCCACCTATCTTTGTATCATGCACAACTTTGCCACAAAACCATCAAGTCCCTCTGCACCTCTGATATTCGAACCTTCTCCCCATTTAGATAATAGTCTGCACTATTGTTCTGAAAGAGTATGCAAAGCAGCATATTTATTGTTGAAGGGAATAGCCACAGGGCTGATGTGCGCAAACTGACTACTCACATTTCCATTTCTCCTGACAGTCACGCAGCTACTCACCTCCTGCAATTTTGGGTGACTACTTCCCCGTAACTCTGATCGATTATCTCCTCCCTCTCCTGTACAAGCCGAAGATCATCCAGCTGCTGCTCCAGTTCCCCAGCGTGGTCTTCAAGGAGCTGCAGCCAGATACACTTCACTCAGATGTAGTTCCTGGGAGACTCTGGGTCTCCCGCGACTCTAACATCCGGCATGAAGAACACACAACAGCCATTTACTACACTTGGTACAGTGAGAGGGAAAAAACAGGGAATCTTAAAGACACTTACTCAGAGCAAACATCTCTTTCGAGCCAAAGCCTCCTTTCAGCCAAAGCCTGACATTCCTACTCTCACCACCGGCCTACTCATAACAATGGCTGCTTCCTTGTCTATTCTGTGCTTTTAAACAACCTGTAGCAACTTCATTGCTGTAGCCTGCTCCCGACACTGATTGGGCTGTTGTTTTCCAGCTGGTGCCTTACTGGGAAAGGGATCAGGAATTGTCCAGTCAGACTGTCACCACCCAGGGGTGTTGACTTACAGACTGAATATCGGGGGTTCGACGGAAGGATGGAAGGCAGCACTTCAGGAACTGCAGCTGCTCCTGGCCCGTCCATGTAAAGGATTCAAAGTACATTTATCGACAAAAAAATGTATAAGTTATACAACTTTGTGATTCGTCTGCTCACAGGCAGCCACTAAGCAAGAAAGCTGAAAGAACCCAATTTAACAACTACAAGATCAACACCCAATGTACATCAAGAGAGGAAACAAGGCACAAATCATGCAAAGGAGAGCATTCTGAACCAAACTGAGTCCATAGGCCTGAATCGCAGAGCAGCCAGAGTAGGCCCAGAGCCTCAGTCTCGGTTCATCACACAGCAGACACGAAGCCCGGAGCAGTCACACAGCCTCAGTACCAGTGAGAGGAGTCAATGTCGCAGAAGAGTAAGTGGAATCTGCCTGACTCTTGCCTCCGGTGCCGACACCCTGCCCTTTCAGTCTATGTGGGCCAGTATTTAGTTCATCCAAACACCAGGCCCCACCACAGTGACACACTCTGGGCCTGTAAACCACTTCCCAGGACGGGGTCATTCTCGACCTTTCCAAATCGGCTCATCACTTTGATCAACCCAACCTCACTCTTGGCTTAGGTGGGCGGGCTGCAACATTCCTCCCACCGACTCCTCTCTGCATCGCTGAATCCAACTCCATCTCAACTGTGTCTTGACTTCACTTCTCCTCAAACATGCCATGCTCTGAATTTGCAATGATCAACACTCGAGTCAACCCTGCCTTCCCTTGCCTCTTCATTGTTTGTGGTGACAGTTTACCCTAATTTAGCACTGAAAAAGTGTTATTATTAAAGGATTTAGTCATATTTCTTGCTTTATTAATCAGCAGTAAACAGTTGCCCAACTTCAGTGGTGCCATCGTAACTATCTAAAACCAGAACCTGGCCATGAATGCTCACCAAAACCTCTACTTCCTCAAGTCTAGGTGTGAATATCACCAGCAGCCTGTCCTGGAACAACCACTTTGATTTAATGGCCAAGCAATCTCACAGACATCTCTACTTCCTCAGGAGACAAAAGAAAATTGGCATCTTCCCATCAACCCTTACCAATTTTTATTGATGTGTAAGGGGGTTTCATCTTTATGTTACTGCGTAGGTTAATTGAAATGGCTTCTTTGTTATGTTATACTTGGGAATGCTTCTTTGTTATGTTAAACCCCGAGAAAGTTTTGCGCTAGCAGCTTGTTTTGGGTTAGGCGGTGATATGAAGATGTTACAAACCAATTGGGATAGTTGTTATGATTTTGGTGTACCTGGAAGATTTGTATGCGTGGGGTTTTGGTGGCAGAAGACGGGAGAGAGAGAGACAGAGGATGGACCAGGTGCTGTGATGTCCGCTAACGGGGTCGGACCCCGAGGAGGACGTTCAGCGAGGAGAGAAGGCGGAGACAGAGATGAACTCGTGTGGAGCGTCTGGTCGACCACTGTTGTTGGTCCCAGGCGGCCGGTTGAGGTGGTCTGAAGGGTCGCAAGGTGAAGAAGAAGGGTCCTGAGCTCCAACTATTTGTGCACGAAGGGATCGCACTTTGATAAGTGTGGCGCCTTTTATTTTCCTTTTATATTTTATTCTCTATTAATTATATAGTTCCAGTAATATCTATAAACTGTAAATCATTTAATCGTATCTGGTGTATTGTCTGTTATTTGGGCGGGGTGGGGTACATCACACAGCATCCACACAAACTATTACCCAGTTTGGCGGGGCCGAGGGCTGTTTTCTGAGATGACAGTGAGCCGAGCGACCCTGAGGGTGGCCAGGAGGCTATAGATGCAATAGAGAAAACATTCTGTCTGGATCCATCACAGCTCAGTGTGACAACTGATCTTCCTGCAATGAATCAGTGTGACAACTGATCTTCCTGTAATGGATCAGTGCGACAACTGCTCTTCCTGTAATGGATCAGTGTGACAACAGCTCTTCCTGTAATGGATCAGTGTGGCAACAGCTCTTCCGGTAATGGATCAGTGTGACAACTGCTTTGCCCATAATGGCTCAGTGTGGCAACTGATCTTCCCATCATGATTCGATGTGGTGACTGCTCTGCCTGTGACCGTATTTGTTTGTTTATTTATTTACTTACTTTTTTATTATTTGCCTGATTTGCCTTCTTTACCATATTTGCTGTTTATCAGTCTTTGTGTGTAGTTTCTATTTCTATTGTATTTCTTCATTTTCTTGTAAATGTCTACAAGAACAAAATTGTCATGGTAGAATATGTGTACTTTGATAACAAAAACACTTTGACTTTAACGATCTCCAGAAAACTATCTCATGTGCAAAGTAGCATCCCGGACCGAACTTGAATCACTGAAGGATGCTCGACAGATTAGCAGGGGTTGAATGCAATCAGCTCCAACAAAGTAAAACCATTTGTAATGCCCTGGTTAATACTGTTACTGTTATACTGTTTGTACTTCATTTAGCTGCTCTGTAAGAACAGTCTGTTCTGCTTTCAGCTTGTTTGAGTTACTGTTGAAGATAATAGATGAGGAGAAATCTATGCCATCCAATTAGGATGGTCGAATTAAGGTAAGGTTTCTCTGGTGAGGGACACTACGGGGTTGGGGTTTTTGTTTGAGGGGAGATGAAGAGGAAAGACGCAGGAGAGAAAATGTTGTGGAATTCGACCCGGAACGGGATCGTGATTTGATGGAGCCAAGTGTGAGATCGATTGAGGATTGGTGACTATGGAGAAACTTTGAGCTCCAACTTGTGAAGATCTGAATGTGAATGGGCTCTTTTCCTTTTTTTTTGGTTCTTTTCTTTACTAACCCTTCAGTCAAATTAAGATTCACAAATATAGTCTTTTAATCACAGTGAAGAAGTGCTTTCAGAGGTTGGGTGATGAAACGTATCAGCTCGTACCTGGGAAGTGACTCAGATCCACTCCAATTTGCCTACTGGCAAAATAGTTTACAGCACCTACAATGGCGTCCACACTGGACTTCAAGGTGAGTTGTCCCTGGTCTGAACCCAGCCGTTCCTTGCTCACTATCCATCCATGCTGGGTTGAGCTTTTAGCCAGCAACTCAGCCTCATGAAAAACAAATGCTAAAGAACTGGCAAGCTGCTGCCCGATGTGCCACGGGGCACGGGAAGACACAACGACAGCCGCAGATGCCTATCGACTCACTGTTCGAGAACTCTTCATCTCCTATTCTTGATGCTTATTGCTTAAGTTATTTTTATTGTTCTTTCTTTTGTATTTGCACAGATTGTTGTCTTTTGCACATTGCTTGTTTGTCCATCCTGTTGGGTGTGGTCTTTCATTGATTCTATTATGGTTCTTGGATTTACTGAGTATACCTGCAAGAAAATGAATTCCAGAGCTTTATATGGTGACATTTACGAGGGGTGATTAATCAGTTTGTGGCCCAAGGTAGAAGGAGTCAGTTTTAGAAAACCTACTTAGTCCAGCGGTTGTGGAGCATACAGATCTTGGACCTTCAGAAAGAGTCCACAGCAAAGGTGATTGATAAGTTCATGGCCTAAGGTAGAAGGAGATGAGTTATACAGCTCTCATTACATGCACATAAAGTTCAACTCTGTGAGTGACTATGCAGAAAGTTTGAAATTAATAACTTATCAGGAGTGATTGATAAGTTCGTGGCCTAAGGTAGAAAGAGATGAATTATACAGCTCTCATTATATGCACATGCAGTTCAACTCTTTGAGTGATTATGCAGGAAGTTTGAAGTTAATAACTCATCGGGGTAATTGATAAGTTCGTGGCCCAAGGTGGAAGGAGATGAGACTGTCAGACTGGGTAACAGCTTCTTTCCTCAGGCTGTGAGACTAATGAATACCCTGCCACCACTGAGGTCTCATCACTAGGACTGTGAGCTGTTTATTGTTTACCTGTGCTGTGCACTACAAGCATTCTGAATTATATTTATTGACTTACTTATGGTACTATTTTGTTTTTTGTGCTGTGTGTGATATATGCTTTGTGGGTGCACTGTGGTCCAGAGGAATGGTGTTTTGTTGGTTGTAGTCACATGACAAGCAATTGTGAACTGTTTGCTGTCTTTAGAAAATTAGGTTGGATAAATCTCCAGGGCCTGACAAGGGGTTCCCTCGGATCTTTGTGGGAGGCTCGTGTGGAAATTGCAGAGGTTCTCCAGTAAGGGTGCCTTTTCTGGTTGGCTGCTGGCGACTAGTGGTGTTCCACAGGGGTCCGTGTCGGGTTCAATTATATTTACCTTCCACGTTAATGATTTAGATGATAGAATTGATAGCTTTGTTGCAAAGTTTCAGACAATATGAAAGTTGGTGAAGGGGAAGGTAGTTTTGAGGAAGTAGAAAGGCTACAAAAGGACTTCAACAGATTAGGGGAATGGGCAAGGAAGTGGCAGATGGAATACAGTGTTGGGAAGTGTATGGTCATGCACTTTGGTAGAAGAAATGAAAGGGTTGACTATTTTCTAAATGACAAGAAAATACTGAAAGCTGAGGTGCAAAGGGACTTGGGAGTCATTGTGCAAGATTCCCAAAAGGTTAATTTGCAGGTTGAGTCTGTGCTAAGGAAGGCAAATGCAAGGTTAGCATTCATTTCAAGAGGACTAGTATATAAAAGCAAGGATATAATGTGAGACGTTTTAAAGCACTGGTGAGGCCTCATTTGCAGAATTGTGTGCAGTTTTGTGCCCCTTATCTTATAAAGGCTGTGCTGAAACTGGGGAGCGTTCAAAGAAGGTTCACAAAAATTATTCCAGGATATGAAGCGTTTGATGGCTCTGAGCCTGTATTCACTGGAACTCAGAAGAATGAGGGGTGACCTCATTGAAACCTATCGAATGGTTAAAGTCCTCGATAGATTGGATGTAGAGAGGATGTTTCCTGTGGTGGGGGAGTCTAAGACCAGAAGACACAGCCTCAGAATCAAGGAGCATCCTTTCAAGATGAAGAAGAATTTCTTTAGCCAGAGTGGTGAATCTGTGTAAATCGTTGCCACAGGCAGCTGTGGAGGCCAAGTCTACATACATATATATATATATATATATATATATAATATATATTTAAGGCAGAGGTTGATAGATTCCTGATTGATCAGGGCATGAAAGGATACAGGGAGGGAAGGCAGGAGATTGGGGCAGAGAGGAAAAATGGATCAGCCAAGTCAATGGGCCAAATGGCCTTATTTTGCTGCTATATCTTGTGCTAATTGTCTAGGAGTGTTGGCATGTGGCCAAGTGGTTAAAGCATTCGTCTAGTGATCTGAAGGTTGCTAGTTCGAGCCTTGGCTGAGGCAGCATGTTGTGTCCTTGAGCAAGGCACTTAACCACACATTGCTCTGCGACGACACCGGTGCCAAGCTGTGTGGGTCCTAATGCCTTTCCCTTGGACAACATCAGTGATGTGGAGAGGGGAGACTTGCAGCATGGGCAACTGCCGGTCTTCCATACAACCCTGCCCAGGCCTGCGCCTTGGAAACCTTCCAAGGTGCAAATCCATGGTCTCACGAGACTAACGGATGCCTATTTTATTGTCTAGGACTGGAGGATAGCTAATGTTGTTCCATTGTTTAGGAAAGGCTCTAAGAACAAGTCAAAAATTATCAGCTGATGAGCCTGATATCAGTTGTGGGTAAGTTATTGGAAGGTATTCTAAGGGACTGGATATGTAAGCACATGGATAGACAGGGGCTGATTAAGGATAGTCAACATAGTTTTGTGTGTGGTACGTCATAGCTAATCAATCTTGAGCAACTTTCCCTGAGCTTTTCGAGAAAGTTGTCAGGAAAGTGGATGAAAGCAAAACAGTGGATGTTGTCTATATTGACTTTAGCAAAGTCTTTGATAAGATCCCACAAGGGAGGCTTGTCAATAATAGCATTCATGATAAGGTATTAAATTGGATTATATATTCTTACAGGAAAAGCCAGAAAGTGGTAGTAAATGGTTGCCTCTCTAAATGGAGGCCTATGACTAGCGGTGTGCTGCAGGGATTAGTGCTGGATCTGATATTATATGTTACCTATATCAACGATCTGGCTGATAACTTAGCAAACTGGATGTTTAATTTTGCAGATGACGCAAAGTTTGGACAGCAAAGAAGAGTATCAAAGCTTATGAAAGGGAATCTGGACCAGCTGGAAAAAATAGGCTGAGAAACAGCAGATGGAACTTAATGCAGCCAAATGTGAGGTGTTGCTCTTTAGGAGGACAAGCCAGTGTACAACTTACGTAGTGGGCATTAGGGCTCTGAGTAGTGCCATAGAACGAAGTAGCATCGCAGGTAGATAGGATCATAAAGAGAGCTTTTGGCAGTTGGCCTTAATATATCAACATATTGAGTACAGGAGCTGGGTGTTACATACAGTACTGTGCAAATATCTTAGGCACATGTACATAGCCAAGATGCGTAATACTTTTGCACAGTACTGAAGTCATTTTGTGTATTGCATATGTAACGTTCCGTTATATTGGCTCGTGTATGTCTAGGGGAAATCCCACCCAGCACCTGCTTCAACACTTTTTTTTCCCAAAAATACTTTATTCAGAAACAGGGTCAGTCGCCGCCCGAATCAATCCCAAACATCAATCATCAGCCAGCACACCCAGTAAATTTTAACAAATACACTTTATAGATATTACTAATTCTATAACATTAATATGCATTTGATACAGAGAGGAAATTAATGGAAAAAAAAGACGCCAACACTTATCAAAGTCCAAGTTCTTCGCGCGCTACCGTTGGAGCTCAATTCGACGTCAGACGACCACCCGAATTCCGTCGACCCACGGCTCAGGACCACCCGAAGTGATCGACCGGAGCCTCTCCGCACGTCCGCCGTCCTCCTCGTCTCTCCTCCCGACTCCCCGCCAAAACTCAGTCCACAGTCATATCATACAGCATGGCATCCGAAAACAAAACGATACATAACCACCCATTGGCTAATAGAACCTTGTTATCTCATTTTAAAGTAAAACAAACTGTTAGCACAAACTCCCTGCAGCGTTAAAACACAACAAAGCCGCATTCCCTAGATTAACATAACAAAATCGCCATTTTAAATGTAACAAAAGAAAGACCCCATACACATACACCTTTATTCTTTCTACCAAGGTGCATGACCATACCTTTCCTTAATTTGACTTGATGGCCCAAGGGCCTGTTTCTGTGCTATTGTGCTCTATGACTCTCAGGAACCAAGGTGAGTCTGGAAGTGTATACACGAATTAGCAGCAGGAGGGGTCCATTTAGTCCATCCACCCTGACCCAGTATTCGGTAAAGACACGGTTGATCTGATGGTGATCATAGCTTCCCTTTTCCACCTGTTGCGGGCTTCTCCACAGATATCTGGCTCGTGTTAATTACTCTAAGCGTAGGTGGTATCAAAGAAAAGGGAGGTGATGTGCATATAGTCAGAGACATACACCATCCGGAAATCTAAATCGAATTGTTTGTATGTACATGAGCCAATCTAATTTGCCTTATCCCTCCAAATAGTTCCTATCCATGTACCAATTCATGACAGCCTGGTATGCAACTGTCTTGCTCAGGACCCCAGGACAATGAAGATCACAGAAACCAGTCTTCCTTCTGTGGTCTTATTCCTTTGGTAAGGCAGCCAACACAGTCAAAGGCATTGTCTTTTCTCCCCTCCCCCAAAGACCCCAACCATTGTCTCTTCTCAAGTCAAGTCGTCACTTTTTATTGTCATTTCGACAATAACTGCTGGTACAGTACACAGTAAAAACAAGACGTTTTTCAGGACCATGGTGCTACATGAAACAGAAGACACAACAACCTGATTACACCTTCCACAAGGCTCAAGGACAGCTTCTACCCCGCTGTTGTAAGACCATTGACATGACTAACATGATGAAATGGACCCTCAACCTCTCCATCTCCCTCATAATGATCTTGCACCTTATTGTCTGCCTGCACTGCATTTTCTCTGTAACTGTAACACCTTGTTCTGCACCATGTTATTAGACAACATTTCCCCATTTCTTATCTCAATGCCTGTGGGAATGAAATGATTTGTATGTTGGGTGGAAAAGCATTTTTCACAGTATCTCAATACATGTGACAATGATAAACCAATTTACCTGTCCAAATGTCTTTTAAATTGTCATTGTATCCACCTCGACCATTTCCCCCGGCAGTTCCTCCCATTGAAACCTACTCCTCACAACCCTCCCATGCCCTCTGCTGTAACACACTCACTGTGCACTGCGTGATCTCTCCTATCGTGCTTACACATCACCTGTGCCCAGTCCACACAGTGGGTTGAGTGTAAATGGGTGCTCAGTTGGCAGCATAAACTCGATGGGCAAAAATCACTTCCTGCATTGAACGAGCTTTCTGACTAGACTTTTACAGATGATCCCCGTGGCAATTGTGACCTTGCTCTATCAGGGATGTTCCCTTTGTCTTAGCCGTCCTTAACACCAACTTACCTTCTCTCTTTCCTCATTCTGAGAGAGGGATCTGAACCAGGAAAGTTAAACTGCCTTCCCTCTCCACAGACGCTGCCTGACTTGTTGAATGTTTCCAGCAGTTCCTGTTTTAAAATCACATATTGGAGCTCCAGATTTTCCCCTTGGGGGTTACTCCCAAAGCCTTTGCCACGAGTGGGTAAAACCACAAGACAGCAGAGGTTTGAGATCAATTTTCCTTCTCAGAAGAATTGCCATGGATGACGAGCCCCATCTGCCTGACGTGACCGGTTTTACGGCGCCAGTAAACAGTTCCATCAGGGTTCGTAGCTAAGCCACGTGAAGGCCAGGAGCCAGACTTGGTTGTCAGAGGCTATTTAAGATGCACAACATTGGGAGCATCTGATAGGCAGTGGGAGCTTGTCCCTATTACCACCCCGATTACAACAACCTTGAAGAACCTGTAATAAATGTTTTTTGATACCCAGTTTCACAGTAAGATGCACAACATTGGGAGCACTACCTCCGCACCACCCCCCCCCCCCCAAACACAAGGAACCATCGTACATCTATGGACCTGTACGACTAAATTAAAACAGAGCTTTCTGGAGAGACAGCAGAAGTTTCAGATTGGGCACCCTCCACCAGAACATTGCTCCAGGTGCTCCTGTTTCCCCCCACACCCTATAGACACGTAGGTCATTGTCCCTCAATATTGGTGGGAGAAAGAATCTTGGGGCAGCTGATGAGAAGACCATAAAACACAGGGGCAGTATTAGGCCATCAGGTCTTCACCATTCCATCACGGCTGATTTATTTTCCCTCTCAACCCCCATCCTCTTGCCTCCTCCCTGTAACCTTTGACATCCTTACATCAATATTGATTCAATCACAAAGGTGGCACAACAGCAGCTATATTTTATTAGGAGTTTGTGGAGATTTGAAATGTCACCAATAACACTTTTTCTGTGGAAACTGTGGTAAGCGATCAGTGCAAATGATGAAGAGGCGAGCGAAGGTGATGCTAACTCGAGGATCAAGGTGTGCAGGTACAGTGCAAGATCAGAGCGAGGTCAAGGCACGTTCGAAGAGAAGTGGTTGGAGGAAGGTTGAGACAGAATTGAAGAGTGTGGAGCCCAATGAAGCAGTGGAGGCTACCTCAGTAAATATTTAAGGCAAGGTTGAATAGATTTTTACATAGTAAGGGAACTAAGGGTTATGGGGAAAAGGCAGGAAGCTGATGAGTCAATCGCCAGATCAGGCCTGACGGGACAGATGGCCAACTCCTGCTCCTGTTTCATATCTTGTTATGGAGGAGTTTCTGAGCCCATCCAGCTAAACAGAGAGTGAGGCTGGATCAATCCAAGTGCTGGGCTGATTTGGAAAGGTCCAGGACGGGATGGAATGTGGCAGCGGTGTCCAGGCCCAGATTGTATCAATGTGACAGGGCCTGGGTCCTAAGCTAAGGACAACCCAATTTTTGGACAATTTAAATGCTGGGCCGGATGGATTGAGACCGGAGACGAGCGCTGGGCCAGTTCTGCTCTCCGCTGCAGTGAGGCTGAGGCTCCGGGCCTTGTATCTGTAAGCTCCATGACCCTTTGGCTCCACTGTGTGATGAACTGAGAAAGGCTGAGGCTCCGGGTCTGCTCCAACTGCTCCGGGCTTTGTTTCTGTGGACTCACTTTCACTCTGAAGCCTATTTGCTTACTTTTATTGTTTGCACGGTTTATATTTTTCTTCTCTCTGCACACTGGGTGTCTGATGGTTTTTTGGGTTTCATGCTTTGTGGCTGCCTGTAAGGAGACAAATCTCAAGGTTGTATAATATATACATCCTTTGATAATAAACGTACTGAGAACTTTGAAGGACACTGGCAAATTTCTACAGATGTACCATGGAGAGCATTCTAACTGGCTGCATCACCGTCCGGTATGGAGGGACCTCTGCACAGGATCGGAAAAAGCTGCAGAAGGTTGTAGACTCAACCAGCCCCATCCCAGGCACCAGCCTCCCCAGCACCTTCCCATCACGACCATCAGGGTGGAGGCACAAATTCAATGGTTTAAGAACAACTTCTTCCCCTCCACCATCAGATTTCTAAACAGTTCATGAACATTACTTTTGCTCTTTTTTTGCACTTTTTTAAAATATATTTCTTAATTACAATTTTTAGTATATTTTACTTGTTGCTATTGTACTGCTGCTGCTAAACAACAAATCTCTTGACACACAATCTGTCAATGATTATAAACCTGATTCTGATCCACAGGCCAGACTGGAGCAGATGGAAGTAGAAAAAAAACACAGAAAATAATAACAGAGAAGTGCTTTTAGATTTATTGAAGCATTCCTTTGGGGCCAGAGACATGTGTTCAGTGGCCCGCTCATGTTGGGAGCAAATATCGTTTTGCCTCATTTCCACATTTTCAGAGAGGCTGGAGCCAGCATTTCCAAGTACCCAGAGTACATCCCAGATGTCCCCCTAATTTGAGTTTTGCCTCACCCTGGCAGTGGAGAAGGCCGAGGACAAACAGATCGGTGTGGGAATGTTGAGGGGAGTCGTGCTTTGGGAGGACTGGGTGACCAAGGTGGACACAGTTCACCCAACCCCACTAATGTGGCTTCTACAGATTACCTCTTAAAACTGATACCCCATCACATCTCCTCTCCAACTCACACGGACAGTCGGCCCCCGTGTCGACCTCGAGGTGACCTGACACTTGGGCTGGGATTGTCACAAGGTTTCTGGGGTTAACCATTCATTCACAGGGTATGGTGGGACGAGCAGTGCTCCGCTGGTCTTAGCTGGTTGCTATTTCAATGGTGGCCGTTCCCAGTGAAGTGTGGCGACACTTGCAGGCCACCTCCCGCACGTCCTTGTGCGTGTTGGCCGTTAACGCAAATTACGCATTTCAATGGTGCGACGAACAAACTGAAAGATGGCCCATTCTACTGTGACTTTGTCCGTGATCTGCCTCCGTAGAGGTTCCCACAGTCTCGCCTCCAGAACGCAGAGAGCTCCCCCAGCATTCTCCAAATCAATGCCGCACGCCAAGAACCTCTGCCATGCACAGAATGACTGCCAAGCTGACATTGCAGCAAAGTACTTCTAAACTGGGAAGTACTTTAGCAGCAGTAGAGCACAGGGATCTCTCAAGGACACAAGAGGTGCTGTGGAAATGCTAGGCAGTGGTTTCGATGCTGGGCAGTGCCTTGGGTCCAACTCAATAACGATAACACTGCTGTTGTGTCTGCCTAGACCAGGACACAGCACGTCTTCCGTCAGCAGGAGGGAACCGTGCAAGACCTTCGTCAGTGCTACAGGCAATGGGGTCAACACGTGCCGGAGGACCAAATCCATTTGCACCTGTAAAACAAACCTCTTCCCCATCTTGAATCGGGAGGAGGGACTGCCAATGGGATGTCCAGCTTGGTCATTACAAGAGGGGCAGCACTGCTGAGTAGCGGTCAGCACACCACTTCACAATGAAGATCGGGTTTCAACTCCCGCCACAGGCTTTGAGGAGTTTGCATGCTCTCCCTGTGACCCCCAAGTGCTTCGGTTCCCAGTACAAAATGGATGGGTTAGGGTTAGTCATTTGTGGGCACGCTATACTGGCACCAGGGGCATGGTGGCATTTGGGGGCTGTTCCAGCACAACCCTCTCTGGTTTGACCCGACACAATACGATGCATTTCACTGTATGTTTCAATGTACACGTGGCAAATGAAGCTACTGGGCTTCTTTCTTGGGAATTATTGGAAATTGCTTTCTGCTGTAGGACATCCAGCCAACCCCTGGCACCTGCCGAGAAAGGACCATGGTGTAGGCACTGAGCAAGCACCTGGCTCCCAGCATCAAGGAGTCGTCATATCTGTCAGTCTGCGCACAGAACCCCAAGGGGTGACCTGGCGGCCGGGGGCAGGGAGGGAGGGGACCATGACCAACCAGGTGTTGACCTGCTCGGTGCTCAGTGCGCAAGGCAAGGCTCTACTTGGTTTTGCACTGCATGGCAGCTCATTCACACTCTCTTGCCTGGAAACCGGTGGAGGGCTGGCTGCTGGGGGTGGGGTGGGGTTGCGGGGAGGTGGTGCTGGACGACTGTGACCTACTGCTTCATTGCCAAAGGCGTGACCTCTTGCAGCGTCGAGTTGATGCGGTCAATCCTCTGCTGTATCTGGGCCTCGAACTCCTCCTTATTCTTCAGGACCAGCTGCCTAACGGCCTCCTGGGCGACTGTGTAGCCCTCCTGGAACTTGGAGCGCTCCACGTTGAAGAGGGGGTCCGAGGGGCTCAGGCTGATGTAGGTCTCCAGGTTGGTGACCTGGTCCATCAGGTGCTTCGCGGAGACGTCGACATAAGTGCTGGCGATGAGGTGGCAGAGGCTGGCCACACTGCAGGCCTGGAAGGCCTCGGTGTAGATCATATCCTTGATGAAAGCATCCTGGGTGTAGCCGGGGATGAGCTCACAGCCCTCACTGTCACTGGCAAACTGGGTGACGGCATCATTGAGGGAGACCTGGATCAGGTTGGACATCATCTGGAAGAAGTTGGTCATCTTTGCCCACTGCGCTTTGACCTGGCTCAGGGCGCCCAGACCTGTCGCCAGCAGCTTGAGGGTGGTGTCGTAGTCTACCTCCTTCACCTGGCACCTCTTCATGGTCAGCAGCACCTCATCGAGCTCCTTGGTCACCTTCTCCTTGCTCTCGGCTACCTTCTGGTAGTTCTCCCTGCTGGTGTCCAGCTGAGACTTGGCCTGCTCCACCCTGAAGCAGGCCTGCTCCAGCACCATCTTGGACAACCTCTCCTGCAACTTCTCCACCTTCTCCACCCCGGTGGCATTGCTCAGGTTGGGCGGCTGCGGTGCAGTGGCTGGAGCCTTGATTGACTTCTTGACATCCAACAGGTACGCCTGCACCTGTAAGGAAGGAGTTACATTTGATTCCACCGTGGTGTACGCTAAGGTGTGTGTCACAAAATGGCAGTTTGTCAGTCTGGGACGTGGGGACGTTTTGGGAAAGTTCAAGGGGGAACGTTTTGGGAATTTAATGTGAGTAGCAGTCTACAGTAGATCATGGAGAAGTGATAGTACATACCATATACGATAGTCGGTGACAGAGTATAACCAGGTGGCATGGTAGCACAGTGGTTAGTGCATTGTTCTACAGCGCAAGTCTGCGATCACCGATCAGGGCTCAATTCCCACCACTGACTGTGAGCAGTTTGCACATTCTCCCTTTCACCATGTAGGTTTCCTCCAGGTGCCCTGGTTTCCTCCCACATTAGGAAGATGTTCAGGTTTGGGTTACTGAGTTGTGGCATGCTGTGTTGGCACCTGAACTCTGGTGACACTTGCCCCCAGCAAAATCCTCGCTGAATGGATTTGTCGCAAATGACGCATTTCACTGTGCATTCCAATACACATGTGACCAACAACCCAATCTTCCTTTTGAGAAAATGTTTCTCTGGGAAATAATTAGAGTAAAGGGTCTTGCGGGATACAAAAAGGGCCAAATCCGTTGTGCGTGTGCGAATCTTCTCTTAGGCTGGCTCGTGAGCAGTGCTAAGACTTGGAGATAGAGAGGAAGACATGGGGAGAGAGGGAGGGACTGGAAAAGCTGCTGGGCAGCTGTGGTTCCCTCTGGCAATGTATTGTATGAAATGGCTTAGTGATTAGTTGATATAGTGACATGCAAAAGTTTGGGCACCCTGGTCAAAATTTCTGTTACTGTGAATAGCTAAGCGAGTAAAAGATGAACTGATTTTCAAAAGGCATGAAGTTAAAGGTGACACATTTCTTTAATATTTTAAGCAAGAAAACTTTATTATTTCTATCTTTTACAGTTTCAAAATAACAAAAAAAGGAAAAGGGCCCCAAGCAAAAGTTTGGGCACCCTTTACTTAGTGAAACCCCCTTTGGCAAGTATCACAGCTTGTAAACTCAATCCTCGTTATATGCGTCTTCAGACTATGCGGATTCACAGTTATGCAAGGAACCTATTTCTACCAACGTCTCGTTATATGCGTCCAAATTTCACAGTTATGCAAGGAGCACTGCCTTCCCGCCAATACAAGCCAGGTGCGCGTGCCTCACAATCTCTCTCCTGCCACTCTCGCATTGGTTTTGGCAAGGTGTGGATGCGCAATCTTAAACTTTTGTTGGTTTTACCTACAGTGCAGTGATTTTGCGCTTGAAATATTTAACTATGCCTCCTAAGCGTCCGATGCCATGTCCTGGGCCATCAGCCGAGCGGCAGGGAATCGCTTTAACACTTGAAAAAAAGTTGGAAATTATAAACAGCGCGGTATCAGCTGAAGGTAACACAGCTCTGGGACGCTATTGCCAGGAACAGAATCTTGCCTTTAAAGTTCTTTTGTTGCTTCCAATGCGCCAGCCCATCCTAAACGTTTGGACAGCATTCATCCTATTTCCTGCCGCTTAACACAACATCGCTGATCCAACCACTCGACCAAGGTGTAATCCACATTCAAGACGTGCGTATTTTTTTTTTAAGGCGAACTGTCTCTCAGATGCTGCAAGCAACAGACGATATTGAAAATCCTAGGAGTTTACCAATGGTGAGGGAATGGTGGAAGTCGGAACACTTGGCACAAATGGCGATGGACATGGACCCAAGTTTAGAACGGAGTCAGCATTTCAGTCATTCCCTGCCATCAACCCTTCTTCCCTACAAGCAAATTTATGCTGAAAAATGAAATGCTGCCAAGCAAACAACCCTCACCACTTTATGCAAATCGTTGTAATCTCCTGCTGCCAGCAGTTCTAAGAGTTCTGTGAGTCTTCCTTCACCCCTTGCTGAGCTTGATATTATCCTGATGACCACAACCATCCATGTTATCCATGTAAAGCTGCCCGATACCACAACAACCACTCATCTCCCGGAGCGAACACACCTGCCACTGTTGGTGAGTACTGTACACCCTAGGATATTAACTTCCTATGATTTATTACATTGAATATTACCTTAAATTGATTAAATACAAATGTTGTCTTGTAGTACTGCTTTTGTGTCGTATTGGTATAATAATGTGAATAAGTTACAGACAAAACATATTTAGGAAGCCCTTTGGAACGCATCCCCATTTTCTCCATTTAAATAATTATTCACATTATGCGATTTCACATTATGTGTCAACTTCAAGGAACAAATCCTTCGCATATAATGAGGATAGAGTGTAAGTGCTTTTTGTAGCCAACTAAGAGTCTTTCAATTCTTGTTTGGGGGATTTTCGCCCATTCTTCCTTGCAAAAGGCTTCCAGTTCTGTGAGATTCTTGGGCCGTCTTGCATGCACTGCTCTTTTGAGGTCTATCCACAGATTCTCGATGATGTTTAGGTCGGGGGTCTGTGAGGGCCATGGCAAAACCTTCAGCTTGCATCTCTTGAGGTAGTCCATTGTGGATTTTGAGGTGTGTGTTTACACGTTCAGTATCCTGTTGTAGAAGCCACCCTCTTTTCATCTTTGGCTTTTTTTTACAGACGGTGTGATGTTTGCTTCCAGAATTTTCCAGTATTTTTTTCTCCAAACATACCTTTGCTCATTGCGGCCACAAAGTTCTATTCAAAAGGTTCAAAGGAACATCTGAACAAGCCTGATGCATTTTGGAAACGAATCCTGTGGACTGATGAAGTTAAAATAGAACTTTTTGGCCGCAATGAGCAAAGGTATATTTGGAGAAAAAAGGGTGCAGAATTTCATGAAAAGAACCCCTCTCCATCTGTTAAGCACGGGGGTGGATCGATCATTCTTTGGGCTTGTGTTGCAGCCAGTGGCATGGGGAACATTTACTGGTAGAGGGAAGAATGAATTCAATTAAATACCAGCAAATTCTGGAAGCAAACATCACACCGTCTGTAAAAAAGCTGAAGATGAAAAGAGGATGGCTTCTACAACAGGATAATAAACCTAAACAGACCTCAAAATCCACAATGGACTGCCTCAAGAGGCGCAAGCTGAAGGTTTTGCCATGGCCCTCACAGTCCCCTGACCTAAACATCATCGAAAATCTGTGGATAGACCTCAAAAGAGCAGTGCATGCAAGACGGCCCAAGAATCTCACAGAACTAGAAGCCTTTTGTAAGGAAGAATGGGAAAAAATCCCCCAAACAAGAATTAAAAGACTCTTAGCTGGCTACAAAAAGCGTTTACAAGCTGCGATACTTGCCAAAGGGGGTGTTACTAAGTACTGCCACGCAGGGTGCCAAAACATTCGCTTCGGGCCCTTTTCCCTTTTTGTTATTTTGAAACTACAAAAGATGGAAATAAAAAAGTTTTCTTGCTTAAAATATTAATGAAATGTGCTGTCTTTAACGTTATGCCTTTTGGAAATCAGTTCATCTTTTACTCGCTTAGCTATTCACAGTAACAGAGATCTTGACCAGGAGTGCTCAAACTTTTGCATGCCACTGTAAGTACTATTTTGTTTCTCCTACTAATGCATTAAACATTTTTCCTTTTTCTATGTATTTTATTCTTTATACAGAAGAATATATAGATGTGGCTGTTAGCGGAAGACTGTTACAGAGCCAACAGCCCGGGTTCAACTCTGACTGCTGGCTGTGAGAGGTTTAGATATCCTTCCCATAACCAGAGTGGGTTTCCTCCTATATTCAAAAGACGTACGGGTTAGTAGGTCAGCTGGGAACTTGGGTGTAATTGGGTGGCTTGGGCCTGTTACCATGTTGTATCTCTGAATAAAATTAAGTAACTCTGATCCCTTACAACTTTTAACACATGCTCCGTGACTTTATCATTTGTGGATATCTCTTGAATCAGAAACGAACAAAGGACTAAGTTTTGAGATATTTTTCTTACAGTACCTTGGTGCTCTGCTCCTGCACAGCAGAGGCCAGTTCCCGCAGCTGGGCCTCGCTGGGCTTCTCGGCCTGGCCAAGCTGCTCCAGCCTTTGGCACAGCTCGACCCCAGCCTGGCACAGCTCCAGGCCCGCATTCCTGTCGGCTCCCTCCGGCTCCTGCTCCAGCTGATCCCTGCTGCTCTGGAACATGGCCCCACTGTCCGAGGGAGTAGTGCCCAGCTTTGCCGGGTCCAGGGTCCCGCCGTCCGACACCAGGTCCTGGAGCAGCACGCTGCCTATCACCATCTCCATAGCTCTCAGACAGAGGGCAGCTGAGCTCCCAGGGCCCCCGTCCCCCTTGGCCGCCGCCTTCTTGTCCGCCTTCTTGTCCTGCAGCTTCTTCTTGAAGTGTTGCGTGGCCGTGTTGGTGATCTCCAGGGACAGGCCCACGGGCTCAGTCAAGCCCGCCGTCACCAGTTCAGTGGCCAGGCTGCTGGTGAGGTCCAGCAGGGACTGCGTCACGTAGACCCCCACCAGGTTCTTCCCGCTGGGGATGGCCCGCACAGCTTTCTGGTACAGGGCGCGTGTCTCCTCCATCCTAGCACGGGCTTCAACAAACTGGGCCTCCAGCCGCCCTTTGTCCCTCTCGGCTGCCACTTTCCGCGCCTGAGCCTCCTCCAGCTTCTGCCCGACCTCCTTGGCCTGGTGGTGGCACTCCGTGCGGGAGGCGGCACACAGCTCCAGCAGCTCCTGCACCAGGTCCATCAGCGCGGCAAACTCCCCCTCGACGGACGCCGCCAGTCCCTGGCACTGGTCAGCCACCTTCCTCAGGCTGTTCAGCCGACTGGGCAACATGGCCTTGACCACACTGGGTGGGCGGGCCAGTACTTGGACAGCGCTGGCCAGGTGCTTGGGGGCCATCATTGTGTACTGGCGGATCTGGTCCATCTTCTTGTGGGCCTGCTGGAAGGCCTTCCATCCCTGGTCACTCACCTGCATCAGGCAGGCGTGGAAAGACTCTGGCTGCCGCAGGGACCGCGACGAGCCGCCTGCTGGGCCCAGCTTCACCTGGAAGGCCTCTGCCGCGGAGATGAAGATCAGCTCGCCCAGGACGGCAATAGAGACGGGCCCCGGCGTCAGAAACTCCTCCCAGTTGGCGTAGGGTTTCATGATCAGCTCCAGGTCCTTCCTGGCGTCCTCCGCCGCATCCAGCATCGCCATGCTGCTGACCTTGGCCAGGGCCTGGGGCCCTTCTGCTGCCATGATGACCGGGCTCTTCACCTAGCAACAGAAGTGGGAAGCTTGGGATGAGTCAGTAATCCAAAGATAAAGAGCAAAGTGTTAAAGATTAACTTTCAGTTATGTGCCTATTTAAACACCAATACAGTGAAATGTGTCACCCTGTTTCTACCCACTCTATCTGTCCCTCACCCCACTGGGTCACCCGCCCCTCATGATTCCATCTGCCCTCAACACCTCCCTCCCTCCATTCCACTCTACCCTCCTCTCCTATCAGATCCCACCATCTGCAGCCCTCTTTTCACCTCCCAGCCTCTGTTGCTATGTACACACTCCCCTCCTTCGTCTCCCTATCACCCCTCCTCACCTCGATGCACCCACTGCCAGCCTGCCCTTTAAAAGAAAAGACGACAGACCTATAGCTTCATTAGGGAGAAGGTACAGGAGCCTCCGGACCCACACAACCAGGTTCAGGAACAGTTAGTACCCTTCAACCATCAGGTTCATGGACCAGAGGGGATAAATTCACTCACCTCAATACCGAACTATTCCCACAGCCTATGGTCTCACTTTCATGGACTCTTCATCTCGTGTACTCAATAGTTATTGCTTATTTACTTATTGTTATTATTTCTTTTGCAGACTGGTTGAACATCCAATTTGAGATGGCTTTTCATTGATTCTATCATGCTTATTAGTCTATTATGGATTTATTGAGAATGGCCGTGAGAAAATGAACGTTTGGGATTGTATATAGAAACATAGAAAATAGGTGCAGGAGTAGGCCATTCGGCCCTTCGAGCCTGCACCGTCATTTATTATGATCATGGCTGATCATCAAACTCAGAACCCCGCCCCAGCCTTCCCTCCATACCCCCTGACCCCCGTAGCCACAAAGGCCACATCCAACTCCCTCTTAGATATAGCCAATGAACTGGCCTCAACTGTTTCCTGTGGCAGAGAATTCCACAGATTCACCACTCTCTGTGTGAAGAAGTTTTTCCTAATCTCGGTCCTAAAAGGCTTCCCCTCTATCCTCAAACTGTGGCCCCTCGTTCTGGACTTCCCCAACATCGGGAACAATCTTCCTGCATCTAGCCTGTCCAATCCCTTTAGGATTTTATACGTTTCAATCAGATCCCCCCTCAATCTTCTAAATTCCAACGAGTACAAGCCCAGTTCATCCAGTCTTTCTTCGTATGAAAGTCCTGCCATCCCAGGAATCAATCTGGTGAACCTTCTTTGTACTCCCTCTATGGCAAGGATGTCTTTCCTCAGATTAGGGGACCAAAACTGCACACAATACTCCAGGTGTGGTCTCACCAAGGCCTTGTACAACTGCAGTAGTACCTCCCTGCTCCTGTACTCGAATCCTCTCGCTATAAATGCCAGCATACCATTCGCCTTTTTCACCGCCTGCTGTACCTCCATGCCCACTTTCAATGACTGGTGTATAATGACACCCAGGTCTCGTTGCACCTCCCCTTTTACTAATCGGCCACCATTCAGATAATAATCTGTTTTCCTATTTTTGCCACCAAAGTGGATAACTTCACATTTATTCACATTAAATTGCATCTGCCATGAATTTGCCCACTCACCCAACCTATCCAAGTCACCCTGCATCCTCTTAGCATCCTCCTCAAAGCCAACACTGCTGCCCAGCTTCGTGTCATCCGCAAACTTGGAGATGCTGCATTTAATTCCCTCATCCAAGTCATTAATATATATTGTAAACAACTGGGGTCCCAGCACTGAGCCTTGCAGTACCCCACTAGTCACCGCCTGCCATTCTGAAAAGGTCCCGTTTATTCCCACTCTTTGCTTCCTGTCTGCTAACCAATTCTCCACCCACACCAATACCTTACCCCCAATACCGTGTGCTTTAAGTTTGCACACTAATCTCCTGTGTGGGACCTTGTCAAAAGCCTTTTGAAAATCCAAATATACCACATCCACTGGTTCTCCCCTATCCACTCTACTAGTTACATCCTCAAAAAATTCTATGAGATTCGTCAGACATGATTTTCCTTTCACAAATCCATGCTGACTTTGTTCGATCAATTCACCGCTTTCCAAATGTGCTGTTATCACATCCTTGATAACTGACTCCAGCAGTTTCCCCACCACCGACGTTAGGCTAACCGGTCTATAATTCCCCGGTTTCTCTCTCCCTCCTTTTTTAAAAAGTGAGGTTACATTAGCCACTCTCCAATCCTCAGGAACTAGTCCAGAATCTAACGAGTTTTGAAAAATTATCACTAATGCATCCACTATTTCTTGGGCTACTTCCTTAAGCACTCTAGGATGCAGACCATCTGGCCCTGGGGATTTATCTGCCTTCAATCCCTTCAATTTACCTAACACCACTTCCCTACTAACATGTATTTCGCTCAGTTCCTCCATCTCACTGGACACTCTGTCCCCTACTATTTCTGGAAGATTATTTATGTCCTCCTTAGTGAAGACAGAACCAAAGTAATTATTCAATTGGTTTGCCATGTCCTTGCTCCCCATAATCAATTCACCTGTTTCTGTCTGCAGGGGACCTACATTTGTCTTTACCAGTCTTTTCCTTTTTACATATCTATAAAAGCTTTTACAGTCCATTTTTATGTTCCCTGCCAGTTTTCTTTCATAATCTTTTTTCTCCTTCCTAATTAAGCCCTTTGTCCTCCTCTGCTGAACTCTGAATTTCTCCCAGTCCTCAGGTGAGCCACTTTCTCTGGCTAATTTGTATGCTTCTTCTTTGGAATTGATACTATCCCTAATTTCTCTTGTCAGCCACGGGTGCACTACCTTCCTTGATTTATTCTTTTGCCAAACTGGGATGAACAATTGTTGTAGTTCATCCATGCAACCTTTAAATGCTTGCCATTGCATATCCACCGTCAATCCTTTAAGTGTCATTTGCCAGTCTATCTTCGCTAATTCACGTCTCATACCTTCAAAGTTACCCCTCTTTAAATTCAGAACCTTTGTTTTTGAATTAACTATGTCACTCTCCATCTTAATGAAGAATTCCACCATATTATGGTCACTCTTACCCAAGGGGCCTCTCACGACAAGATTGCTAATTAACCCTTCCTCATTGCTCAAAACCCAGTCCAGAATAGCCTGCTCTCTAGTCGGTTCCTCGACATGTTGGTTCAAAAAACCATCCTGCATACATTCCAAGAAATCCTCTTCCTCAGCACCTTTACCAATTTGGTTCACCCAATCTACATGTAGATTGAAGTCACCCATTATAACTGCTGTTCCTTTATTGCACACATTTCTAATTTCCTGTTTAGTACCATCTCCGACCTCACTCCTACTGTTAGGTGGCCTGTACACAACTCCCACCAGCGTCTTCTGCCCCTTAGTGTTACGCAGCTCTACCCATATCGATTCCACATCTTCCCGGCTTATGTCCTTCCTTTCTATTGCGTTAATCTCTTCTTTAACCAGCAACGCCACCCCACCTCCCCTTCCTTCATGTCTATCCCTCCTGAATATCGAATATACCTGAACGTTGAGCTCCCATCCCTGGTCACCCTGGAGCCATGTCTCTGTGATCCCAACTATATTATAATCATTAATAACAATCTGCACTTTCAATTCATCCACCTTATTACGAATGCTCCTTGCATTGACACACAAAGCCTTCAGGCGCTCTTTTACAACTCTCTTAGCCCTTATACAATTATGCTGAAAAGTGGCCCTTTTTAATGCTTGCCCTGGATTTGTCGGCCTGCTACTTTTACTTTTCTCCTTAGTACTTTTTGCTTCTACCCTCACTTTATACCCCTCTGTCTCTCTGCACTGGTTCCCATCCCCTTGTTGTGAACTAACCTCCTCACGCCTAGCCTCTTTAATTTAATTCCCACCCCCCAACCATTCTAGTTTAAAGTCACCTCAGTAGCCCCCGCTAATCTCCCTGCCAGGATATTGGTCCCCCTAGGATTCAAGTGTAACCCATCCTTTTTGTACAGGTCACGCCTGCGCCAAAAGAGGTCCCAATGATCCAAAAACTTGAATCCCTGCCCCCTGCTCCAATCCCTCAGCCACACATTTATCCTCCACCTCATCGCATTCCTACTCTCACTGTCGCGTGGCACAGGCAGTAATCCCGAGATTACTACCTTTGCGGTCCTTTTTCTCAACTCCCTTCCTAGCTCCCTATATTCTCCTTTCAGGACCTCATCCCTTTTCCTACCTATGTCATTGGTACCTATATGTACCACGACCTCTGGCTCCTCACCCTCCCACTTCAGGATATCTTGGACACGATCAGAAATATCCCGGACCCTGGCACCAGGGAGGCAAACTACCATCCGGGTCTCTGGACTGCGTCCACAGAATCGCCTATCTGACCCCCTTACTATCGAGTCCCCTATTACAACTGCCCTCCTCTTCCTTGCCCTACCCTTCTGAGCTACAGGGCCAGACTCTGTGCCGGAGGCACGGCCACGGTCGCTTCCCCCGGGTAAGCTGTCTCCCCCAACAGTACTCAAACAGGAGTACCTGTTGTTAAGGGGTACAGCCACCGGGGTACTCCCTATTATCTGACTTTTCCCCTTCCCCCTCCTAACCGTGACCCACTTGTCTGCCTCCCGTGGCCCCGGCGTGACCACCTGCCTGCAACTCCTCTCTATCACCTCCTCACTCTCCCTGACCAGACGAAGGTCATCGAGCTGCAGCTCCAGTTCCGTAACGCGGTCCCTTAGGAGCTGCATCTCGATGCACTTGGCGCAGATGTAGACGTCCGGGAGGCTTGGAGACTCCAGGGCCTCCCACATCCGACACCGAGAACAACAAACTGCCCTCACACTCATACTGCCCCTCTCCTCAAATAACAACAGAAAATGAATGCCAAACCTTCCTCGCCTTCATGGCGACATACATGTGCTCTGAAAATAAATTTACTTTGAACCTGATTTGCCAGATGTATGTTGAGTGGAACGCATCGTTTGTGTTGACAATCAACAGAGTCCAAGGATGCATTGGGGTCAACTCACAGGTGATGCCACACTTCCAACACCAACACAGCACGCCCACAACTCACTGACCCTAACCGGTATGTCTTTGGAACGTGGGAAGAAACTGGAGCACTCGGTAGAAAGCCACGTGGTCACAGGGAGAATATACAAAGTCCTTATAGATGGTGGTGTGAACTGGAACCCATCTTACAGCTGACACTGTATCGTGTGACGCTACAGTGCCTGTGCAGGAGTGGACGGGACAGCGTTGGCTCATGTTGGGCGAGCGGAAGGCTGTGGCATTATGTCCCTCACCAACACACACCAGTCCCCCAAGCCCCATCATTGAGGGACGTCCTTCAGACACCACCCTCTTGAGCTGTTGGATCTGTAATGGCTCACCTTTTTCCTTGAACAATGACCCTCAGATTGAGTCTCCCACAAGAGGAAACCTCCTCTCCACATCCACCTTGTCCGCACCCCTCAGCATCTTAAAAGTACCGGTCGTCCCGGAAACTCCCACGGAGACAAATCCAGTTTGTCAAATCTTTTCTCAAAAGATAGCTCCACCATTCCAGCTAAAGCCTTTCACAAAGGACAAAAGCTCAGTGGCCACTTTATTAGGTACAACTTTAAGACCACCAGTCATGACTGATTCATTCCCTCTCAACATCATTCGCCTGCCTGCTCCCCATAACCTTTCACACCCCGTCTTATCAAGAATCCATCAACCTCCGCCTTAAATACACTCAATGACCTGGCCTCCACAGACACCCATGGCAACGAATTCCAGATTAACCACCCTTTGGCTAAAGAAATTCCTCATCTCCATTCTAAATAGACATCCCTCCATCCTGAGGTGCCCTCTGGTCCTACAATATAGGAAACATCCTCTCAATATCCACTCTATCAACATTCCATCGATTTCAATAAGATCACACCTCATTCTTCTAAATTCCAGTGAGTACAGGCCCAAAGCTATGAAATGCTCCTCATATGATAAGCTTATCATTCCTGAAATCATTTCTGTGAACCTCCTCTGAACCCTCTCCAATATCAGCAGATCCTTTCTTAGATAATTATTAATTATTGTACTGCCCTGCACTGTTTTGTGCACTTTATGTAGTCCTGTGCAGGTCTGTAGTCTAGTGCAGTTTTTATGTTGTTTTACATAGTCTAGTGTAGTTTTGTGTTGTTTCATGTAGCACCAGTGTCTTGGAGGAACATTGTTTCGTTTTTACTGTGCACTGTACCAGCAGCTTATGGTGGAAAGTACAATAAACTTGACTTGACTTGATAAGGGGTCCAAAACTACTCACAATTCTCCAAGTGAAGCCTCACAAGTGCATTATAAAGCCTCAACATTAAATATATGTTTTTATATTTATATGCTTTTGAAATGAATGATAATATTGCATTTGCCTTTCTCACCACAGACTCAACCTGCAAATTAACCTTTAAGGATTCCTGCACAAGGACTACCAAGTCCCTCTGCACCTCTGATTTTTGAATTTTCTCCCCAATTAAAAAATAATCTACTTTTGTTCCTTTTATCAAATTATATTACCATAAACTCTCCGACACCGTTTTTCATTTGCCACTTCTTTGTCCGTTCTCCTAATCCGTCAAAGTCCATCAGCAGCCTCCCTACTACCTCAATACTACCTGCCCCTCCACCTATCTTCATATTGTCCACAAACTGGGCTACAAAGCCATCAATTCCATCACCCAAATCATTGACATATGAGGGGTGATTGATAAGTTCATGGCCTAAAGTAGGAGTCAATTTTAGAAAACCTAGCACATTTATTTTTCAACATAGTCCCCTCCTACATGTACACACTTAGTCCAGTGGTCGTCGAACATACGGATCCCTTCTTTGTAGAAGTGGTCCACAGCAGGGGTGATTGATAAGTTCATGGCCTAGGGTAGAAGGAGATGAATTATTAACTTCAAACTTTCTGCATCATCACTCAAAGAGTTGAACTACATAAGCATGTAACGAGAGCCTTTTGGACCTCCAGGTGGTCCACAGCAGGGGTGATTGATAAGATTGTGGCCTAAGGTAGAAGGAGATGAGTTATACAGCTCTCGTTACATGCATGTGCAGTTCAACCTTTTGAGTGAAAATGCAGAAAATTGGAAGTTTCTCCTCATCTCCTTCTACTTTAGGCCACAAACTTATCAATCACCCCTGCTGTGGACCACTTTCTGGAGGTCCAAGACACCAACTTCTACAAAGAAGGGATCCATTTGCTCCACGACCACTGGACTAAGTGTGTAGATGTAGGAAAAATAAATGTGCTAGGTTTTCTAAAATTGACTCCTTCTACCTTAGGCCACGAACTTGTCAATCACCCCTCATATAACATAGAAAGAATCAGTCCCAACACAGACCCCTGTCGAATACCACTAGTTACAGGCAGACAACCAGAAAAAGCTCCCTTTATTTCCACCCTTTGCCTCCTGCCAATCATCTGCTGCTTTACCCATGTATTATTTCCTGTAATACCATGGGCTTGTAGCTTGTTAAGTAGCCTCATGTGTGGCACTTTGTTAAAGGCCTTTAGAAAATCCAAGCACACAACCTCTACCAATTCTCCTTTGTCTATCCCGCTTGCTATTTCATCAAAGAATTCCAACAGATTTGTCAGGCAAGATTTTCCTTGAGGAAACCATGCTGGCTATGGCCTATTTTATCATGTGTCTCCAAGTACCCCAAAACCACATCCTTAACCATCGACTCCAAAAGCTTCCCAACCATCGATGTCAGACTAATTGGCCTATAATTTCCTTTCTTCTGCCTCCCTCCCTTCTTGAAGTGTGGAATGACACTTGCAATCTTTCATTCTTCCAGAACTATTCCAGAATCTCATGATTCTTGAAAGATCATTACCAATGCCTCTACAATCTCTTCAGCCACCTCTTTCAGAACCCTGGGGTGTACACCATCTGGTCCAGGTGACTCATCTACCTTCAGACCTTTCAGTTTCCCAAGCACCTTGTGCAAGGCACTTAATCACACATTGCTCTAGTCTGTGCGAGGAGTGGCGCCCCACAGAGACTTCCAATCTGCGCCTTGTAAAGCATGAAAATGCCCGACGCAGGCCTCTCATGGTCTGAGTCGACGTTCCCTCCCCTTCCCCCTAGTAAAAGCAATTGCACTCACTTCTGCCCCCTGACACTCTTGAACTTCCGGCACACTGCTAGCATCTTCCAAAGTGAAGACAGATGCAAAATACTTATTCAGTTCATCCGTCATTTCCTTGACCCCATTATTACTTCTTCAGCATAATTTTTCCAGAGGTCTGAGATCTATTCTCATCTATTTTATCTTTATATAATTCAAAAACCTTTTGGTATCCTCGTACATTATTGACTAACTTACCTTCATATTTCATCTTTTCCTTCCTTATGGCTTTTTAGTTGCCTTCTGTTGGTTTTGAAAGTCTCCCAATCCTCTAACTTCTCACTAATTTTTTTACTTGATTATATGTCCTGTCTTTTGCTTTTGTGTTGGCTTTGACTCCCCTTGGTAGCCACAGTTGTGTCATCCTGCTTTTGAAGGGGATGGCCTACAGAAGCAGAAGACCTAAGGTCTGCTGCTGTCGTTCATCCCCGTCAAAGTTTGATATATTGTGTGTTCCGAGATGCTCTACTACAAACTACCGTTGTAACAATTGGTTATTTGAGTTGTCGACTTCCTGTCAGCTTAAACCAAACTGGCCATTCTCCTCAGACTTCTCTTAAAAACAAGCTTTTTTCCTCCACTGAACTGCCACTCATCATTTTTTTCTGTTTATCGCACTCTTCTCTGTAAACTCTAGAGATAGAGGTTTCTGAAAATACCACGAGATTCTGAGATACTCCAACCACCCTGCTGGGCACCAACAATCATTCCACGGTCAAGGTCATGTAGATCAGATTTCTACCCTGTTCTGATGTTTGGTCTGAACAACAACCGAACCTCTTGACCATGTCTGCATGCTTTTGTGCATTGAGTTGCTGCCACATGATTGGCTGATTAGACGTTAGCATTAACGAGCAGGTGTATCTAATAAAATGGCCAGTGAGAGTGGAACAGTGCAGAGCAACAACAGGCCCTTCAGCCCTTCAGCCTGTTGCTGGACACAATTCCAAATTCAACTGACCTGCCTGCACGTGATCCATATCACTCCATCCCCTGCACATTAAGGCTTCTTGCTCCCCAGCATCTCATTTGCTTGCATTTGCATCCTTGCGGTCTGTTCCAGGCCCCCACCACTCCACCCACAACCGTGAATCTCCACCTCTTTTATCTAAAAGATTCTGACTATCTACCTTATGTAGACACTCCAGAGAAAAAAAACTCAAGTTTGCCCTGCCTCTCCTTAGATAGATATACTTTATTGATCCCGAGGGAAATTGGGTTTCATTACAGCTGCACCAACCAAGAATAGAGCATAAATATAGAAATACAAAACCACAAATTATCAAACAACAATATGCAAACTATGCCAGATGGAAATAAGTCCAGGACCAGCCTATTGGCTCAGGGTGTCTGACCCTCCACGGGAGGAGCTGCAAAGTTCAATGGCCACAGGCAGGAACAACCTCCGTGACACCCAGTGTTGCATCTCAGTGGAATATGGCCGGAGTCCAACAACAAAAAGTTCAAGATCTGGACTACAAACACGTTCCTCGATCGTAATATGACCAGGATTGCACCATCTGTTGTTAAGCAGAACAGCAAGCCCCTCTCCTTTACGCTTACCGCTCTCAGTGCACTTCCGGTCAGCCTGAACAGTCTGGAAGCCCTCTATGGAAACGTTTTGGTCAAGTATGTCCTCGTGCAGCCATGTTTCAGTAAAACACATAAGACTGCACTCCCGAAATGTTCTGACTCCTGGCTAGCGCCGTCAATTCGCCCATTTTATTACCCAGCGATCTCACATTGCCCATTATGAGAGAGGGAAGACACGGCTTATAACTCCTCTTCTTCATAAGTCTCTGTTGTCTCGACCCAGTCCTCTTCCCTCGCCTTTTTGATCCCCCTCTGTATCCTCTGTGTGTTTTCCTCCAGACTTCAGCCGGGGTGTCCGCCGCTCTGCTCGCTAAACCGGCCAGCATAATCGCAATCAGCTGGTCCCTGGAATAAACAATGCGACTATACTGCTGCCCTGCTAATGAGACGTGTCCGCATGTAACTATTTCCAGCGCTAAAAACCCAAATAAAACTCTCTCCACCAGCATGTTAGAGAGGATGCAGCTTCAATGTGTTACTGTGAAAAAAAATACAACGAATAACGTAAGTTCAAAAAGTAAGAAGAAAAAGTAAGACGACTAGTCGGAGCAGCTGTAACAGGCTGCATGCACGACCGGCGCATACGCACTACATAACCTCTAACCCTCATATCCTCTAACCTAGGCTGAACCTAGGTGAACCTCTCCTGCACCCTTTCCAAAGCCTGCCAACTCCTTCCTGTAATTGGGCAACTGGTGATGAACTAACTGTGTTTAAAAAAAAGTTTGTTAAAAAGGCTGCTGCTCCCTAGCATACTCCTGGCTAAAGTTCAGTCCATGTTCAATAAGCTGTGCAAACTGACAGCCTGAATCTCCTGCCAGTGGGAAACAATGGAATGTAACGTTTTGTGCTTCGTGGAGACCTGGCTGACGGAGGAGATACCACATCATGCCATTGAGCCCTCTGGGTTCGCCCTGTTCTGGGCAGATGGGTCAAAAAGCCTCTCTGGGAAGAGTAAAGGAGGTGGGGTAGGCTTCAGGGTCAATAATACTTGGTGCGATCCCCTGGAATGTGCAAGCCCTCAAATTCTTTTGTTCCCTGGATCTGGACTGCCTGGGGCTGCTATGTAGACCTTTCTGGCTGCCCAGGGAGTTTATGGCTGTTATTATCACAGCTATGTACATTCTGCCGCAGGCTGATACTGACCTGGCTCTCACAGAACTGTACAAGACCAGCACTGTGGAGACTGCACACCCAGAGGCTGCCTTCATCGTTGCCGGAGACTTTAAAACAGCGTCACTGTCTACTTTCTCTCTGAAGCTTTGTCAACACATCCAGGTGAGCACACGGGGAGATAGCATACTCAACCACTGATAATCTCCCTTCCGCCACGCTTACAAAGTGCTCCTCCGTCCACCGCTTGGAAAGTCGGATCATTCCTCCATCTTGCTTCTGCCGATGTACAGGCAGAAGCTGAAACAAGAGGCGTCCATATTTAAAACCATCCACTGTCGACGGCCTCCATGCTATAGGACTGCTTTGATGACATCAACTGAAATGCCTTCCATGACGAGGATGTCTCCGAGTTCACAGATGGGGTCATGAGTTTCATACTGAAGTGCACCACAGACATTGCTCCCCCGCAAAATTGGTCAGGGTCTACCCAAACCAGAAACCATGGATCACAGTTCCGTGCGGGCAACTTTTACCCTGCGAGACAGAGGTTACATTGCCGGTAATCAGCAGGAACTCAAGAAATGCAGCTACGATCGATGTACAGTCATCAAGGCAGCAAAACAATACAGGGACAACTCCCCACCAAGAACACACGCAGCTTATGGCAAAGTCTGCACACTATCGCGGACTTCAAAGCTAAGCGCAGTGATGCTGTCGAGTGTCAGTGCCTCTCTCCCAGATGAGCTCAATCTTTCTTTACACTCTACTCGATGTCGCCGACAATGAGCCTGTGGAGAACCACCGAAGGGACCTGCAGCTTGGTCACTTCCGAGGCCGAGGTACGCAGGTGTTTCCAACGAGTGGACAGTCACAAGGCTACGGGACCGACCGGTCGGCATCCCAGGGCGAGTACTCAGGATGTGTGCGGCACAACTGGCAGGTGTGCTTACAGACGTTTTTAATCCCTCCCTCTCTCAGTGTAGAGTGCCCTCCTGCTTCAAATTATCCACCATTGTCCCTGAACCAAAAAAGACCAAGGTAACATGCCTGAGTGACTAATGTCCTGTCGCACTCACCTCAATAATAAGCAAATGCTTTGAGAGGCTGGTCAAGGATTACACCTGCAGCTTGCTACCACCCACACTGGACCCCTACAGTTCACCTACCGCCAAAATCAATCAACAGATGACACAATTGCCACAGACCTTACACATCTGGAGAAGGAGGCTTACGTGAGAATGCTGTTCTCGGACTGCATTTCAGCATTCAACACCATAATTCCCTCCAGGCTCAACGAGAAGCTCAGAGACCTCGGCCTTCACCCTGCGTTATGTAGCTGGATCCTGGACTTCCTGTCAGATCGCCGGCAGGTGGTAAGAGTGGGCTCCCTCACCTCTGCCCCTCTGACTCTCAACACAGATGCCCCTCAGGGCTGTGTACTAAGCCCCCTCCATTACTCTCTGTATACCCATGACTGTGTCGCTACCCACAGCTCCAATCTGATAATTAAATTTGCTGATGATACTACACTGATTGGCCTAATCTCAAACAATACCAAGGCTGCTTACAGGGAGGAAGTCATCACCCTGACACAGTGGTGTCAAGAAAACAACCTCTCCCTCAATGTCGCAAAAACAAAGGAGCTGGTTGTGGACTCCAGCAGGAATGGAGACAGGCTAACCCCTATTGACATCAATGGATCTGGAGTTGAGAGGGTGAACAGCTTTAAGTTTCTCATCATAAACATCACTGAGGATCTCACGTGGTCTGTACACATCGGCTGTGTGGTGATAAAAGCACAACAGTGCCTCTTTTACCTCAGACGGTTGAGGAAGTTTGGTATAAGCCCCGAAATCCTAAGAACTTTCTACAGGGGCACAATTGAGAGCATCCTGACTGGCTGCATCATTGCCTGGTGTGGGAACTGTACCTCCCTTAATCGCAGGACTCTGCAGAGAGTGGTGCGGACAGCCCAGCGCATCTGTGGATGTGAACTTCTCACTGTTCAGGACACTTACAGCGACAGCTGCATAAACAAGGATCTTTGGAGACCCGAGTCACCCTAACAACAATCTATTCCAACTGCTACCATCCGGGAAACAGTACCACAGCATAAAAGCCCGGACCAACAGGCTCCGGGACAGCTTCTTCCAACAGGCCATCAGACTGCTTAGTTCATAGTGATACAATTGTACTTCTATGATTTTTTAGCTGTCCTGTTGTACATACTGTTTATTCAAGATTGGACTCATAAGCCATTTGAGAGCCCATAAATAGATCAACAGAACGAAGACCATCATCCTCGACCTTGAGGGATAGTCACGACGACGACTATTTATTACAGATTACTATAAATTGCACATTTAGATGGAGACGTAACATAAAAATGTTTACTCCTCATGTATGTGAAGGATGCAAGTAATAAAGTCAATTAAGTTCAAATATACCAGCACTCTACACTATCTATGCTTCTCATAATCTTATGAAACTCTATCAGATCTCCCTTCAGTCTTCGCTGCTCTGGAGAAAACAACCCAAGTTTGTCCAGACTCTTGAAATAGAACATGCTCTCAAATCCAGGCCGGGTCCTGGTGAGCTGATTCTGCACTCTCTCCGGAGACCCACAACTTTGCTACAATGGGGTGACCAGAATGGCAGGCAATACTCTTAGCTGCAGTCTAACTAAGGGATGAATCCATCTATAATACGACTTCCTGACTGTTGAACTCTAAGCCTCATGCGATGAAGGACAGTTTGCCAGAGATCTAATGGAGGGTCTCGCCCCGAAACATATTCCTTTCCACAGATGCTGACTGACCAGCTGATATCTTCCTGCATTTTGTATGTGTAACCCTTTACCATCCTGTCTACTTATGTTGACATGTTGAGGGAGCTATGAACTTAGAGCCCAAGGTATCTCCCCATTATCTTGGGAATTGCTTTTAGTTAATTGACCTTCTGCCCCATCCTACACAAAGTAAATTCAAATTGTCAACCCACCCAAGTCCCATGTAATCAAGAAAGAAAAGATACGTACAGTGTCTCCTTTACTGCCATGGTGAGGCTACTTTCCGTTTGGAGGAGAAGCACCTTCTCTCGTGTCTGGACAGCCTCCTACCTGACAGCATGAACATCAACTTCTCCAGCTTCTGGGAATATCTCCCCCCACCCCTTCTGCTTTCTTGCTCCCCTCTTACCCCTTCTCTTCTGCTCACCTTCCTATCACCTCCCGCTGGTGCCCCTCCTCCTTCCCTTTCTCCCATGGTCTACCCTCGTCTCCTATCAGATTCCTTCCTTTTCAGTCCTTTACCTTTTCCACCCATCACCTCTCAGTTTCTCAATTCAATTGCCCCCTACCCCACCCTCCCATCTTCCCCCTCACCTATCAACTGCCAGCATGTACTCCTCCCCCTCCTCCCACCATCTTCTTCCCTTCTTCCCCCAGTCCCAGTGAAGGGCCTTGGACAAAAAAGTGGGCTCTTTATTCCTCTCCATACATACTGCCTGACCTGCAGAGTTCCTCCAGTATTTTGGGTGAATTACTGTAAAGTTTATTTAGTAACCATGAGACAGACCTCTAATTCACACCGACTTCAGTCTAAGGACAGAATGTGGGAACTAAACACCCACTGGGACATCCGAGCAACGATTTCTCCAGAATCTCATCCACCCCGCCAGGAGTCCCAACACCCAACTCTCCCCATCTTCTCAGCACGTACACGATGGGCTGAAGGGCCTGTTTCTGTGCTGTCGCGTTCTATGACTCTTGAGGTCACCCACACCCGCTCTCCAGTGGGTGCAGGACACTTTGAGATCAACAGTTGTATTGAGCAGTTAACGTGAATTTCAGAAATAGACGCCATGTTTGACAGAATCGTCCCTGGGGCTCCACCAAGCCGAATGGAGAAGGGACAACAAGTGATGTAATCAGATGGACAGAAGCCACCAACACGATTAGCGGCTGAAATGGGAACATGAGCACCATTCAAAGGGACATCAAGGGCAGTTTCTCAATACAAAGAACATAGAGTAGTACAGGTCCTTCAGCCCACAATGTTATGCCGACCTCTCAACCGACTCCATCTACCCCTCTCCTCCATTTTCCTTTCATCTATGTGTGCATTTGGAATGAGCTGTCAGAAATAGTGGTTCAGGTGGGCACATTTGAAAGCTATCCTGATAAGCATTGGCATAGTGGTTAGTGCAATTAAAGCACACAGCATTGGGGCGGGGGGGGGGGTGGACCATAATAAGACCATAAGATACAGGAGCAGAAGTGGGCCATTCGGTCCATCGAGTCTGCTCTGTCATTCAATCATGGGCTGATCCAATTCTTCCAGTCATCCCCACTCCCCTGCTTTCACCCCATACCCTTTGATGCCCTGGCTAATCAAGAACCTATCTATCTCTGCCTTAAATGCACCCAATGACTTGGCCTCCACAGCTGCTCGCAGCAACAAATTCCACAGATTTACCACCCTCTGACTAAAGTAATTTCTCCTCATCTCAGTTCTAAACGGATGTCCTTCAATCCTAAAGTTGTGCCCTCTTGTCCTAGAATCCCTTACCATGGGAAATAACTTTGCCACATCTAATCTGTTCAGGCTTTTTAACATTCGGAATGTTTCTATGAGATCCCCCCTCATTCTCCTGAACTCCAGGGAATACAGCCCAAGAGCTGCCAGGCATTCCTCATACGGTAACCCTTTCATTCCTGGAATCATTCTTGTGAATCTTCTCTGAACCCTCTCCAATGTCAGTATATCCTTTCTAAAATAAGGAGACCAAATCTGCACACAATACTCAAAGTATGGTCTCACGAGGGCCTTATAGAGCCTCAAAATTACATCCCTGCTCTTATATTCTATACCTCTCGGAATGAATGCCAACATTGCATTCACCTTCTTCATAACCGACTCAACCTGGAGGGTAACCTTTAGGGTATCCTGCACAAGGACTCCAAAGTCCCTTTGCACCTCTGCATTTTGAATTCTCTCCCCATCTAAATAATAGTCTGCCTGTTTAATTCTTCCACCAAAGTGCATGACCATACACATTCCAACATTGTATTTCATTTGCCACTTCTTTGCCCATTCCCCTAAACTATCTAAGTCTCACTGCAGGCTCTCTGTTAGTATCTTCTTTGATATCAGTCGCCAACTTCCTGTCATATTCACATTTTCTTTCCGAATGACTTTCTTAGTTTCCTTCTGCAAGTTTTTAAAAGCTTCCCAATCCTCTATCTTCCCACTAGCTCTGGCTTCCTTGTATGCCCTCTCTTTTGCTTTGGCTCTGAGTTCACTTGTCAGCCACAGTAGTGTCCTTCTTCCCTTTGAAAATTTCTTATTATCTGGAATATATCTGTCTTGTACTTCCCTTATTTTTCGCAGAAACTCTAGCCATTGCTGCTCTGCTGTCTTTCCTGCAAATATCCCTTTCCAGTTAACTTCGGCCAGTTCCTACTCATGCCATTAGTTAACTGACGGGGGAGTGCGGGAATAAAAGGATTCTACAACTGTGACTGGCAAGGTGCTGCAGGGGTTGGGCTGGTTCCCGACTGGCATCACTGACTGGGCAAAAGGATCAAGTATCACGATTCCAGGTTTACTAGTGATACAACACTGGGCGGAAGGGTGACCACGTGGTGGATGCAGGGGGAGCTTCGGGGCAACGAGAAATGGGGGACAAAGGCATTGAAGATGGAATATAATGTCAGCTGCAGGAAAGAATACAAGCAAACGGAAACAGGAATAGGCCACTAGGTCTGTCAAAGCTACTCCACCATTCAATCGGATGATAAGCAACACACATAAAAGTTGCTGGTGAACGCAGCAGGCCAGGCAGCATCTCTAGAAAGAGGTACAGTCGACGTCGGCCCAAGACCATACATCAGGACTAACTGAAAGAAGAGCTAGTAAGAGATTTGAAAGTGGGAGGGGGAGGGGGAGATCCAAAATGATAGAAGACAGGAGGGGGAGGGATGGAGCTTTGAGCTGAAAAGGTGATTGGCAAAAGGGATATCACAGGATTACAGGACGGGAGCCCTAGGGAGAAAGAAAAGGGGAGGGGGGGAAGCCCAGAGGATGGGCAAGGGATATAGTGAGAGGGACAGAGGGAGAAAAAGGAGAGCGAGAGAAAGAATGTGTGCATATAAATAAATAACGGATGGGGTACGAGGGGGAGGTGGGGCATTAGCGGAAGTTTGAGAAGTCTATGTTCATGCCATCAGGCTGGAGGCTACCCAGACGGAATATAAGGTGTTGTTCCTCCAACCTGAGTGTGGCTTCATCTTGACAGTACAGGAGGCCGTGGATAGACATATCAGAATGGGAATGGGACGTAGAATTAAAATGTGTGGCCACTGGGAGATCCTGCTTTCTCTGGCAGACAGAGCGTAGGTGTTCAGTGAAATGGTCTCCCAACCCCCCTTGGGTCTCGCCAATATATAAAAGGCCACATCGGGAGCACCGGACACAGTATATCACCCCAGCCGACTCACAGGTGAAGTGTCGCCTCACCTGGAAGGACTGTCTGGGGCCCTGAATGGTGGTGAGAGAGGAAGTGTAAGGGCATGTGTAGCACTTGTTCCGCTTACAAGGATAAGTGCCGGGAGGGAGATCGGTGGGAAGGGGTGCGGGGACGAATGGACAAGGGAGTCGCGTAGGGAGCGATCCCTGCGGAAAGCGAGGGGAGGGGGGAGGAAAGATGTGCTTAGTGGTGGGATCCCGTTGGAGGTGGCGGAAGTTACAGAGAATTATATGTTGGACCCGGAGGCTGGTGGGGTGGTAGGTGAGGACCAGGGGAACCCTATTCCTAGTGGGGTGGCGGGAGGACAGAATGAGAGCAGATGTGCGTGAAATGGGGGAGATGCGTTTGAGAGCAGAGTTGTTAGTGGAGGAAGGAAAGCCCTTTTCTTTAAAAAAGGAGGACATCTCCCTTGTCCTGGAATGAAAAGCCTCATCCTGAGAGCAGATGCAGCAGAGACAGAGGAATTGCAAGAAAGGGATGGCATTTTTACAAGAGACAGGGTGAGAAGAGGAATAGTCCAGATAGCTGTGAGAGTCAGTAGGCTTATAGTAGATACCAGTGGATAAGCTGTCTCCAGAGATAGAGACAGAAAGATCTAGAAAGGGGAGGGAGGTGTCGGAAACAGACCAGGTAAACTTGAGGGCAGGGTGAAAGTTGGAGGCAAAGTTAATGAAGTCAATGAGCTCAGCATGCGTGCAGGAAGCAGCGCCAATGCAGTTGTCGATGTAGCGAAGGAAAAGTGGGGGACAGATACCTGTGTCGGCTTGGAACATGGATTTTTCCAAAAAGCCAAAAAAAGACCCGCATAGCTAGGACCCATACGGGTGCCCATAGCTACACCTTTAGTTTGGAGGAAGTGGGAGGAGCCAAAGGAGAAATTATTAAGAGTAAGGACTAATTCCGCTAGATGGAGCAGAGTGGTGGTAGAGGGGAACTGGTTAGGTCTGGAATCCAAAAAGAAGCTGAGAGCTTTGAGACCTTCCTGGTGGGGGATGGAGGTATATAGGGACTGGACATCCATGGTGAAAATAAAGTGGTAGGAGCCAGGGAACTTAAAAATCATCGAAAAGAGGACTGAGTGTTCTCATAATCTAATATAAAATTTTAGAGCGTGATGATGGCTGTTTTCCCCTGATCTGCTCTGTTCTCTTGGGTCTCTTCACTATAATTCTCAAGTCCCTAATTTTTGAAAACGGTCTCCATTCCAGCCTCAGAGTAGAAGGAGGAACCGTAGCATAGAGATGAGAAGGACTTTCTTTAGCCAGAGGGTGGTAAATCTGTGGAATTAATTGCCACAGACAGCTGTGGAGGCCAAGTCCCTGGGTGTATTTGAAGCAGAGGTTGACAGGTTTGTGAATAGTCAGGAAGCAAAAGGTTACGGGGAGAAGGCAAGAGAATGGGGTTGAGGGGGATCATAAATCAGCCGTGATAGAATGGCAGAGCATTCTTGATGGGCCGAATGGCCTAATCCTGCTCCTGTGCTTTATGGACAACATGCGGAAATAGCCGGAAGATGAGATAGTTCTGAAACAAAGCGGTGTTGATGTTCAGCTGGACCTGCCTGGCCTTGGACACATTTCATTGCAGACTAACATGTCTGCCCGTCTTTTTTGCGAGAGGATCCAGTACAAGGCTAGAAACATTTTGTTCCACTCGCATGGAGGGAGGCCGCTGGAATATTCTGCACAGGTCCAGTCTCCTCACCTGGGGAGGGTTAGACTTCCCACCGGGAGGGCAACAGATACCCCACCAGGTTGTTCCCTGGGGTACTGTGTTTGTCACACAAGTAAGGACTCTGTGTTTCAGAATGGGAGCTGGTGGTAGAGAGTGAACACCTCTCCGACTGGGGTGTCGCGGGCTGATAGGGAAAAGGCATCGGTGTACCACTTGGGCAGAGACGAGAAGAACCTCGACTTCAAACAGACCGAGTGATCTGGCCTCCACAGTCATGTGTGGCAACGAATTCCCCAGATTCACCATGCTCTGGCAGCTGGAGAGAATTCCAGGATCCCTGTATCTGCCTAGGTTGCTGTGTGTGCATCCCCAGACCGGTGTTATAGCCGGGGTGGCAATGAAGACAAACTCCCCCTACCAATTAAATGCTCCCAGTGGCGTGCAACTCCAATAGCCTGACAGCCAAGTCCAGCTCTTCTCACCACATATCCTTCGCCCGTTCTCCATCAAACCTCCTGCCTCACCACCACCTCCCAGTCTTTCCCCTCCCATCTCCCCCCCACTCTCTCTCTCTACCCCCCCTCTTACACCATCCCCCTTTCCCTACCTTTCTCCTACTCCCTCCCTCTCCCAGTCTTTCCCTCTCCCTCCCCTCTTTCTCCCTCACTGTCTACCCTTCTAACCCCCCTCCCCTTCGTCCTCCCTCTCTCCTCCTCCTAACCCCTCTCCACTTCTCCCTCCTCCTTTCCTCACCTTCCATCTCTCCTCCTCACTCGCTCTCCCTACCTCCCCCTCCCTCCCCTTCTTTCCCTCTTCCTCCTTCTCCCTCCTTTCTCCCTCCCTCTCTCTCTCCATCTGTCCCCTTTTCCCTCCCTTGCTTCCCTTTCTCCCTCCTTCTCTCCCTAACCCCCCTCTCCTCCCTCACTTTCTACCTACTTCCCCTCCCTCCTCTCTCTCCCTTTTCCTCCCCCTCCTCTCTCTCTCCCGTCCCCCGCCTCTCCCTCTGTCTCTGTGACACGGACAAACACTGCCTACGCATGCCGGCTTGTGTCCGCTGTCTGCCGGCTGGGGCTGTGAACGGGAAGGGTAGGAACGGCAGCACAGCCCGGGAATCACGTACCTCGGCTTCTGCAGACGCGGTGAGGATGGCGCTCAGATTCGGCGAGGGTCACGCAGCGCCCGCTGTCTCCGGCTCAGTGGTGCCGAGGCTCCCGGCTCTTCGCTGCCTGGGTCGGCGGTCTGATTTCCTGTCACATGCCCAGAGGCCTCGCAGCTGCTCGTTCTGGAGTTTAAATAAACCCCGCAGGACCGGTGTCCGACCTCTCCCTTCTCTCCCAACCGCAACAGCAAATCACACCTTCAAACTGGAACCATTGCAACCGGGCTCATTCTCACTGATAACGTCAGCTTTGCAACAGCGGTGCAGCCTGACATAAAATTACTATAAATTACAAAATAAATAGCGCGAGAAAGAAGGGAATGCCAAGGCAACACACGCAAAATGCTGGAGGAACTCAGCGGGTTACAGCCGGAAACACTCGTTTTCATCGATACTGCCTGAGCTGCTGAGTTCCTCCAGCACTTTGTGTCTGTTGCTCTGGATTTCCAGCAACTGCAGAATCTCTTGTGTTTAGGAATATTAATATCATGGGTTTATTGCCCGTGCAGAAATCCGATGGCGGAGGGGAAGAAGCGGTTTCTGAAACACTGAGTGTGCGTCTTCAAGCTTGCGGACCTCCTCCCTGATGGTGGTAATGGGCAGAGGGCAAATCCTGGACCCCAGAGTTCTGAAAGAGCTGGCTGAGGAGACTGTCCGGGCATCAGCAATGATCCTTCAAGATCACTAGACTCTGGAATGGTTCTGGAAGACTGGAAAATTGCAAATGTCACTGTACTTTTCAATGAGGGAGAGAGGCAGAAGAAAGGAAACTATAGGCCAGTTAGTCTGACCTCAGTGGTTGGGAAGATGTTGGAGTCGATTATTAAGGATGAGGTCTCAGGGTACTTGGAGACATGATAAAAGAAGCCATAGCCAGCATGGTTTCCTTAAGGGAAAATCAACACCTGACAAATCTGTCGGAATTCTTTGAAGAAATAACAAGCAGGGTAGACAAAGGCGAATCGGTTGATGTTGTGTACTTGGATTTTCAGAAGGCCTTTGACAAGGTGCCACACATTAGACTGTTCCCATTTGCTTCAAAAAGGCAACAATCATACCAGTGACTAAGAATAATAATGTGGGCTGCCTTAATGACTATCACCCAGTAGCACTCACATCTACAGAGATGAAATGCGTTGAGAGGTTGGTCATTAAGGCCAACCTGAACTCCTGTCTCAGCAAGGACCTGGACCCATTGCAATTTGCCCATCGCCACAATAGGTCAACTGTAGACGTAATCTCAATGGCTCTTCACACAGTCTTAGACCACCTGGACAACACAAACACCTGTGTCAGGATGCTGTTCATCGACTATAGCTCAGCATTTAATACCATCATTCCCACAATCCTGATTGAGAAGTTACAGAACCTGGGCCCCTGTACCTCCCTCTGCAATTGGATCCTTGACTTCCTAACTGGAAGACCACAATCTGTGCGGATTGGTGATAACATCGCCTCCTTGCTGATAATCAACACTGGTGCAACTCAGGGGTGTGTGCTCAGCCCACTGCTCTACTCTCTCTATACCCATGACTGTGTGACTAGGCATAGCTCAAATACCATCTATAAATTTGCTGATGTTACAACCATTGTTGGCAGAATCAGGTAGTGACTAGAGGGCATACAGGAGAGAGATATGCCAACTAGTGGAGTGGTGTCACAGCAACAACCTTACACTCAACATCAGTAAGATGAAAGAGCTGATTGTGGACTTCAGGAAGGGTAAGATGAAGGAACACATACCAATCCTCATAGAGGGGTCAGAAGTGGAGAGAGTGAGCAGTTTCAAGTTCCTGGGTGTCAAGATCTCTGAGGATCTAACCTGGTCCCAACATATCAACGCAGCTATAAAGAAGGCAAGACAGAGTCTATACTTCAGTAGGAGTTTGAAGAGATGTGGTATGTAAATAAAAACACTCAAAAACTTCTATAGATGTACCATGGAGAGCATTCTGACAGGCTGCATCACTGTCTGATTTGGCGGGGGGGGGGCGTGGTGTGGTTACTGCACAGGATCAAAAGAAGCTACAGAGTGTCTTAAATTTAGTCGGCTCCATCTTGGGTACTAGCCCACAACGTATCCAGGACGTCTTTAAGGAGTGGTGTCTCAGAAAGATAGTGTCCAGTATTAAAAAAATCCTAGCACCCAGGCCATGCCCTTTCTCACTGTTACCATCAGGTAGGAGGTACAGAATCTTAGAATTAAATTGGCTCGTCATTCCTGACTCCTGGAAAAACCCTAAGGATTAGAAAATAAACAGAGATCCAACAATTGGCGCCCAAATGCAGGCCGATGACTTGAAAAAAAGACTAAGGAAGGAAGTTTTAAGCGAGCAGTGGGAGGCAGGCCCTTCCCCTGTTCCTTAATTGTCCACAAATAAATCTGTTCAGTGCATCATTTAAAGGGAGTTTAAGACTGAGCAGAGTCATGTACAACCCGTGTTGGGCCGGAATGAATTATTGGAAACCCAGTGTCTGATATTACAGTTACAACAGGATGATGTGAGTTGTCTGACAAAAGTTTTAAGATATTGAACGGATGTTTATTTGGTTGTAACCTGGTATTTTAGTCACTGCGGGGTTGTGAGTTTTGTGAGATTTTTGGTGTTTAAAAGTGAAGAGTACTCCTTAAGATCAAAACTAATATAATGGCCAAAGCTTTGAAACAGACCAGTGGTGGGTCTCATGAATTCTCTGCTGAGAGGGAAAAGTTAACTGAAATCTTAAGCGCTTACTTAAATAATGCATATAAACTTGTTACCATTGGTAAAGAAATACAGAAGAAATGTGTTATCAATGCTAAGTTTAGTGAGGACTGGTTTACAAGTGATGCTGAGGCTTTTTCCCAAGGGCTGAAATTGCTAGCACGAGAGGGCATAGTTTTAAGGTGCTTGGAAGCAGGTACAGAGGAGATGTCAGGGGTAAGTTTTTTTACACAGAGAATGGTGAGTGCATGGAATGGGCTGCGGGCAGCGTTGGTGCAAGCGGAAATGACAGGGTCTTTTAAGAGACTCTCGGTTGGATACATGGGGCTTAGCAAAATCTTGGGCTATGGGTAAGCCTAGGTAGTTCTAAGTTAATATGTTTGGCACAGGTTTGTGGGTGGAATAGCCTGTATTGCGCTGTAGGTTTTCTACGTTTCTATGATATGCTAGAAGATCAAAAAGATGTAGTTGAGAACTAAGTAGACAGCTTGGATCTAGCACCCTTAAAGCTGCAAAGCGATAAGTGTAATGAGCTGCAAGTCCATCTAGATACAGTAAAATGAGATCACAGTGATTTAAAAGAATTCAATTGGATGAAAAATTTTAAAAAATACATAACATGCTAAAAGGGCAATATGAAGATAATAATAAATCAGCAAAATAAAACGGATTTCTGCCTTAACAGAATGGGTAAAAAGACGGCGTGCAAAGTACATGTGGAGTGGAGAGCTCTGTTCAGAGTTGCAAAGCGAATTGACACAAATTTGTGCTGCCAGAAAGGCAACACATTCATCTGCAGCAACACACACAAAATGCTGGAGAAACTCTGTAGGCCAGGCAGCATCGATGGAAAAAAGTACAACTGACGTTTCGGGCTGAAACCCTTCGGCAGGATCGGAGATAAAGAGCTGAGGAGTAGATTTAAAAGGCGGGAGGGGAAAGAGAGAGAAATTCCAGGCGAGAGGTGAGCTTTTTTTTCTCCAGTCGTGCTGAAGGGCTTCGGTCTGAAATGTCGACTGCACTTTTTTTCAGAGATGCTGCCGGGCCTGCTGAGTTCCTCCAGCATTCTGTGTGTGTTGCTCGGATTCCCAGCATCTGCAGATTTTCTCTTGTTTGTGCAAGAAAGGCAACCGGTGGGCGGTGTTAATAGTGATGTCTGCCATGTTGAAGTGCAGCCAACACTGACTAGTCCCCAGACACAGCGAAACCTTTGAACTCCAAGCAACTGCAAAGGGATTCTGACCTAACAGAGCCCTCTAGTGGCTGCAGCGATGATAACAGTATGGCAAGACTTGCCCCCAGTAAAAACTTAGAGCACGAAAACACGCAAGACTAATGATGGAGAGTATGAAAGGAAACAGGAGGTTTGTTATCAACCACCAGATCCGGAAAACTTTGGCGGATGACCCAGGGAAGTTCCACATCCTGAAAAAGGTAGCAAAGACTTCAGAATCAGATTTATTCCCACCGCAAGTGTTGTGAAATGTGTTAACTTAGCAGCAGCAGCAGCACAATGCAAAACATGATAATATACAAAGAAATTTATAGATGGTGTTTGAGCAATGCCTAGCCACACAGTCATGGGTATAGAGAGAACAGAGCAGTGGGCTAAGCACACACCCCTGGGTGCTCCAGTGTTGATCCTTAAGCTTGGGCTGAACTTCAACAAATGAAGAATATATACAAATTGCATCCAGCAAATAAACCAGTTGACATGGTGAGTTGGAGATAGTATAGGAGAGGATAGATAGAATTTACCAGTTGATTGGGATGCAATTAAGGCATGGTTGGAGGGGCAAGCCCTAAACCAGATCGATTGGAAGAAACACACATCAAAGTTGCTGGTGAACGCAGCAGGCCAGGCAGCATCTCTAGGAAGAGGTGCAGTCGACGTTTCAGGCCGAGACCCTTCGTCAGGACTAACTGAAGGAAGAGCTAGTAAGAGATTTGAAAGTGGGAGGGGGAGGGGGAGATCCAAAATGATAGGAGAAGACAGGAGGGGGAGAGATGGAGCCAAGAGCTGGACAGGTGATTGGCAAAAGGGATACGAGAGGATCATGGGACAGGAGGTCCAGGGAGAAGGAAAGGGGGGGGGACCCAGAGGATGGGCAAGCGGTATAGTCAGAGGGACAGAGGGAGAAAAAGGAGAGAGAGAGAGAGAGAGAGAAAGAATGTGTGTATATAAATAAATAACGGATGGGGTACTGGGGGAGGTGGGGCATTAGCGGAAGTTAGAGAAGTCAATGTTCATGCCATCAGGTTGGAGGCTACCCAGATGGAAATACCCCCTCCCACTTTCAAATCTCTTACTAGCCCCCTCCCACTTTCAAATCTCTTACTAGCTCTTCCTTCAGTTAGTCCTGACGAAGGGTCTGGGCCCGAAACGTCTTCTGTACCTCTTCCTAGAGATGCTGCCTGGCCTGCTGCGTTCACCAGCAACTTTGATGTGTGTTGCTTGAATTTCCAGCATCTGCAGAATTCCTCGTGTTTACGTTGATTGGAAGAAAGTGGTTGATTTGAAACTAAAACCTTCAGAGGATGTTTCTGAACACGAAGACCAATACAGGACAGTGTTACAAGGAATGAGGCAAACCCAAACGCAGGACACAGGCACGAAGGTTGAGTTAGGATGCAGATGAAGGTGTTGGGGTTGAACGGCAAACAGGAGGGTGTGCAGGAAAGCAGAAGGCAGGCAGAACTTATCTTGACGCGGAGCATAGAAAGGCAAGCAGCAGACAAAACTTTTCTTAGCACGGAGAGACGGAGTTACACAGGTAAAATCTGGTACTGAAGCAAAACTTAGAACACACAATCCTAAGAGGCCAGCAAATGTTACTTACCACACAGGCTACACCAACGATCTGGCAACCAGTGGGTGCAAAGCTGGGGTTCTTATGCTTCAGATCTTGATGAGAACCAGGTGTGTCACCATCAAAGGAAGTTAGGAGAAAATGAGGAATTAATTCTTGGAATTGTGGCACGATCAAAGGGAATTAGGAGAAAATGGGGAATTAACAGTCAGGACCATGACAGACAGTTTGCCTCAGTTACTCAGGAGTCCCAGAAATAAACAAAGATATTATCGAAGTCGCTAAATATGGCCCTCTCAAGTTGACTTTCAACGATGGTTTAAACTAGATGTCGCCTGTATGGTGAAGCCTACTAAAGCGAATTGGAGTGAAACTGAGTTTTCGTACAGTGAACTAGTCCAAGCTGCTAAATAAGTGGAGTGGGATATCGGTGTTTGAATAAAATCGGTTCAGTCTCAACCTGCTGAGCAACAGAACAAGCGGAATTGGATATGCAGTTGAGGCAGCACAGTATCACAGTGGTTAGCACAACGCTTTATGGTCAAGGCAACCCGGGTTCAATTCGCGGCGCTGACTGTAAGGAGTTTGTATGTTCTCCCTGTGACTGCGTGGGTTTCCTCTGGGTGCTCTGGTTTCCTTCATAGTCTCATACATTGGTAGGTTAATTGGTCATTTTAAATTGTCCCGTGATTAGGCTGGGATTAAATGGTGGGATTGTTGGGTGGCATAGCCCTCAGGCCTGGAAGGGCCTAATCTCAATCAATCAATAATGCAGAAGAGGGGGACATTGGGCTAGATCTTGTTGGCACAAGAAATCAGCTCCAGCACAAGGACAGCAATAACCTCAGTGGTTAGCTCAACCCCCTACCTCACAAGGGAAGGTAAACATTGATTGGATGCCACAGCTTCAGGCTACAATTGCAGAAGTAACAGAGGCATCGTTAAAACTGCAAAACCGACTGGGTCCAAGCCCTGCAACCTTTGTCGACAGTGGTCGAGCAAAAATCGGATGGTTTGTATACACCATTGTCAGTGGACACAGAAGATTAAGATGGTCATGACTGTGAAAGAACAGTAACATGCCAAGAAGATGCAAATTATCATAAAGAAGCTCCTTTATTGAAACCAGATCTGATCAATGGCTCCTCAACCAGCGAGGGAGGAATTAGAATGGCCGTTTGGGCTGTTGTCACAGAAACTGAAGTGGTGGTCTCAGGAACCATGGCTCCTGGTACCTCGGCACAGCAGGCAGAACAGAAAGCTGTAAGCGAGCAGAGGAAGATCAGCTGATATCTATACAGATTCTCCATATGCTTTCTGAGTCGTTCATGACTTTGGAAATTTGTGGAGACAGAGGATTTCTTACAGCAGTGGGAATTCCGATCAAGAATGGTGAACTGGTACAAGCACTCGTGGAAGCTGTGCAACTACCATTTGAAGTTGCAGTATTAAAATGTAAAGGTCACTCGAAAACAACCAGAATGGAAAGCCGTGGAAAAGCATTTGCAGATGAAACTGCACAAAGGGCAGCGAGAGAAGGGATAAAGAAAACCAGAGAAACGGAAGAAAACCCGGTGACTGAAACCAAGTTAAGCATCGTGTCACCGGTGAACATGCGGGATATTCAAGAAATGCAAGATTGGTGCTCAAACAAAGGAAAGTGGCACTGGGTGGAAGATGGAGGGTCTTTTAATGACGATGGAGCATGAAGATATAGCACTAGTCATAGGCTGGTAGCCCCAGCTGAGCTGCTTGCTTACCTGGCACTTCTTAGGACACAATGGGGTGCAAAGATGGATGACGTTTTCTAGTGGTGGTGGAATCCGAAGATTAGGATGCAAGCTCAACAAACAGTTGAGAGATGTATGACATGCCAGAAGACAACTTACAGACCAATGGAGAAGCTACCTGCCCCACCTGGTCCATTTTCACATCTACAAGTGGGCTACATTACTTTATCAAAGTGCCAGGGATACTCAGATGTGTTAGAGGGCAAATTTTCAGGATGGGTGGAAGCTACCCCAGCAAGAAAAGCTACTGCCACACACACAGCCAGAACTCTGATCAGCGACTATATTCCAAGATGGGGATCGCCATGCCACATTGACTCTGAGCAAGGAACACATTTGACTGGAAATGCTTGTCAAGAAACAAGTGAACAAAAACATTATTCTATTTAAATTGGATACTGGAGCACGAGTAAGTGTTCTTGCAGAATCTGAGTTTAATGCATTAAAGCCAAGACCAAAGTTACATCAGACAAATATAAAAGTGACTGGGCATTCAGGTGCAGACATTCCAGTTAAAGGAACACGTGTGGCAAAAAGTATCGCACAAAAATATTGAGCACACGCTTTCATTTGTCATCGTGCCAAAAAATGTACAGTCAATACTTGGTTTATCTGCCTGTGAGAGACTGAATTTGGTGAAAAGAGTATTAGTCCTGGATAGTGACACAGAGTCAGAATACAGTGACTTGCTGGAAGAGCGAGAGAGAACAGAATTTGATTCTAATGCAGCAAAAGTAAAAGACGTCATAAAGAAAGCTCCCAGATCCATCCCTTTGTTACCAGCATCTGACAAAGCATTGCCACCAAAACCAAACATTCCAGTACAGTACAATATTGATCTGAAGCCAAAGAGTGACAAGAATCAGGATCCAATTGAAGAAGTGAAAACCCAAGTGAAGGAATTGAGTTTTATTGAAATGAAGTCTCAGCGTAGAAAAGAGATCACACAGTTAATAAATGAATTGCGATTTCTTCTCAAAGACCTCAAGAAAGAGCCAACTTCGGAGTTTCAGTTAACTGATGCAGACTAGACGAAACATGAAAATAACCACGAAACACAAGAACTGTGTGAGCCACTTAGAAGGTCTACTTGTGTTCATAAACCCCCAGAGAGACTGATAGAGACATGTTAAATATGCATTTGTTTTGATTAATGTTGCTAATTGTTTTTCTTCTTAAGGAAAAGAAGATGTGGTGATATCATGTGTCATGTGATAGAGTTTGGAGTTTGGAGCTTGTGCAGAAATGAGAGAATGATCTAGAAAGCATGGCTGTAAGGAAAATGTGGTTGCCATTTGCTGTGTTAAATAAAAGTTCTAGTTTTAATTCTTCCAGAATATGGTTTGTTCTTAGTAACTGACGGTACGTATAAAGAACACAACAATTCGGACAAGTTGAAAGAATGAATGGCATCCTCAAACAACGGCTAATTAACTAAGATGAGGAAGGCATACCACAGCCTACAGCTCTTCCGTTGCTTTTATGCAGCAACAGGGCAACCTCAAAGAAGAAAACAAAACTGAGTCCATTTGAAGTGATGACAGGGTGACTATGTCACTGCCGGGAGCTCTCGATCTCAGAGAGGCCGATGTATGTGCGATGTTAGATAGTTCAGTTGATTATTGTGCAAAACTAACACAAGCTATTCAGTCTGCTTGGCAACATGTTTCTGCTGCTTGGAATGGTCCGTTGGAAGGAGAACACACCTTGATTTGTTGCGAGTGGGTTTTGGTCAAGAAACTGCATATGGAACCCCTGGGAGCTCAGTGGGAAGGTCCCATCTGAGTCCTTATTCAGCATTTAAGGGAGAAGGTAAAAGTAAGTAAGTGTGGGCACGTGGCCAAGTGGTTAAGGCATTGGACTAGCGACCTGAAGGTCGTGAGTTCGAGCCCCAGCCAAGGGAACGTGTTGTGTCTTTGAGCAAGGCACTTAATCACACATTGCCCTGCGACGACACTGGTGCCAAGCTGTATGGGTCCTCTAATGCCCTTCCCTTGGACAACATCAGTGTCATGGAGAGGGGAGACTTGCAACATGGGCAACTGCTGGTCTTCCATACAAACTTGCCTAGGCCTGCGCCCTGGAGAGTGAAGACTTTCTAGGCGCAGATCCATGGTCTCACAAGACTAACGGATGCCTTTATTTAAAAGTAAGTGAATGCACACCGGCCACTGCTAGTGAACTAAAGTGACTCCCAATAAAGACAAGTACTGATAGAGACTTCAAGCACAGTTAAAATTATTGGATATTTTTATTGGACATTATTATAATCTACATTTTTTTTAATGTTTGCTTAAAAGCAATTATTACCAGAATAACTCAAACTCATATAAAGCAGTCCAAATCATGATGCAGTATTACGATACTTTTGAAAAGTAGTTTTTGATTGCTCTGCAACATGGATACTTTTAAGTTTTTCCTCTCTGAATTTTCAGATATCATTCTGCCAGGGTCCCTTAAGAAATCAAAATGTGAACCACTGGTTTTTAAATAATACTTTTTACCAAATACTTTTTAACAAACATGTATTTTTCACAGTACGTGGTGGTTCATTGCCACTCCGTGGCAGAAAGTGGCGTAGCATCTAAATTAATTTATTTTATCACTTTTCTCATCATGTGGCTAAGTATTAGCACATTACCCACATGATGCAATTGTTTTAATTATGTCATCTATTAACTAGTTTACATCTATCTTAATTTCTTATCTATAAAAGAGGTGGATTTTTCAGAGGCGCCATCTTTATACTTCTGTCCTCACCATTCATTCACCTCTTGGCATTGTTTCTCAGCTCTTTATTTAGTTTGCTTCTTATTTGTATGTTTGTTTTTGCTGCAGAATAAACCAAAATCTTCGAATGGAGACCACGCATCATTCCTCATTCCTGGAAGAACCCTAAGGATCAGAAAAAAAAAAACAGAAATCCAACAATGGCAATGTTGTGAAACTTCAAGATGCTCACCCTTTCCAATGCTGACCCCTGTTAAAATGTTCAGTTGTGATGGTAATACCTTGTGTTTTGGAGAAGGTGATTTAATGAAGAGTCTAGTGTTTTAACAACAAATTTCCACCCTCTCTCCTCTCTCCCCTTCCTTGTCAAGGGATAGATTAGACACCAATATCTTCTACAAACCCACCATCTTCCACAGTTACCTTGACCATCTCTCTTCCCGCTCTGTCCCTTGCAAGGTTGCCATTCACTTTTCTCTATTCACCCGTATTTCTCGAGAGGAGACCTTCCACTCTAGGGCATTTGAGATGCCCTCCTTTGTCAGCCAATGTGAGTCCCCATCCTCTGCTGCTATTGATAGAGCCATCACCGATATCTGCTCTATTTCCCATACTTTTGCATTGGCCCCGCCATCCCTAGACAGAACAGGGATAGAGTTCACCATCACCACCAACCTACGCATCTAGCACGTTATTCTTGGCAACTTCTGTCGCCAACAAGGGGATCCTACCACCAGTTCTGTCAAGTTCCACACCAGGTGTGGCTGGATTCTGCTGGAATTCTATCCAGAGAGTTTTTTTCTCTCTCCAAAAGTATACTTTATTCAGAAATATTACAAAATAAAATTACAGGAAAAAATTCATTGACTGAGTCCTTATACTACAAATAAGTAGAGTTATTTACAATAAATCATGCATTGACTCTCAGACCTTATTCAAAATAAAGATGTTTACAATAATTCATTCGTTGACTCTCAAACCTTAGTCAAGAATAAAAGCTATTTATATGAAAACAATAAAACCAGGCGTTGACTTTCTTTTCTTTACCAAAGTTCCTTTACAGTCTATTTATACCTTTCCACATTTCCAGCCAGTGGCACAATGTTGCTTCATCAATGCTATCTAGAAAATCGGCAGACTCAACACTGTAGTGGGCCACATCTCAAATAACAGTGTGTCAGAATACAGGAAGGAGAAAGGGAGCTGAGTTACAGGGAGTCATGACAACACATTTCCCCTCCGTGTCAGCAAAACAAAAGGGCTGGTTCACATAATTCAGCCGGGGGGATAATCCACGTACTTCAGGAATGGGGGGGGGGGGTGATCCATACTTCAGGAATGGGGGGGGGGGTGATCCATACTTCAGGAACGGGGGGGGGGTGATCCATACTTCAGGAACGGGGGGGGGGTGATCCATACTTCAGGAACGGGGGAGGGGGTTGATCCATACTTCAGGAACGGGGGGGGTGATCCATATTCAGGAATGGGGGGGGGTGATCCATACTGCAGAAACTGGGGGGGGGGGTGATCCATACTTCAGGAATGGGGGGTGATCCACATACTTCAGGAATAGGGGGGTGATCCACATACTTCAGGAACCGGGGGGGGGGGTTGATCCATACTTCAGGAATGGGGGTTGATCCATACTTCAGGAATGGGGGTTGATCCACATACTTAAGGAATGGGGGGTGATCCACATACTTCAGGAATAGGGGGGTGATCCACATACTTCAGGAACCCGGGGGGGGGGTTGATCCATACTTCAGGAATGGGGGTTGATCCATACTTCAGGAATGGGGGTTGATCCATACTTCAGGAATGGGGGGTGATCCACATACTTAAGGAATGGGGGGTGATCCACATACTTCAGGAATGGGGGGGTGATCCATACTTCAGGAATGGGGGTGGGGGTCCACATACTTCATTCTTTAACAACAGAGCTGTGATTGAGAGTGCTGAGAGGTTCAGGTTCCTCAGAGTGAACACCAATTGACCACGGATGGGAAAACTCACCAGTATTTTGACTTCCTCAGGATAGGAGGTGAAAGAAATTCATCATGTTCCTTTTGACCCTCCCTCACCAACATTTATTAATGCACTACAGAAAACATCCTGTCTGATGCATCAGAGCTTGGTGTGGCCAGGGCGTTGTAGGAGTTGGCCAGAGCATTTTCGGAGCTGGCCAGGGCCTCAGAGGAGCTGGCCTCAGTGTCGGAGGAGCCGGACAGGGTGCAGATCGTGTTGCTGCCTGCTACTCAGAAGCATCGGAGTTGGTGTGCAAAGGTGCCGTGCAGTGCACCCATGGGTGATTGTCCTGGACGTTTCTCTTGTGATCACGTCCCTGTTGGATTACGATAATTTAATATGCCGCAGCCTGTTTCCCTTGTTTGGCGGTGCGACAGGCGGCGGGGAAGCTACGCAGCCTCAGTTATAGCGAGGACTAGGCCTCAAGCCTGAGGCGGTACAGAGAGGCGTCCATGCTCGGTTGGGTGCTGGCCCCTCCTGTCAGTGCTTCCCTCGAGTGTTCAGTCGGTGGAATGACTGGCTGAACTGCAGTGGCTGTGCACTGAACCATCAATCTGCGGACATGTAGCTCGGGGTCTTGGGCTATATACATGGCTATCTTTTCTTTTGCTTACTATTTTGAATGTGCTGTTTATGTTTTTCACCTTTGCCCCAGAGGAACTCTATTTTGTTCAGCTGTATTCATGTAGGGTTGAATGATAATTAAACGTGTATTCGATTTGATTTGAAGTGATCTGCGCAAAATTGTAAGAAACAGCAGAGAATTGTGGACGTAGCTCAGCCTATCCAGGGGAAATCAGTCTCCCTTGAAAGAACACGTTGTATCTGATAACTCTCTTGGTTATAGAATTCTGCTCTCTGCATCAAAAAAAATCTGAAATTCTGTTCTCAATGCCCATGAAACTGTGTCCTAAGCTCTCAGACAAGTTTAGAAGGGGAAGAATTTGTTAGGTGTGTCCAGAAAGGATTCCCGCCACAATGTGTGGACAGGGAAACTAGAGCAGTCCATATTGGATCTTGCACTAGGCAATAAATCTGGTCAGCTGACATATCTCTTCAAGACAGAATCAGAATCAGGTTTATTATCACCAGCATGTGATGTGAAATTTGTTAACTTAGCAGCAGCAGTTCATTGCAATACATATGTAACACTCGCTTCACCTAGCAGCTTGATCTTGGGGATGGTAACCCCCCCCACCCTGCCCGGCCAAACTTACGAAATCTCGTTTGGGTGGATGCTGCGCGATGTGTCCCCTGTTACAAATCAGTCTCCTGAAATAACAAACGTACCCAATATGCGATTAAATGATTAAGCTTTATAACTCTTACTTTGACTATACGGTTAGTAGAGAAACAAAATATAAAAGAAAGAAGGCGCCAGTCTTATTAAACTGTGCACAATCGTTGGAGCTCACTCAGTAATCTGCGTCCCACCATTCGATATACTCAGAACATCGCCGACCTTCGGACCCCCACTCAGAGTCCACTCTGTCTGGTGGCCTACCGAATGTCTCAATTCGCGTCTTCTCTCTTCATCCCTCTCTCGCCCTCCGGCAAAAGCTCGGAAAACCAACAGCTTCCAGAATCACCAGACAGGGCAACAGAATCCCGATTGGCTAGCATGCATTATTATCTTCAGCCATAACCCAAACATTTCTGTTACAGAGAAACCATTATCTCAGCAGTTAACATTACAGAGAAGCCACTATATTCGCCTTAGCAGTGAAAAATTACAAAGAAGCCATAAAATAGGAAAAATATAATAAATGAAATAATAATAATAAATATATAGGTAAATCAATTACAGTATATATATACTGAATAGATTAAAAATATGCATAACAAATACAGAATATTAAAAAATGTGAGGTAGTGTCCAAGGGTTCAATGTCCATTTATGAATTGGATAGCAGAGGGGAAGAAGCTGTTCCTGAATCGCTGAGTGTATGTCTTCAGGCTTCTGTACCTCCTATTTGATGGTAACAATGAGAATAGGGCATGCCCTGGGTGCTGGAGGTCCTTAATAATGGACGCTGCCTTTCTGAGACACTGCTCCTTGAAGATGTCCTGGGTACTTTGTAACCATAACTTTGTAAGGGTGGTTCAGCAGGCCTGCAAACTGCACAGATATTGGTGGTGTTGAAAGTGTGGAAGGTCGTCACCAATTACAACAGGACATTAACAGGATGCAGAGTTGGGCTGTGGCAGATGGTGTTCAATCTGGAAAAGGGTGAAGTGATACACTTTGGAAGGTTAAACTTGAAGGCAGAGTACAGGGTTAATGGCAGGATTGTCAGGAATATGGAGGAAAAGAGGGATTTTGGGGTCCCGATGCATAGGTCCAGCAAAGTTGCTGCACCGGTTGATAGGATTGTTAGGAGTGTGTATGGTGTGTTGGTATTCATTAGTCAGGTAATTCAGCTCAAGAGCCGTGAGGTAATGTTGCAACTCTATAAAACTCTGGTTACACCACACTTGGAATATTGTGTTTGGTTCTGGTCACCTCATTATAGGAAAAATGCAGAAGCTTTAGAGAGGGAGTAGAGATGCTACCTGGGTTAGAGAGTATGTCTTATGAGGGTAGGTTGAGTGAGCTAGGCCTTTTCTTCTTTGAGTGAAGGAGGGTGAGAGGCAACTTGATAGGGTTGTACAAGGTGATAAGAGGTATAGATAAAGTGGACTGCCAAAGACCTTTTCCCAGGCAAAAATGGCTAATAGGAGAGACAATGAGACCATAAGACATAGGTGCAGAATTAGGCCATTTGGCCCACCGAGCCTGCTCCACTGTTCAATCATCACGGATCCTTTCTCCCCTCCTCAACCCCATTTTCCCGGCCTTCTCCCGATAACTTTTGATGCTATGTCCAATCAAGAACCTATCAATCTCTGCCTTAAGTACACCCAATGACAGCTGCCTGTGGTAACAAATTCCACAAATTCACCACCCTCCAGCTAAAGAAATTTCTCTGCAGCTCTGTTTTAAATAGACGCCCCTCTATCCTGAGGCTGTGCTCTCGTCTTAGATTCTTCCACCATGGAAAACATCCTTTCCACATCGACTCTGTCTAGGCCTTTCAATATTCAAAAGGTTTCAATGAGATCTGCCCTCATCCTTCTAAATTCCAGCAAGTACAGACCCAGAGTCATCAAACATTCCTCGCATGATAACACTTTCATTCCTGGAATCATCCTTGTGAACATCCTCTGGACCCTCTCCAATGCCAGCACATATTTTCTTAGATGAGGAGCCCAAAACTTCACAATACTCAAGGTGAGGCCTCACCAGTGCCTTATAAATCCTCAGCATCACATTCCTGCTCTTGTATTCTAGACCTCTTGAAATGAATGCTAACATGGCATTTGCCTTCCTTACCACTGACTCAACCTGAAAATTAACCTTTACTGCATTCTGCACAAGGACTCCCAAGTCCATTTGCATCTCAGATTTTTGAATTTTCTCCCCATTTAGAAAATAGTCTGCACATTTATTTCTACCGCCAAAGTACTTGACATTGCATTTTCCAACATTGTATTTCTTTTGCGATTTTCTTGCCCATTCTCCTAATCTAAGTCCTTCTGCAGCCTACCTGTAGCCTCAACCAATCTTCGCATCATCTGGAAACCTGGCAACAAAGTCATCAATTCAATCATCTAACTCATTGATACACAGCATAAAAAGAAGTGGTCCCAACACTGACCCCTGTTGAACACCACTAGTCACTGGCAGCCAACCAGACAAGGATCCTTTTATTCCCACTGACTGCCTCCTCCCAATCAGCCAATGCTCTAACTGTGTTAGTAACTTTCCTGTAATACCATGGGCTCTTAACTTGGTAAGCAGCCTCATCTGTGGCATTCTGAAGTCCAAATATACAACATCCACTGCATCCCCTTTATCTATCCTATGTGTAATCTCCTCAAAGAATTCCAACAGGTTCATCAGGCAAGACTTTCCCTTAAGGAAACCATGCTGACTTTGTCCTATCTTGTCTTGTGGCACCAAGTACTCCATAACTTCATCCTTAAAAATTGATGCTAACGTCTTCCCAACCACTAAGATCAGGCTAACTGGTCTATAATTTCCTTTTTGCTCCCTTCTTCCTTCATTAAAGAGTGGACTGATATTTGCAATTATCTAGTCCTCTGGCACCATGCCAGAGTCCAATAATTTTTGAAAGATCATTGTTAATGGTTCCATAATTTCTACCACAACCTCTTTCAGAACTCTAGGGTGCAGTTCATCTGGTCCACACGACTATTTACCTTTAGGTCTTCCAGCTTTTTGAGCACTTTTTCCTTTGTAATAGCAACTGCACCCACTGCTCTTCCTTCACACACAACATCTGGCACACTGCTAGTGTCTTCTACCGTGAATACCGATGCAAAATGCTCATTTAGTTCATCTGCCATCTCCTTGTCCCCCATTATTATTTCTCTGACCTCATTTTCAAGCAGTCCTATACCACTCTCATCTCCTTAATTTTTTTACATACTTAAAAAAACTTCTACTAGCCACTTTGATATTGTTTGCTAGCTTACTTTCATAGATCATCTTATCCCTTCTAATGATTCTTTTAGTTGCTCTCTATAGGGTTTAAAACACATCCCAATCCTCTATCTTCCCACTAATTTCTGCTTTGTTGTATGCTCTCTCTTGTTTTTACATTAGCTTTCACTTCCCTTGTCAGCCATGGTTGTACTATTTTGCCATTTGAATATTTGTTTTTAGAATACAGTTATCCTCACTTTCCCAGAAACTCACACCATTGCTACTCTGCTGAGATCCCTGCCAGCAGCTCCTTCCAATTTACTTTGGCCAACTCCTCTCTCATACCACTGTAATTTTACTTTCCTCCACTGATATATTGCTAGGTCAGACTTTTCTTTTTCCCTATCAAATTTCAAGTTGAACTCAATCATACTGTGACCTCTCCCTCCTAAGGGTGTCATAGTGTGGAGGGTGGTGCTGGGAGCGGACCCAACTGCAAGACACAGACGCTGAAGTACGAGGAACAGGACGTGGCTAGGCTTAGGGACATGACTGGATGCAGATTAGGAGCTGGGACAGGAACACAGACTTGGGCTAGGACTTGGCTAGGAAAGTGGGACCAGGACAAGGAACTGGGAACTAGGAGCTTGGGCTTGGACTCCGAGCCAGAGACTGGACAAGAACCCAGAACCTGGGTCTCGACTTGGGCTCCGGAACTAGGTGTGGACATGAGGTGGCTACAGGACTGGACATGGCTTGGGTTCCTTGAGGCTTGGGTCCCTCGAGACAAGGACATGAGGGGGCTTGGGTTCGGACTGCGAGCCAGAGACTGGACAAGGACCCAGAACCTGGGTTTTGACTCTATCTCCACTCCGGGACTAGGCGAAGACATGACGTGGTCTTGGGAGACAGGACTAGGCAAGGCTACAGGACAGAATAGGAGACTCCTGTGCAGGACGAGGGAACTCCAGCACAAGACAAGCACATGGACATGATGAGAACATGAAGCCCTGACTTGGTAATCAGGGAGGACAGGAAAACAGAGCCTTGGTCTAGAGTACAGGAACACGGAGCCTTGGACTTGAGAGACAGGAACATGGAACACAGAGCCAGGACCCCTCCTTGGGAACAGGACGTAGGGCTGGCACTCATACACAGAATGATGAACGTGACAAGACGTTTCCCAACATTAGGTAGTAGCAAACAGCCGGACATACCTAACAAAAGCGTGGACAAAGAGACGGTTCCAACTCAACGATAGACAGTTCCTTATCTCGACACAGCAAGGCTCCGGTCTCTCTCCAGTGTTGAACTTGACAAGGTTGCAGGCAAGGCTCCAGAAGGAAGGGGAAGGGAAGGGAAGGGAACAGTCTAGCCTCAGGGTAACGGCAAAGATGGCCTGGCTTACCCAACGGAGGCAAGGACAGGAAAGGATAGATCCAACCACAGGGTAACAGCAAAGACGGCCTGACTTACCCCACAGAGGCGAGGATGGGTTACTGACGAGACGAACCAGCACCTACACTCGAACCCAGGGCCACTTACGTTCCCGGCCCCCAAGACGAGCATCAAGTGCCTATGATTAAGCCCAACTGAAACAAGGGACAGCCGGAAGACCTGGAATCCGGAGTCCACGGACCGGTACGTGAACCGGAACGCAGACTTCACAGACCGGACCATGACAAAGGCCTCTTTTACCTTAAGCTACCTAATTGCCTCTGGTTCATTCTACAACACCCAATCCAGTATAACTGATCCCCCAGTAGGCTCAATGACAAACTGCTTTAAAAAGCCATCTCATAAGCATTCAGCAAACTCATTGTCTTGGGATTCATGACTAACCTGATTTTCCCTATCAACCTGCATGTTGAAATCTCCCATGACTATCATAACATTGCCCTTTTGACACGCCTTTTTTATTTCCTGTTGTAATCTGTGGTCCACCTCCCAGGTACTGTCGGGAGGCCTGTACATAACTGTCATCAACATCCTTTTACCCTTGCAGTTTCTTAACTCAACTCACAAGGATTCAACATCTTCCCTTCTTATGTCACATCTTTCTACTGATTTGATGCCATCCTTTACCAGTACAGCCACACCACTCCCTCTGCCTACCCTCCTATCCCTTCGATATAACGTGTAACCTTGGACATTCAGTTCCCAACTACAACCATCCTTCAGCGATAATTCAGTGATGGCCACAACATCATACTTGACAATCTGTAATTACCAAGATCATCCGCCTTATTTCTTAGAACCATAGAACACTACAGCACAGAAAACAGGCCGTTCGGCCCTTCTAGTCTGTGCCGAAACTTTATTCCGCTAGTCCCATTGACCTGCATCCAGTCCATAACCCTCCAGACCTCTCCCATCCATGTATCTATCCAATTTATTCTTAAAACTTAAGAGTGAGCCCGCATTTACCACGTCAGATGGCAGCTCGTTCCACACTCCCACCACTCTCTGAGTGAAGAAGTTCCCCCTAATATTCCCCCTAAACCTTTCCCCTTTCACCCTAAAGCCATGTCCTCTCGTATTTATCTCTCTTAATCTAAATGGAAAGAGCGTATTCACATTTACTCTGTCTATACCCCTCATAATTTTGTAAACCTCTATCAAATTTCCCCTCATTCTACTATGCTCCAAGGGATAAAGTGTTAAACTGTTCAATCTTTCCCTGTAACTCCAATCCTGAAGATCCAGAAACAACCTAGTAAATCTTCTCTGTACTTTTTCAATCTTACTGATATCCCTCCTATAGTTAGGTGACCTGAACTGAGCACAATACTCCAAATTTGGCCTCACCAATATCTTATACAACCTCACCATAACAGCCTAACTCCTATACTCAATACTTCGATTTATGAATGCCAGGATGCCAAAAGCCTTCTTTACAACCCTGTCTACCTGTGACACCACTTTCAGGGAATTATGTATCTGAACTCCCAGATTCCTTTGTTCCTCCATATTGCTCAGTGCCCTATCATTTATGGTGTATGTGCTACCTTGATTTGTCCTTCCAAAATGCAACACCTCACACTTGCCTGCATTAAATTTCATCTGCTACTTTCTGGGCCACCCCTCCAGTTGTTCCAGATCCCTCTGCAAGCTTTGAAAGCCTTCCTCGCCGTCCACAATGCCTTCAATCTTAGTGTCATCAGCAAACTTGCTGATCTAATTTACCACATTATTATCTAGATCTTTGATATAGACAACAAATAACAGTGGTCCCAGCACAGATCCTTGAGGCACACCACTAGTCACAGGCCTCCAGTCTGATAGGAAATCATCCACTACCACTCTGTCTTCTCCCACACAGCCAATTTCGAATCCAGTTTACAACCTCTCCATGGATACCTAGTGTCTGAACCTTCTGAACTAACCTCCTATGTGGGACCTTGTCAAATGCTTTACTAAAGTCCATGTAGACAACATCCACAACCCTTCCTTCATCTACTTTCTTGGTAACCTCCTCGAAAAACTCTACATGATTTGTTAAATACGATCTACCACGTTAAACACGATCTTATACTTCTTGCATTGAGATATAACACGTTGAGTGATGTATTTGCTACCCTTTTTGATTTTGCATCCCTAATGGACTAGTACTAGTAATGAGCTGAACAGGTACTTTGGATCTGTCTTCACTAGGGAAGACACAATCTCCCAGATGTAACAGTGGCCAGAGGACCTAGGGTAACAGAGAAACTGAAGGAAACTCACATCAGGCACAAAATGGTGTTGGGTAAACTGATGGGACTGAAGGTTGATAAATCCCCAGGGCCTGATGGTCTGCATCCCAGGGTACTTAAGGAGGTGACTCTAGAAATTGTGGACGCATTAGTAATCATTTTCCAATGTTCTATAGATTCAGGATCAGTTCCTGTGGATTGGAGGGTAGCTAATGTTATCCCACTTTTTAAGAAAGAAGGGAGAGAGAAAACAGGCAATTATAGACCAGTTAGTCTGACATCAGTGGTGGGGCCGATGCTGGAGTCAATTATGAAAGATGAAATAGTGGCATATTTGGATAGCAGTAGCAGGATAGGTCTGAGTCAGCATGGATTTATGAAGGGGAAATCATGCTTGACTAATCTTCTGGAATTTTTTGAGAATGTGACTATGAAAATGGACATGGAAAAGCCAGTGGATGTAGTGTACCTGGACTTTCAGAAAGCCTTTGATAAGGTCCCACATAGGAGGTTAGTGTGCAAAATTAGAGCCAATGGTATTGGGGGTAGGGTACTGACATGAATAGAAAATTGGTTGGCAGACAGGAAACAAAGAGTAGGGATTAATGGGTCCTTTTCAGAATGGCAGGCAGTGACTAGTGGGGTACCGCAAGGCTTAGTGCTGGGACCGCAGCTATTTACAATATACATTAATGATTTAGATGAAGGGATTAAAAGTAACATTAGCAAATTTGCCAGTGTCACAAAGCTGGGTGGCAGTGTGAAATGTGAGGAGGATGTTATGAGAATGCAGGGTGACTTGGACAGATTGGGTGAGTGGGCAGATGCATGGCAGATGAAGTTTAATGTGGATAATTGTGAGGTTATCCACTTTCCTGGCAAGAACAGGAAGGCAGATTACTATCTGAATGGTGTCAAGTTAGGAAAAGGGGAAGTACAACGAGATCTAGGTGTCCTTGTTCATCAGTCACTGAAAGCAAGCATGCAGGTACAGCAGGCCATGAAGAAAGCTAATGGCATGCTGGCCTTCATAACAAGGGGAATTGAGTATAGGAGCAAAGAGGTCCTTCTGCAGTTGTACAGGGCTCTGGTGAGACCACACCTGAATTATTGTGTACAGTTTTGGTCTCCAAATTTGAGGAAGGACATTCTAGCTATTGAGGGAGTGCAGCGTAGGTTCACGAAGTTAATTCCCGGGATGGTGGGACTGTCATATGTTGAAAGATTGGAGCAACTGGGGTTGTATACACTGGAATTTAGAAGGATGAGAGGGGATCTGATTGAAACATACAAGATTATTAGGGGATTGGACAAGCTAGAGGCAGGAAACATGCTCCCGATATTGGGGGAGTCCGGAACCAGACGCCACAGTTTAAGAATATCGGGTAGACAATTTAGAACGGAGTTAAGGAAAAACTTTTTCACACAGAGGGTTGTGGTTCTGTGGAATGCTCTGCCTCAGAAGGCAGTAAAGGCCAATTCTCCGGATTCTTTCAAAAAAGAGTTAGACAGAGCTCTTAAAGACAGTGGAGTGAAGGGATATGGGGATAAGGCAGGAACGGGGTACTGATTGTGGATGATCAGCCATGATCGCAGTGAATGGTGGTGCTGGCTCGAAAGGGTGAATGGCCTACTCCTGCACCTATTGTCTATTGTACTCACCCTGCTGACTGCAATTTTGTCCTATCATCTGCCTGCCCTTCCTGACTGTCTGACTGCATGCTATCTTTGCTTTTTTTTTTTAAACCATCCATCCTATCCTGAGTCCGTTCACTCCGGTTCCCACCCCCCCCTGCCAAATTAGTTCAAACCCACCCCAACAGCTCTAACAAACCTGCCAGCAAGAATATTGGTCCCCTTCGGGTTCAGGTGCAACCTATCACTTTTGAACAGGTCATACCTCCCCCAGAAGAGATCCCAATGATCCAAGAGCCTGAAGCCCTGCCCCCTAACTAGTTTCTCAGCCATGCATTTATCTGCCAAATCATTCTGTGTCTACCCTCACTAGCATGTGGTACAGGTAGCAATCCAGAAATTACTATCCTGGAGGTCCTACTTCTCTGCTTTCTGCCCAGCTTTTAAATTCTCTCTTCAGGACCTCATTGCTTTTCCTTCCTATGCATTGATACCAATATGTACTAAGACATCTGGCTGCTCTCCCTCCCTTTCCAAAATGCTGTAGGTATGATCTGAGACATTCTTTACCCTAGCACCTGGGAGGCAACATACCATCTGGGTGTCCCAATCACATCCACAGAATCTCCTGTCTGTTCCCCTGACGATTGAGTTCCCTTTCACTACTGCGCCCCTCTTCTCCCTCCTTACCTTCTGCACCACAGACCCCTGCTCAGAGCCAGTAACCTGGTCTCCGTGGCATTCCCCTGGGAGCTCAAGCCCCACAACAGTACACTTATTTTTCAGGAGAATGGCCACAGGGGTGCTCTGTGCTAACTGCCTATTCACATTTCCATTTCTCCTGACAGTCACCCAGCTACCTGCCTGCTGCAACTTTGTGGTGACTACTTCCCTGCAAGTTTGGTCAGTGATCTCCTCACTCTGATTTTCAAGCTGAAGGTCAGCTGGCCGCTGCTCCAGATCACCAACACGGTCCTCAGGGAGCCGCAGTCAGATACACTTCACGCGGATGTAGCTCCCTGGAGACTCTGTGTCTCCCAGGGCTCCAACATCTGGCATGAAGAACCCACAACAGCCATTTACTACAGGAAGAGGGAAAAAGGGAACCTTAATAGAAACTTACCCAGAGGCAACGCCTCTTCCGAGCAGAAGCCTCTTTCGAGCCAAAGCTTGACACTCCTACTCTCACCACTAGCCTACTCCCAACAACATCCGCCCTGCTTGTCCCTTCTGTACCTTTACTTAATTCACTGTGATCTGTTCCTGCCGCTGATTAGGCTTCTGGAACGTCCAAAGACTGTGAGCTGTCCTTCTAAACAAGCATTACCAACCTGTGAAAAACTTAGTGGCTGTGTTCCGTGCCCGCCGCTGATTGGGCATAATACCAGAAGACCATAAGACATTGGAGCAGAAATAGGCCACTCGGCTCTTCAAGTCTGTTCCACCATTCGAGCATGGCTGATTTATTATCCCTCTCAATCCCATTCTCCTGCCTTCCCCCTGTAACCTTTGACATCCTGACTAACAAGTATCTAGTAAGGAGGAGAAGATGACAACGCGACGCAGCTCGCAGCGGCCACTCCGGTGAATGATATCTGTAATCTGTCTAGTAGGGTGCCGTGCACAATCCTGATTTGATGGAGAGAGACGTGAGAGCACAGAGGAACATCTGGTGAAACTTCTGAAATGCCTGTTTCGCTGCCGCTTCTACTGTGTGATCCACAATCTCCGGAGGGGGAGGGCCCGAGGCCTCGGCTTTGCTTGTTGCTCGGCGGCCGGGGTGGGGTCGAAGCACTCAGCAGAGATGGTGCTCGGTGTCGGAGGCTCGAAGTTTTCGGACAGACTCAGAGTTGGCTGCGGTCGGGTGCTGCCAAGGCATCAGCAAGTTTGTGGCTCTAGGAGGTTCATGGCAGGGAGGGTTTCTCCTTTCTACCATCTGCGTGAGATGATGGAGCTATCGGGACTTGACTTTTTTTTTAACGGTGCCCATGGTCTGCTCTACGGTATCGCTTTGCACTGTTGTGTATGTTATAATTATTTGGTTTTGTCAGTTTTAGTCTTGGTTTGTCCTGTGTTTCTGTGATATCACTCTGGAGGAACATTGTATCATTTTTTAATGCATGCATTTCTAAATGACAATAAACAAGGACTGAGTGTCCTCATAATCTAATCTAATCTAAGCTCCATTTTATATATATATATATATATATATATATATTCACAGCTGTGCACGATGAGATTCGGCATATCATCTCAAACATTGATACACGGTGGAGAGAATAGTTACTGCTTGCATCACAGCCGAATATGAAAATACCAATACCCTTGAACAAAAAAGCCTACAAAAATGTTGACTGTTTATTCCCCTCCATAGACTGCCTGACCTGCTCACATCCTTCGGCATTTTCTGTGTGTTGCTCTGGATTTCCAGTATCTGCAGAATCTCTTGTGTTTATAGTAGTGGATACAGCCCAGTCCATCACAGGTCATCTATGAGCTCATCTAGAAAGACTGCTGTCACATGAAAGCAGCTTCCATCATTAAGGTCCTGTTCCTGTGCTGTACTGTTCTATGTTCTAGGTTAAGTTCTGCAGTGATGGGTTATCTGCTGAGTCAGAGTGGGCTGAAGTTAGAAACAGCAAGTTACCAATCATTCTATACAGAGTATGCCATAGACTTCCCGATAGCTGCAGAGACTCTGAGGAGCAGATCAGGAGACAGATTTTGGAAAGTTACAAAAACAGGACTGTTGTTATGGGTTACTTAATCTTCCTTGATATTGATAGGTACCTGCTTAGTGCAAAAGGTTGAGATGGGGCAGAATTTGTTAGGAGTACCTGGAAGGAATCCTGACACAGCAATCGTGTAGGTCAACTGTAGGAGAGGCCATACAGGATCTGCCTAAAGAGTTGGTGTAGGAGGGAGGGCATAAGATTTTTTGGATTATTGGGCTCTCTTCCAGGGAAGGTGGGACCTGTACAGGAGGGACGGTTTGCACCTGAACTGGTGTGGGACTAATATCCCAGCAGAAAGATTGTTAATGCTGCATGGTGGGGTTTAAACTAGAGTTGCAAGAAGATGGGAACCAGAGTGCCAGAACAGTTAGCGGAGGTAGATGTTGGTAAGGCCTCAGACAAAGTTAGGAATTGAAAGATTGAACATGGTGCAATGTTACATACCTCATGGATATCTTGTGACTCTCTTATGACCATGATGTAATGGTTTTTTTTGTTGGAGGTCACCTGATGTAATTTTCCCACCGATGTGAGGTCACATGATGACCTGTTCTCAACAGGTATATAAAAGGGAGACCCCAGTGACTGAGTTTAGTTTTCCAGTTAGAAAGTTAGCCAGAGACTCCGTTCTGTTGCGTATTTGCTCTAAGACGCAGTTTGGATTTAAAATGGAGTTTTACGTTCTACTGTAAGGTACAATAGTGCTGGACTGGCAGTTTACCCATTTCTGCCAGATTTGTTGATGTACCTTTTCAGTAGTATTGGAGAGTGAAGACTTTATGGAAGTACAGGACCTGAAGGATTAAGAGAAGTTGGTATCATTCGGCAGTTTAATAAAGGATCGACCTTATTGAGTCTTCGTTGAAGAAGTAGCAACCTGCATCAAGGATAACTCCTGCCAAAAGAGAAAGGTAGTTCATGCAGGATTTGCTTGCCAGAAGAAAGGTCAGTTGCTTTTAAGCTGTTTATTTCCTTCGTCGTGAATCCTTTGGACAGAACCAGCAGGAAAGTCACGTCTATGAAGAAATCCTTCTCCAGAGAAGTCTCTCCTAATTGACTGTATAAATCTCTTGGACTTTCAAATTTACCATTTTAAGAACTGTGTTTGACTTTACCGCTTTAAGAACTGTTTTCTCATTTATCGTTTTAAGAACTAGTACTGAGTGGCAGTTTGTGGAATGGCCGCATGGCAGTTAATTTCCGGTTAAGGTTTTCATTTTTTTTTATTGTTTATCAGTGTTTAATAAATGTTTGGTTGTTTTTATATAACCTGACTCAATTGATATTCATTGTTGCTGGTTATGTAACAGTGCGACGAGTAGAAAAGACAGGTAATAATGCTGAAGGTAAGATAGCTGGTTTACAAACGGAGGTAAGGTGCGGTGAGAAGCTGTTGATTGAACAAAATTGCAGAAACAGAATGAGTTGCAATGTACAAAGTGGTTAAAATCAAAAAGGGTGAATACAGGACTTAAGGTGTTACATTCGAATGGACACAGGGTATGGAATAAGGGAGATGAACTTGCATCACAATTGCAGATTGGCAGGTATGATGCTGTAGACATCACTGAATCATGGCTGAAAGAAGATTATATCTGGGAGCTTAAGATCCAAGGATACATATTGTATCCAAAGGACAGGCAGGAGGGCAGAGGGGATGACATTGCTCTGTTGGTGAAAAGTTAAATCAAATCATTAGAAAGAGGTGACATAGGGTCGGAAGGAGATGAATCATTTTGGAACTGCAAGGGTTAAAGAGAACCTGTTGGGAGTTGTATTCGGACCCCCAAACAGTAATAAGTTTGTGGTTTACAAATTACAAAAGGAGATAGAAAATGCATGCCAAAGGGCCAATTTTACAATTGTCATAGGGGATTTCAATTTGAAGATAGATTGGGAAAATCAAGCTGGTGCTGGATTCCATGAGGGGGATTCTCTAGAGTGCCTACAAGATAGCTTTTTAGAGCAACTTGTGGTTGAGCCCACTAGGGGATCATCTATTCTGGATTGGGTGTTGTGCAATGAACTAGAATTGATTAGAGTGTTTAAGGTGAAAGTAATATAGTACAACCTGTCATAATGGAGCGAGCTGGAGACAGGAACACAGAACAGAGCCTTGTTCTTGGGAGACAGGAACACAGAACACAGAGCCGGGACCCCCCCTTGGGAACAGGACATAGGGCTGGGGCTCATACACAGAACACAGAGAGACAGTTCCCAACTCAAGGTAGCAGCAAACGGCCAGACCTACCTAGCGAAGGCATGGACACAAAGAGGCAGTTCCAAACAATGAAAGACAATTCCTTAACTAGACACAGCAAGGCTCCGGTCTTGCTCCGGCAGTTGAATTTGACAAGGATACAGACAAGGCTTCAGGAAAGGCTTCAGGCAGAGGTTGCAGGCAAGGCAGGGTGAGGCAAGGCTTCTGAGACTGGTTGCAGGGCAAGGCTTCAGGAGGAAGGGGCAGAGAAGGGATTCAGACAGGGGGTTTTGACAGGAACAATCCAGTAGCCAAGACCTGGTCTCCGGAGGTATTTATGTGTCTGCCCAAATGAGAATCATGTGTCTTAATTAGAGCACCCAACAGAACAATGGAAAACCTGGAATACGGATCGATGGACTGGACTGTGAACTGGAATGCGGTCTTCACGGATCAGACCATAACAGTACCACCTCCCCTCTATGGGAGTCTCCTGGCGACCAACAGGCTTGCCAGGATTGTCGGCGACCTGGGCGGATGGGGCGGGGGCATTCAACAAGAGGGGACCCTGGACGGCGAGAGTTTAATGACAGTATTTGTGTCGCTGGGTCCAAGTCTGGCTGGACTGTTCTGTCATAATGGGGCAAGCTGGTGGCGGACCCAAATGCAAGACACAGACACTGACATACTAGGAACAGGATTAGGACTGGAGTTAAGCAAGCAAGGGAAGTGGGGAAGAAAGGATGCTCAACATTGACACTGGCCCTGAATGAAACTCGGATGCAGGGCCTGGGCTAGGACATGGACATGAAACACAGAACCCTGACAAGGAACTAGGAACAAGGATCCTGGACTGGTGACACGAACTCTGAACCAGAGCCTGGACAAGGACCCAGAACCTGGGTCTTGGATGGGACTCGGAACCTGGGTCTTGACTTGGGACCGGAACCCAGGTCTAGGCTTAGACTCGGGACTAGGATCCTGGCAAGAACAGGACATGGCTACAGAACATGACGTGGAACTCCTGCACAGGACGAGGCACATGGACAGGATGAGAAGACAAAACCTTGACTTGGTCAGGACGAGGTAACCCCAGCACAGGACAAGGGAAACCCAACACCGGGCTGGGCGAGGCACACGGACAGGATGAGAACACGAAGCCTTGACTTGGTCTAGACGAGGTACTTGGGCATGCCTTGGACTAGACGAGGTACTTGGATGTGCCTTGGACTAAATAAGGTACTTGGATGTGCCTTGGACTAAATAAGGTACTCCTGGGCTGGGCAAGGCACAAGGACAGGACGAGACCCCGAAGTCTTGACTTGGTCTTGGGAGACAAGAATGCAGAACACAGAGCCTTGGTCTTGGGAGACAGGAACGTGGAACACAGAGCCAGGACCCCTCCTTGGGAACAGGACATAGGGCCAGGACTCAGGGCCAGGACTCATACACAGAACACAGAGAGACAGTCCCCAACACAAGGTAGCGGCAAACAGCCAGACCTACCTAGTGAAGGCATGGACACAGAGACAGTTCCAAACAATGAAAGACAGTTCCTTATCTAGACACAGCAAGGCTCCGATCTTGCTCTGGCAGTTGAACTTGACAAGGCTTCAGGCAGAGGTTGCAGGCAGAGGCTTCAGGCAAGGCTTCAGACACTGGTTGCAGGGCAAGGCTTCAGGAGGAAGGGGCAGAGAAGGGATTCAGACAGGGGGTTTGGACAGGAAAAATCCAGCAGCCAAGCCCTGGTCTCCAGAGGTACTTATGAGTTTGCCCAAATGAGAATCATGTGCCTTAATTAGAGCACCTAACAGAACAATGGAAAACCTGGAATACGGATCGATGGACTGGACCGTGAACCGGAATGCTGAGTTCACGGACCGGACCATGACACAACCGAGGCTGGGAAGGGAAGTCAAAGCAATTGTGAAAGAAAAAGAAAGGGCATACAACAAAGCAAAAAATAGTGGGAAGATAGAGGACTGGGAAGTTTTTAAAAACCTACAGCGAGCAACTAAAAAATATCATTAGAAGCAACAAGATGAAATATGAAAGCAAGCTAACAAATAATATCAAAGTGGATAGTAAAAGTTTTTTCTAGTGTGTTAAAAATATAAGAGAAATGAGAGTGGATATAGGACTGCTAGAAAATGAGGCAGGAGAAATAATAATGGGGGACAAGGAGATGGCTGATGAACAAGATGAGTATTTGGCATCAGCCTTCACTGTGGAAGACATTAGCAGTATGCCTGATGTTGTAGTGTGTGAAGGAAAAGAAGTGGGTGCAGTTACTGTTACAAGACAGAAGGTGCTCAAAAAGCTGAAAGACCTAAAGGTACATAAGTCACCCAAACCAGATGAACTACACCCTAGGGCTCTGAAAGAGATAGCGTTAGAGGTTGTGGCAGTATTAGAAATGATCTTTCAAAAATTATTGGACTCTGGCATGGTGCCAGAGGACTGGAAAATTGTAAATGTTACTCCACGCTTTTAGAAAGGAGAAAGGCAGCAGAAAGGAAATTATAGACCAGTTAGCCTGACCTCAGTGGTTGGGAAGATGTTAGAGTCAATTGTCAAGGAAGAGGTGATGGAGTACTTGGTGACACAGGACAAGATAGGACAAAGTCAGCATGGTTTCCTTCAGGGAAAATCCTGCCTGATTAAACTTTTGGAATTCTTTGAGGAGATTACAAGTGGGATAGATAAAGGGGATGTAGTGGATGTTGTATATCTGGACTTTCAGAAGGCCTTTGGTAAGGTGCCACACATGAGGCTGCTTACCAAGTTAAGAATCCATGGAATTACGAGAAAGTTACTAACATGGTTAGAGCATTGGCTGATTGGTAGGAGGCAGCGAGTGGGAATAAACGAATCCTTTTCTGGTTGGCTGCCAGTGACTAGTGGTGTTCCACAGGGGTTGGTGTTGGAACCACTTCTTTTTACGCTGCATATCAATGATTTAGACGATTGAACTAATGGCTTAGTTGCCAAGTTTGCAGATGATACAAAGATTGGTGGGGAGGCAGGCAGTGTTGAGGAAACAGGTAGGCTGCAGGAGGACGGAGACAGATTAGGAGAATGGGCAAGAAAGTGGCAACCGAAATACAATGTTTGAAAATGCACGGTCACGCACTTTGATAGTTGAAATAAATGTGCGGACTATTTTCTAAACAGGGAGAAAATCCAGGAATCTGAGATGCAAAGGGACTTGGGGATCCTTGTGCAGAACACCCTAAAGGTTAACTTGCAGGTTGAGTCCGTGGTGAGGAAGGCAAATGCCATGTTAGCATTCATTTCAAGAGGTCTAGAATACAAGAGCAGGAATGTGATGCTGAGGATTTATAAGACACTGGTGAGGCCTCACCTTGAGTATTGTGAACAGTTTTGGGCCCCTCATCTTAGAACAGATGTGCTGACATTGGAGTGGATCAAGAGGAGGTTCACAAAGGTGATTCCACGAATGAAAGGGTTATCATTCGAGGAACATTTGATGGCGCTGGGTCTGTACTTGCTGGAATTCAGAAGGATGAGAGGGGATCTCATTGAAACCTTTTGAACGTTGAAAGGCCTTGACAAAGTAGATGTGGAAAGGATGTTTCCCGTGGTGGGAGACAAGAGGACACAGCCTCAGGATAGAGGGGCGCCCTTTCGAAACAGAAATGCGGAGAAATTTCTTTAGCCAAAGGATGGTAGCAAAATTTGTTGCCACATACAGCTGTGGAGGCCAGGTCGTTGGGTGTATTTAAGGCAGTGATCAATAGGTTCTTGACTGGACATGACATCAAAGGTTACGGGGAGAAGGCCGGAAACTGGGGTTGAGGAGGAGACAAAAAAAGGATCAGCCATGATTGAATGGCGAAGCAGACTTGAAATGTCCTAATTTTGCTCCTTTGTCTTATGGACAAAGTCAAGTGATCATAATCTCATGCTGAAATTAGAGAAAGAGGCGCAAAAGTCAGATGTATCAGTATTACAGTGGAGTAATGGGAATTACAGAGACATGAGAGAGCAATTGGCCGGAATCAGAATCAGAATCAGGTTTATTATCACCAACATGTGACGTGAAAATTGTTAACTTAGCAGTAGCAGTTCAATGCAATACATAATCTAGCAGGGAAGAAAAATAGTAAATAAAATAATAATAATAGTCAATAAACAAGTATTACAATTACAATATACATATATTGAATAGGTTTAAAAAAAACATGCAAAAACAGAAATACTGTAAAAAGTGAGGCTGTCCGTTGAAAAGTGAAGTAGTGTCCAAAGATTCAATGTCCATTTAGGAATCGGATGGCAGAGGGGAAGAAGCTGTTCCTGAATCGCTGATTGTGTGCTTTCAGGGTCCTGTACTGTCTTGCTGATGGTAACAGTGAGAAAAAGGCATGCCATATGTGCTGGAGGTCCACAATAAAGGACACTGCCTTTCGGAGACACCGCTCCTTGAAGATGTCCTGGGTACTTTGTAGGCTAGTACGCAGGGTGGAGCTGACTAGATTTACAACCCTCTGCAGCTTTTATCGGTCCTGTGAGGTAACCTCTCCATACCAGATGGTGATGCAGTATGTCAGAATGCTCTTCGCGGTACAACTATAGAAGTTTTTGGGTGTATTTGATGACATGCCAAATCTCTTCAAAATCCTAATAAGGTATAGCTGCTATCTTCCATCTTTATAACAACATGGATACGTTGGGATTGATTGGAAAAGAACACTGGAAGGGATGTGGAAGAGCAGCAATGGCTAGAATTCGTAAGGCACAAGATATGTACATTCCAAAGAGGAAGAAATATTCTATAGGAAAGATGAAACAACCGTGGCTAACAAGAGAAATCAAAGCCAGCATGAAGGCCAAAGAGAAGGCATATAAGAGATCAAAAATAAGTGGGAGGTTAAAGGATTGGGAAGCTTTTAAAAACCATCAGAAGACAAATAAAAAGCCAATAAGAAGGTGAAGATGGAAAGTGAAAGTAACTGGCATGAAGTCTATGGAATTAAGGGAAACAAGTAGTGAGATCATGGAAATTGTACAGATTGAAAAGGAGGAGGTGCTTGCTATCTTGAGGCAAATTAAAGTGGATAAATCCCCAGGACCTGACGGGATATTCCCTCGGACCTTGAAGGAGACTAGTGTTGAAATTGCAGGGGCCCTGGCAGAGATATTTAAAATGTCGCTGTCTATGGGTGAGGTGCCGGAGGATTGGCGAGTGGCTCATGTTGTTCCGTTGTTTAAAAATAGATCGAAAAGTAATCCGGGAAATTATAGGCCAGTAAATTTAACGTCGGTAGTAGGTAAGTTATTGGAGGGAGTACTAAGAGACAGAATCTACAAGCATTTGGATAGACAGGGATTTATTAGGGAGAGTTAACGTGGCTTTGTGCGTGGTAGGTCATGTCTGACCAATCTATTGGAGTTTTTCGAGGAGGTTACCAGGAAAGTGGATGAAGGGAAGGCGGTGGATGTTGTCTACATGGACTTCAGTAAGGCCTTTGACAGGGTCCCGCATGGGAGGTTAGTTAGGAAAATTCAGTCGCTAGGTACACATGGAGAGGTGGTAAATTGGATTAGACATTGGCTCAATGGAAGAAGCCAAAAAGTGATAGTAGAGGATTGCTTCTCAGAGTGGAGGCCTGTGACTAGTGGTGTGCCACAGGGATCAGTGCTGGGTCCATTGTTATTTGTCATCTATATCAATGATCTGGATGATAATGTGGTAAATTGGATCAGCAAATTTGCTGATGATACAAAGATTGGAGTTGTAGTGGACAGTGAGGAAGGTTTTCAAAGCTTGCAGAGGAATTTGGACCAGCTGGAAAAATGGGCTGAAAATGGCAGATGGAGTTTAATACAGACAAGTGTGAGGTATTGCACTTTGGAAGGACAAACCAAGGTAGAACATACAGGGTAAATGGTAAGGCACTGAGGAGTGCAGTAGAACGGAGGGATCTGGGAATACAGATACAAAATTCCCTGAAAGTGGCGTCACAGGTAGATAGGGTCGTAAAGAGAGCTTTTGGTACATTGGCCTTTATTAATCAATCATTAATTAATTAATCATTTCAGTTTTTCTATGTCTTCTACTTATTCTTTTTATCTTAATTTTGTTTTTGAAACGTTTGGAGCCTGTGTCTTGCAGTCTGAAGTTCGATCGAGTGAGCTGTGTTCTGCTGTCCCTGAGAAAACTCCAGGAGAGAAATGCAGTCACGAGCTACCATGAGGAGAAGCTCAGAGATGAGATTAGGGGCCAAGACTGACTCACTGATTAAGTTGTCAAGGAAGATTGAAGCATTGGTGAGGCCGAATCTGGAGTATTGTGTTCAGTTTTGGTCACCAAATTACAGGAAGGATATAAATAAGGTTGAAAGAGTGCAGAGAAGGTTTACAAGGATGTTGCCGGGACTTGAGAAACTCAGTTACAGAGAAAGGTTGAATAGGTTAGGACTTTATTCCCTGGAGCGTAGAAGAATGAGGGGAGATTTGATAGAGGTATATAAAATTATGATGGGTATAGATAGAGTGAATGCAAGCATGCTTTTCCACTGAGGTTAGGGGAGAAAAAAACCAGAGGATGAGGGGGAAGAAGTTTAAAGGGAACATTAGGGGGGGGCTTCTTCACACAGAGAGTGGTGGGAGTATGGAATGAGCTGCCAGACGAGGTGGTAAATGCGGGTTTTTTTTTAACATTTAAGAATAAATTGGACAGATACATGGATAGGAGGTGTATGGAGGGATATGGTCCGTGTGCATGTCAGTGGGACTAGGCAGAAAATGGTTCGGCACAGCCAAGAAGGGCGAAAAGGCCTGTTTTTGTGCTGTAGTTTTTCTATGGTTTCTATGGTTTCTAAGCTAGCCAATAAATGAAAAGGGATACCAAAAGTTTCTTCAGATACATAAAATGCAAAAGAGAGACAAGAGTGGATATTAGACTGCTGGAAAATGATGCTGGAGAGGTAGTAATGGGGAAGAAGGAAATGGTTGATGAACTGAATAAGTATTTTGCATCAGCCTTCACTGTGGAAGGCACCAGCAATATGGTGGAAATTGCAGGTTTCAGAGGGCATGAAGTGTATGAAGTTATTATTACTAGAGAGAAGGTTCTTGGGAAAATGAAAGGTCTGAAAGTAGATAAGTCACCTGGACCAGATGGTGTGCACCCCAGGGTTCTGAGAGAGGTGGCTGAAGAGATTGTGGAGGCATTAGTAATGATCTTTCAAGAATCACTAAATTTTCAAATGGTTCTGGAAGACTGGAAAATTGGAAATGTCATTCCACTCTTCAAGAAGGGAGAGAGGCAGAAGAAAAGGAACTATAGGCCAGTTAGTCTGACCTCAGTGGTTGGGAAGATGTTGGAGTCAATTATTAACGATGAGGTCTTAAGGTACTTGGAGGTACGTGATAAAGTAGGCTGTGTTCAGCATGGTTTGTTTACTCAAGGGGAAGACCTTGCCTGAGAAATCTGTTGGAATTCTTTGAAAAGACAACAAGCAGGATGGACAAAGGAGAATGGGTTGATGCTGTGTACTTGGATTTTCAGAAGGCCTTCGACAAGGTGCCACACATGAGACTGCTTAACAAGCTATGAGCCCATGCTATTACAGGAAAAATATGAGCATCGCTAAAGCAGTGGCTGATTGGCAGCAGACAAAGAGTGGGAATAAGTGGGAACCTTTCCTGGTTGGCTGCTAGTGACTAGTGGTGTTCCACGGGGGTCTGTGTTGGGACTGACTCTTTTTACATTATATGTCAATGATTTGGATGATGGAATGGATGGCTGTGTTGAAAAGGTTGCAGATGATATGAAGATTGGTGGAGGAGCAGGTAGTTTTGCTGAAGTAGAGAGGCAACAGAAGGACTGAGACAGATTAGGAGAATGGGCAAAAATGGCAGATGGAATACAGTGTCAGGAAATATAAGGTCACGCACTTTGGCAGAAGAAATGAAAGGGTGACTATTTTCTAAATGGAGAGAAAATATAGTAAAAAGAATAGAGGTACAAAGGGACTTGGGGTCATTGTGCAGGATTCCCTACAGGTTAATTTGAAGACTGAGACTGTGGTGTGGAAGGCAAATGCGATGTTAGCATTCATTTGGGGAGGACTAGAATATAAAAACAAGGATGTAATGATGAGACTTTAGAAAGCACTGGTGAGACCTCACATGGTGTATTATGAGCAGTTTTGGGCCCCTTCTCTTCAGGGAGATGTACTGAAACTGCAGAGGGTTCAAAGGATCTTCACAAAAGAGATTGCAGGATTCAATGGCCTGTCATATGAAGAGTGTTTCGTGGCTCTGGGACTGTATTCACCAGAATTCAGAAGATTGTGGGGTGTCCTCATTCCTGATAATGGAATAAAAGATGGTGCCAGTGTACAACGCTCCCTCGGTCAACCTTTTCCAGATGGCTCAGGAAAATATCCATTTTACTTCTTTCACATCGGTTTTTCACCTTAAATGTGTTTCGAGGACTGTTAGAGTTAGAGCCTGTAACTTACAGTTTGGAGATTGTTTGCATGATCCAATGTTTTACTGTTTCCGAGAAGGTTCTGGAAAGCAATGTCCTCGAGGCAAACAAACTTCAAGACAGGGAGCAAGCTGGTGTTCGACTTTATTTCACAAACAAGAGAAAATCTTCAGATGCTAGAGATCCAAGCAACACTTACAAAATTCTGGAGGAACTCAGCACACCAGGCAGCATCAATGGAAAAACGTACAGTCTGCATCCTGGGCCGAAACCCTTTGGCAGGACTGAAGAGAAAAAGCTGAGCGGGGTGACATTGCTGGAAGTTGGAGAAATCGATGTTCGTGCCATCAGGCTGGAGGCTACCCAAGTGAAACATGAAGTGTTGTTCCTCCAACCTAAGGGTGGCCTTATCCTAAAAGTGAAGGAGACCATGCTTTGACATATTGGATTGGGAAGTGAAGTGAAATTAAAATGGGGGGCCACTGGGAGATCCCACTTGTTCTGGCGGACGGAGCATAGATGCTCGGCGAAGTGTTCTCCCAATCTATGTTGGGTAATGCCTCCCCCTTCCCCCTTCACCACTTCCCATTCCCTTGTCCCTCTCTCATGTTATCTCCTTGCCCGCCCATCACCTCCCTCTGGTGCTCCTCCCCCCCACTTTTTCTTTCTTCCATAGCCTTCTGTCTCTTTCACCAATCGACTTCCTAGCTCTTTGCTTCATCCCTCCCCCTCCAAGTTTCGCCTGTCGCCTGGCGATTCTCTCTCCCCTCCCCCCAATTTTCAATTCTACTTCTCAGCTTTTTTTTCCAGTCCTGCTGAAGGGTCTCGGCCCGAAACGTTGACTGTACTTTTTTCCATATATGCTGCCTGGCCTGCTGAGTTCTTCCAGCATTTTGTGTGTGTTGCTTCGATTTTATTTTGCTGTTTACCGTGTCCATTAATCCCTGATTAAAGCGTCGAGGAAGATTTAGACATCGATGCGAATGCGGCCTATCGCTGTGGCAGGCGGTAGGCCTCTCTGCCTTGTGTGGTGCTCCTCTCTTTCAATGAATGTTGGTGAGATTGTGGGAAGGTATTGTGGTTCTGGGTTCATCGATTAGACTATTGCGTTTATGGACTGTGGACTCTTTCAGACTGATGGTTTTTATAGTTTGTGGTTTTTGCCATCAGTTCTTTTTCCATTTTGTTGTGTGAGGGGAGGGTGTTTGGGGGTGGATGTTCTATTCGTTTTTTTTGTGGGGGAGGGGTTGTTTTTGGGGTCGATTTTCCTGTTCCTTTTTGTGTAGAAGTAGGGGGATTTTGAGGGATTGCTGATTGGGATGGTGTTCTTTTTTGTATGGGGGGGGTTTGGTTTGAAGTTTCTCTCTGAATGGCTTTCATGTTCTTTCTTGCTTTCATGGCTATCTGGAGAAGACAATTTTCAAATTGTATATGGATGCATGCTTTGATAATGAACCTTTGGAGCCTCTCAAATGGTGAAAGGCCTTGAAAGACTGGATGTGGACAGGATGTTTCCTATGGTGGGAGAGTCTAAGACCGGAGGACACAGTCTCAGAATAGAGATGAGGAGGAATTTCTTTAGCCAGAGAGTGGTGAATCTGTGGAATTCTTTGCCACAGGCAACTGTGGAGGCAGAGACTTTGTTAAAGTTGAATCTGAATAAAACTCGGGAGACCAGCTTCTTATAGTTACCATATAACCGTAGAACCATATAACAATTACAGCACAGAAACAGGCCATCTCAGCCCTTCTAGTCCGTGCTGAATGCTTAATCTCACCTAGTCCCACCGACCTGCACTCAGCCCATAACCCTCCATTCCTTTCCTGTCCATATACCTATTCAATTTAACTTTAAATGACAACATCAAACCTGCCTCAACCACTTCTGCTGGAAGCTCGTTCCACACAGCTACCAGTCTCTGAGTAAAGAAGTTCCCCCTCATGTTACCCCTAAACTTTTGCCCTTTAACTCTCAACTCATGTCCTCTTGTTTGAATCTCCCCCACTCTCAACGGAAAAGCCTATCCACGTCAACTCTATCTATTCCCCTCATAATATTAAGTACCTCTATCAAGTCCCCCTTCAATCTTCTATGCTCCAAAGAATAAAGACCCAACTTGCTCAACCTTTCTCTGTAACTTAGGTGATGAAACCCAGGTAACATTCTAGTAAATCTTCTCTGTACTCTCTCTATTTTATTGACATATTTCCTATAATTCAGTGACCAGAACTGTACACAATACTTCAAAGTTGGCCTTAATAGTGCCTTGTACAATTTTAACATTACATCCCAACTCCTATAGTCAATGATCTGATTTATAAAGGCCAGCATACCAAAAGCTTTCTTCACCACCCTATCCACAGGAGATTCCACCATCAGGGAACTATGCACCACTATTCCTCGATCCCTCTGTTCTACTGCATTCTTCCATGCCCTACCATTTACCATGTATGTCCTATTTTGATTAGCCCTACCAAAATGTAGCACCTCACATTTATCAGCTTTAAGCTCCATCTGCCATCTTTCAGTCCACTCTTTTAACTGGCCTAAATCTCTCTGTGAGCTTTGAAAACTTACTTCATTATCCACAACTCCACCTATCTTAGTATTATCTGCATACTTACTAATCCAATTTACCACCCCACCATCCAGATCATTAATGTATAGGACAAACAACACTGGACCCAGTACAGATCCCTGAGGCATACCACTAGTCATCGGCCTCTAATCTGACACACAGTTATCTACCACCACTCTCTGGTGTCTCCCACCCAGCCACTGCTGAATCCATTTTACTACTTCAATTTTAATACCTAACAATTGAACGTACCTAACTAACCTTCCGTGTGGAACCTTGTCAAAGGCCTTACTGAAGTCCATATAGACAACATCCACTGCTTTACCATCGTCAACTTTCCTAGTAACCTCTTCAAAAAATTCAATAAGATTTGTCAAACATGACATTCCACGCACAAATCCATGTTGACTGTTCCTAATCAGATCCTGTTTATCCAGATAATTATATATACCATCTCTAAGAATACTTTCCATTAATTTACCCACCACTGACGTCAAGCTCACAGGCTGATAATTGCTAGGTTTACTCTTAGAACCCTTTTTAAACAATGGAACAATATGAGCAATACGCCAATCCTCCGGCACCATCCTTGTTTCTAATGACATTTGAAATATTTCTGTCAGAGCCCCTACTATTTCCACACTAACTTCCCTCAAGGTCCTAGGGAATATCTTGTCAGGACCCAGAGACTTATCCACTTTTATATTCCTTAAAAGCACCAGTACTTCCTCTTCTTTAATCATCATAGTTTCCATAACTTCCCTACCTGTTTCCCTTACCTTACACAATTCAATACCCTTCTCCTTAGTGAATACCGAAGAAAAGAAATTGTTCAGAATCTCCCCCATCTCTTTTGGTTCCACACATAGCTGTCCACTCTGATTCTCTAAGGGACCAATTTTATCCCTCACTATCCTTTCACTATTAATATAACTGTAGAAAGCTTTTGGATTTATTTTCACCTTACTTGCCAAAGCAACCTCATATCTTCTTTTAGCTTTTCTAATTTCTTTCTTAAGATTCTTTTTACATTTTTTATATTCCTCGAGCACCTCATTTACTCCATGCTGCCTATATTTATTGTAGATATCTCTCTTTTCCAAACCAAGTTTGCAATATCCCTTGAAGACCATGGCGCTCTCAAACTTTTAACCTTTCCTTTCAACCTAACAGGAACATAAAGATTCTGTACCCTCAAAATTTCACCTTTAAATGACCTCCATTTCTCTATTACATCCTTCCCATAATACAAATTGTCCTAATCCACTCCTTCTAAATCCTTTCGCATCTCCTCAAAGTTAGCCTTTCTCCAATGAAAAATCTCAACCCTGGGTCCAGTCCTATCCTTCTCCATAATTATATTGAAACTAATGGCATTGTGATCACTGGACCTGTAGTGCTCCCCAACACAAACCTCTGTCACCTGACCTATCTCATTCCCTAACAGGAGATTCAACACTGCCCCTTCTGTAGTTGGTACCTCTATGTATTGCTGCAAAAAGCTATCCTGCACACATTTTACAAACTCCAAACCATCTAGCCCTTTTACAGTATGGGCTTCCCAGTCTACGTGTGGAAAATTAAAATCTCCCACAATGACAACCTTGTGCTTACTACTAATATCTGCTATCTCCTTACAAATTTGCTTCTCCAATTCTCGCTCCCCATTTGCTGGTCTATAATACACCCCTATAAGTGTTACTACACCTTTCCAATTCTTCAATTCCACCCAAATAGCCTCCCTAGACGAGCCCTCTAATCAATACTGCCAGAGCACTGCTGTAATATTTTCTCTGACAAGCAATGCAACACCTCCCCCTCTTGTCCCTCAGAATCTATCACACCTGAAGCAATTAAAACCAGGAATATTTAGTTGCCAATCACACCCCTCCTGTAACCACTAATAGTTTGTTTCACTAATAGCTATCACATCATACTTCCAGGTATCAATCCATGCTTTAAGCTCATCCACCTTTCTTATAATGCTCCTAGCATTAAAATAAATGCATTTAAGAAATTTTCCACCTCTTACTCTCTGTTTATCACTAACGGTCTAAACAACTTTACTATTTTCTTTTTCTTCCTTCTTCCCTACATCTGTTCCTACACTCTGGTTCCTCTCTCCCCTTGCATCTAGTTTAAATCCACTGGAGCCTCTCTAGCAAACCTACCCGCGAGAATATTTGTCCCCCTCCAGTTCAGATGTAAACCGTCCCACCGGAACAGGTCCCACCTTCCCTGGAAAACTGCCCAATTATCTATAAAGCTGAAGCCCTCCCTCCTGCACCATGTCTTCAGCCACATGTTGATCTGCACTATCTTACTATTTCTAAACCCGCTTGCATGTGGCACTGGTAGCAATACTGAGATTGCTATCCTGGAGGTCCTGTCCTTTAACTTGGCGCCTAGCTCCCTGAACTCATCTTTCAGGACCTCCTCACTTTTCCTACCCACGTCATTGGTCTCTACATGGACCACAACATCCAGCTGCTCACCCTCCCTCTTGAGAATACTGAGAACTTGATCCGAGATATCGCGGACCCTGGCACCAGGGAGGCAACAGACCATCTGGGATTCTCGATCTCTTCCACAGAACCTCTTATCTGTCCCCCTAACTACTGAATCCCCTATCACTACTGCTCTCCTCTTTTCCCTCCTTCCCTTCTGAGCTGAGGGCCCTGTCTCGGTGCCAGAGACGCAACCACTGCAACTTGTCCCTGGTAGGTCGTCCACATCAACAATATCCAAAACGATATACTTATTATTGGTGGGAATGGCCACAGGGGTGCTCTGCTCATTCTGTCTATTCCCCTCCCCTGTCCTGACAGTCACCCAGCTTCCTGCCTCCTGACTGTTAGGGGTGACTATCTCCCTGAAACTCCTGTCCGTTTCTGCCTCTGTTTCCCGAATGATCTGAAGTTCATCCAGCTCCAGCTCCAGTTCCCTAACTTGGTTTGTCAGGAGCTGCAGCTGGATGCACCTTTCGCAGCTGTAGTCATCAGGGACGATTGTGCTAGCCCTGACTTCCCACATACTGCAAACAGAGCACTCAACTGCCCTAACTGCTGCCTCCATTACCTACTCTTAAGGTAATTAGATTTATTAAAGGAACTTACCAACCTTACCTCACTTGGAGTGAAGCTTTTCCTCAGCCTCTGCTCGCCAAAGCCTCAGGAGCCAAAGCCTTCTTACTCTGTCTCCCTCTACTCCTTCGCCCGCTACAACGTCGCCTGCTCCGTTAATCTGCTCTCTTTTAAACACTCCTGCTGCCTCACGGTCCAACTTACACGCGCTTACACGTTCGTCTAGGGGAATCAGCATTCGGCCCTGCCAAACTGGGTAATCACGTTTGTGTGGTTGCTGTGTAATGTACCCCCAGTTACAAACCCACAATGCAAAATATCAGACAGTATACCATATGCAATTAAATGATAGACTTTATGAATCTTAATCTGAATACAGGGTTAGTAATGAAGATAAACAAAAAAAGGCACAAGTCAAAGTCAAAGTTCCAGTTCGAGCTCACTCAGTAGTCGTCCTTTCACCATGGATCTCCTCCGAAAGTCGCCGACCTTCGGACCCTCAGATCCCAGTCCACTCCATCTGGTGGTCTACCAACTTTCTCCACTCGTGTCTTCCCTCTTCATCTCTCCTCGACAAAAGACCGTGAAAACAACATTTTTCCAGAAACACAAGACAAAACAACAATCCTCGATTGGCTAATATTCCTGTTATCTCCAACAAAAACCCAAACATGGCTGCTACAGAGAAACCGTTACCTTAGCAGTGAACATTACAAAGAAGCCATTACACATAAAATAGTAGATAAATTGACTAGGTCATAAAATAATGCTAGGCTGTACATAGGAGACTGACAAGAAATAATAAAGTAGTGATAGAGTTAGTTGATGGAGGTATTGATCAGCCTTACTGCTTGGGGAAAGTAACTGTGTTGCAGTCTGGTGGTCCTAGTGTGGATGCTACATAGCCTCCTCTCCGATGGGAGTGGGACAAACAATCCATGAGCAGGGTGAAGTGTGATCCATCACGATGTTACTGGTCCTTTTCCAGCACCTTTCTGTATACATGTTCTTGATGGGGGGTGTGGGGGGGTTGGTAGGCTGGTACCAGTGATGTATTGGGGTGTTTTGACTACCAGCTGTAGAGCTTTCCTCTCCATTGCAGTGTAGTTTCTGTTGGTCGGTTGGTGGCGCAGTGACATCAGCGCCAGACTCCGGAATGGAGGTTCCCGAGTTCGAATCCAGTTGAGCCATTCCCGAGTACGCTTTCCATCCGTGCCGGGTTGAATGTTGAGCTCGCAACTCGACCTCATAAAATAAAGAAAAATACTGCGAAATGTCTGTGTGCGGAGTGGCGCGCCACACAGCCTTATGTTCCGTGCCTTGTAAGGCATGAAAATGCCTGATACTGGCCTCTCAGGCCCCTGAGTCGACATCATCATTATCATCATAATTCTGTTCCAAGCAATGATGCAGCTTGTCAGGATGCTTCCTAGTCCACATCTGCAGAATGATGTGGGTATGGATGTGCCAAGTCCTGCTCTCATCAACCTCCTCAGAAAGTAGAGGCACTGATGAGCTTTCTTGACTGTGTAGGATGTGTTCTGACACCATGAGAGGTTGTCTGTGATGTGCACTCCCGGGAGTTTGAAACTGTTTTCAGTTTCCGTTGCTGTGCTGGTGATGTAAAGAGGGGTGTGAGTGCTGCCAGTTCTCCTGACATTGATAACCATCTCCTTTGTCTTGTTGACATTAAGCAGGAGGTTATTTCCCTGGCACCAGGACTCCAGTTCTTCCACTCCTCTCTGTAAGCCATCTCATCACTGTTGCTGATGAGCCCCATCTCTGTCATGCCATCGGTGAACTTGACAATGTGATAGCTCGGGTGTTTGGCCACACAGTCGTGTGTGAGCAGAGTGTACAGCAGTGGGCTCAGCTCACAGCCCTGGGGGCTCCTGTACTGGGGATGATGGGGAGGGAGGTGTGATCACACATCCTGACTATCTGGGGTCTGTTCGTTGTGAAGCTCAACACCCAGTTGCACAGTGTTGTGTTTACAATAAGGAGTAGGAGGATTCGAGTGAGTGTAGATGCTGCCTGACCTGCTGAGATCCTCCAGCATTTTGCAAGGGTTGCTGTTTGTGTCACCATGGTTCGGATCTGGCCCAAGTGTGGAGTGAGAGACACTGAAGCAGATCGATAGTTCACAGACATTAATGTGAACATTGTTAAGCAGAAAAGAAGACAATAAACGCTGGGGCAAAACAGGGCCGATAACTAAAACTCTGAAAGGAAAATGAAGCTGAAAATGTGGCTGAAAAGAACATCTAAACATTAAACGAATATCGCTAGACTTCAGAGTCAGTTGATTTGAAAGTCCAATGTCTCAGGGAAGGCTAAATGCAAATCAGCAGTGAAACATTGCTAGGCTCTGTCCAAGTGTCGACAAGCACGACGATGACAAGTGTGGAGTTAAATACTATCACGATTAATAATAATTACCTGGCAAATGCAAAATCGTATGCGCAATTGCCGTATCGACTGTGTTGCCAAATCTATGGTTGTGACACGATGTTCTTTGCACTCCAGGATCAATCAAACCCTTCCCTCCCACATAGCCCTCCATCTTTCCATCATCCATGTGTCCGTCTAAGAGTCTCTGAAATGTCTCTAATGTATCTGCCTCTATCACCACCCCCGGTAGGGTGTTCCACACACCCACCACTCACTGCACAAAAATAAAAAACTTACCTTTGATATTCCACCTGTCAAAGGTGGTGGCACTGAGCCCGGTTCTCAGGCTCAGTGGGGAAGAGTGAAGTCAGGCAGGACAGGGGTGAATGCCGGAGGAACTCAGTGGGTCGAGCAGCATCTGCTGACAGGAAGGACTTGTTGATTTTATGGGTCAAGACCCAGCATTGGGACTGAGAGAGGTGAGGGAAGGTAGTGTGAGGGGACAGCACTGTGAAGGGGGCCAGTAAGTGATCAATGGGTAGAGTGGTAAAGCTGATGAGCAGATGGTGAGAATGGAGACACTGCTGGAGGGGGACTAGGCAGGAACTCAAAGCCCACCAGCCCTACACTCCATAAGTAAGGAAGTGATAACAGGAGCCATTAGGGGAGAGGTGACAGGCAATTGGAACCCCGTGGTACAAGGGATTGACTATCACTGGACCTCTTCAACATTGTAACAAAGAGATACCGCCCCATGAACCTCTGCAACCAATACATCATCCTCCGCAACTTCCACCATCTCCAAAGGGATCCTCCCACCGAATACATCTTCATCTCTCCTCTTCACTTTCTGCAGAAATCCTTCCCTTCTTAATTCGCTCATCCATTCAACCCTCCCCACTAATCTCCCTCCTGGTATTTATCTCTGCAAGCGATCAACATGCGACACCTCCTCCCTCACCTCTATTCAGGGCCCCAAACTGTTCTCCCAGGTGGGACAACTCTTCAGCTGCAAATCTGTGTTTATCAACTGTGCAGCCTTCTCCACATTGGTGAGACCAGTTGTAAAGTGGGGAACCACTTCATCGAGCACTTCCGCTCCATCTACCAAACGCAGAACTTCCAGGTGGCAAAACAATTTAATTCTGATTCCCATTCCTGTTCTGACATGTCGGTCCATGTCCTCCTCTTTTGCCAGATGGAGGTTCAACACCTTCTATTCCAACTGCTTAGCTTTCAACTTGATGGCATAAAAATTGATTTCTGCTTCCACTAAAAAAATTCCCTCCTGCTCACCTCTACTTCTATTTTCCACTCTAGCCTCTACATCTTCTCAACTGCCTGTCGCCTACCTCTGGCGTCCCTCTACCTTCTCTTTCTCCAATGATCCACTCTCCTCTCCTAGCAGATTCCTTCCTCTCCAGCCCTTAACATTTCCCACACCTCCGGCTTCACCTATCACCTTATCACCGATCAATCTCTGTCCTCCTCCTCCATCTTGTTATTCTGGCATCTTCACCCTTCCTTTCCTGCCCTAAAGAAGCGTCTCGGCCCAAAATGTCCATTGTTTGTTCATTACCATGGATGCTGCTCAACCTGCTGAGTTCCTCCAGCATTTTGTGCATATTGCGAAAGAAAGAGTTAAAGTTGGCTCCTCCTTGGTAAGACTTGTAAGACAAAATGTAAGTCTATAAGACAAAATGGTGTCATCTTAGAAAATGGTAATAGTGTGGAGAAGAGCATGAAACCACATCTTGGAGATGAGATACTGGTGAGGGGTGTGTCCCTCCTATAGACCTGCTGTCTATGTTTCTAAGTTATGTGTTCAGGCAGAAGGTCACAAGAGATAAAAAGGTACAGGCTGATACTGCTTGGAGATAGAAAAGTATTGCGGTTATATTTTTGAAGGCGATAAGAAGGGGCACTTGGCGTAAATGGCCGTCGTCCCTCAGGCTGGGTCACGATTAGTTTTAAGAGTGAGAGAAAGAGAGGGAGGGATGAGAGGAGGGGGAGAAAGACAGGAGAGAGAGAGATTGATGTGGATACCTCACTTTCAAGGACTCTTCCTCTCATGTTGTCAATATTAATTGATTATTGATTATGATTTTTCTCTTTTGTATTTGCACAATTTGTTGTTTTGTAAATTGTTGTTTGTCCACCCTGTTGGGTGTGGAGTTTCACTGCTTCTGTTATTGATCTTGGATTAACTGAGTATGCCGGCAAGAAAATGGATCTCCAGGATGTATCTGGTGAAACGTGTGTACATTGATAATAAATTTACTTTGAACCTGTTGCTGAGTCAGAAGAGAACCAGGAATGGATTTTCATCACAAGCATCAAAAAGAAACCTTGTTGTTTGAAAATGCTCTGATTTTGAGACAGAGTCATAGAGTGTTACAGGTCAGAAACAGACCCTCAAGTCTATCTAGTCTGTGAAGAACTATCATTCTGCCTCGTCTCATTGACCTGCTCAGGCCTTGGCCCTCTATATTGCTCCCATACATGTACCTATCCAAACTTGTCTTAAATGTTGAAATTGAACACTTCCTCTGGCAGCTTGTCCCACCCTCACACTATCGTCTGTGTGAAGATGTTACTCTCCTGTTTCCCTTAAACGTTTCACCTTAACCCTTGATCCAAGTCTCACATGACCTCAGTGGAAAAAACCTGATTGCATTTACCCTATGGATACCCCTCATTATTTTGGTGTGATTGGAGAGAGCCCAGATGAGGCTTCTAAAGTGATTTCTCAATCTACGTTCATGGTCCCTTGGGGACAAGTAATCATAACGTAATGGAATTAACCCTGAAAGTTGAGAAGTAGAGCTGAAGTCAGATGTATCCCCATCACAGTGGAGTAAAAGCAATTACAGACGCATGAGAGGAGTTGGTCAGTATTGACTGGAAAAGAATACTGGTAGGCATGACAGCAGAGCAGCAATGGTGGTCATAAACCAGCTGGTGGCCTCCATGTTGTGGTACCAAATGGTCACCTTGGCCCCCCCCCGCCCCTTTTGTCGCGAGGATGCAGAGGAAGTTAGTGGACTTCTTACATAGAAACATACATAGAAAATAGGTGCAGGAGTAGGCCATTTGGCCCTTCGAGCCTGCACCGCCATTTATTATGATCATGGCTGATCATCCAACTCAGAACCCTGCCCCAGCCTTCCCTCCATACCCCCTGACCCCCGTAGCCACAAGGGCCATATCTAACTCCCTCTTAAATATAGCCAATGAACTGGCCTCAACTGTTTCCTGTGGCAGAGAATTCCACAGATTCACCACTCTCTGTGTGAAGAAGTTTTTCCTAATCTCGGTCCTAAAAGGCTTCCCCTCTATCCTCAAACTGTGACCCCTCGTTCTGGACTTCCCCAACATCGGGAACAATCTTCCTGCATCTAGCCTGTCCAATCCCTTTAGGATCTAATACGTTTCAATCAGATCCCCCCTCAATCTTCTAAATTCCAACGAGTACAAGCCCAGTTCATCCAGTCTTTCTTCATATGAAAGTCCTGCCATCCCAGGAATCAATCTGGTGGACCTTCTTTGTACTCCCTCTATGGCAAGGATGTCTTTCCTCAGATTAGGGGACCAAAACTGCACACAATACTCCAGGTGTGGTCTCACCAAGGCCGTGTACAACTGCAGTAGTACCTCCCTGCTCCTGTACTCGAATCCTCTCGTTATAAATGCCAGCATACCATTCGCCTTTTTCACCGCCTGCTGTACCTGCATGGCCACTTTCAATGACTGGTGTATAATGACACCCAGGTCTCATTGCACCTCCCCTTTTCCTAATCGGCCACCATTCAGATAATAATCTGTTTTCCTATTTTTGCCGCCAAAGTGGATAAGTTCACATTTATCCACATTAAATTGCATCTGCCATGAATTTGCCCACTCACCCAACCTATCCAAGTCACCCTGCATCCTCTTAGCATCCTCCTCACAGCTAACACTGCCGCCCAGCTTCGTGTCATCCGCAAACTTGGAGATGCTGCATTTAATTCCCTCATCCAAGTCATTAATATATATTGTAAACAACTGAGGTCCCAGCACTGAGCCTTGCGGTACCCCACTAGTCACCGCCTGCCATTCTGAAAAGGTCCCGTTTATTCCCACTCTTTGCTTCCTGTCTGCTAACCAACTCTCCACCCACACCAATACCTTACCCCCAATACCGTGTCCTTTAAGTTTGCACACTAATCTCCTGTGTGGGACCTTGTCAAAAGCCTTCTGAAAATCCAAATATACCACATCCACTGGTTCTCCCCTATCCACTCTACTAGTTACATCCTCAAAAAATTCTATGAGATTCGTCAGACATGATTTTCCTTTCACAAATCCATGCTGACTTTGTCCGATCATTTCACCGCTTTCCAAATGTGCTGTTATCACATCCTTGATAACTGACTCCACCAGTTTCCCCACCACCGACGTTAGGCTAACCGGTCTTCTGGGGTAACAGGAAGCACTGGGTCTCTGCAGTGGTCTTGAGTCTCCCAGTGGGAGAGTGCGGACAGTCGCTGGTGTGTGTATGTACACAACTGTCGGCTCTCTGTCTCAGGACTCTGCAGAGATTCCTGTATGCCGAGCACCCTCCCAGGTGGCATGTGTTGGCGATATTCTTCCTCTGGAGGGGCTGCTGTCTTCACGAAGATCGGCGACTACAACCGGCGGCATCAGTCGTGCTGCTTTGCGGAGTCTGCCCGGCTTCTACCAGGACCTACTGAGACTTTGGAACATGGATCCATCAGGCCGAGAATCCCCTCCTCTGGCAGAGGGCAGAGTCCTGGCTGACCCTTGCCCTACCACAACGGATGTCGGTGCGGTTCAGACGCGTGGAACGACTCAGGCTGAGCTGCTGGTCGGGCCCAGGCCCCGCAACCTTATCCGAGAGCCGAGTCCACACATCTTGAGCCGCCTCTCCTCGACACCCACAAACACATTCAAGAATGCAAGTAGGAGGTACCTCTATGGGCTGCTGCTTCACACCCTCCACTTCCTAGCCCTTGTCCACCATCCTGAAATGCTATGGCAGTTGGTCTTTCCACCTGGAGGTGTGAGGGGGTCACCAATGGAAGTCCCTTTACGAGGGAGTTCTTCTCATGCACCTGGCGGATCTGGGGTGGAGGAGATCGTGTACCACATGTACATGGAGTGTGTGAGGCTACGGTCCCTTTTTGTGTATCTGCGTGGGCTGCTTCTCACCTTCTGGTTGCATTTTAGCCCCACCGTATTCATATACAGTCATCCAGTAAGGAGGGGGTCATGGTGGAATGAGGATGTCCTTGTCAGCTTGCTCCTGGGCTGGCGAAATCAATCATCCGTGGGTCTTGGAAATGGGTGGCGGGAGGATCAGCTTGGGTAGACTGCCTGGCAATGTTTAAGGGGTATGTTCATGCCCGGGTAAATATTGAAAAGGAACACACGCAGTCCATGGCGACCTTAGAGGTGTTCCGGGACCGCTGGCTCTGCGGAGTGAAATTGCCATCATTGATAGAGATGAAAGCATTTTGGTTTAATGTGTATTGTCTATTCATAGTGAAGTAATTGTGTCAGTCACTATTTTGTATATATAACATAGAATTTGTAATAAAGATATTTTGTATATAAATAAAAGGGACACTGCTGTCAACCAAAAACGGTCCATTCCCCGCCCCCCGGTCTGTTCTCCTGTTTTTCAGCCGATCTTCTATCCATGCCAGTGTGTTTCCTGTAAAACCATGGACTCTTATAGTGCTTAGTAGCCTCATGTGCGCCACCTTGTCAATGGCATTCTAAAAATCTAAATACTGTAAACAACATCCGCCGTCTCCTTTGTCTATTCTCTGTTAGTTCTTCCAAGTATTAAAACAGTTGCCGGTTCTGTTACCATAGAAACCATAGAAACTACAGCACAGAAACAGGCCTTTTGGCCCTTCTTGGCTGTGCCGAAACATTTTCTGCCTAGTCCCACTGACCTGCACACGGACCATATCCCTCCATACACCTCCCATCCATGTATCTGTCCAATTTATTCTTAAATGTTAAAAAACCACCCACATTTACCACCTCATCTGGCAGCTCATTCCATACTCCCACCACTCTCTGTGTGAAGAAGCCCCCATTAATGTTCCCTTTAAACTTTCCCCCCTCACCCTTAAACCATGTCCTCTGGTTTTTTTCTCCCCTTGCCTCAGTGGAAAAAGCCTGCTTACGTTCACTCTATCTATACCCATCATAATTTTATATACCTCTATCAAATCTCCCCTCATTCTTCTACGCTCCAGGGAATAAAGTCCCAACCTATTCAACCTTTCTCTGTAACTGAGTTTCTCAAGTCCTGGCAACATCCTTGTAAACCTTCTCTGCACTCTTTCAACCTTATTTATATCCTTCCTGTAATTTGGTGACCAAAACTGAACACAATACTCCAGATTCGGCCTCACCAATGCCTTATACAACCTCATCATAACATTCCAGCTCTTATACTCAATACTTTGATTAATAAAGGCCAATGTACCAAAAGCTCTCTTTACAACCCTATCTACCTGTGATGCTACTTTTAGGGAATTTTGTATCTGTATTCCCAGATCCCTCTGTTCTACTGCACTGCTCAGTGCCTTACCATTAACTCTGTATGTTCTACCTTGGTTTGTCCTTCCAACGTGCAATACCTCACACTTGTCTGTATTAAACTCCATCTGCCATTTTTCAGCCCATTTTTCCAGCTGGTCCAAGACCCTCTGCAGGCTCTGAAAACCTTCCTCACTGTCTACTACACATCCAATCTTTGTATCGTCAGCAAACTTGCTGATCCAATTTACCACAGTATCATCCAGATCATTGATATAGATGAGAAATAACAATGGACCCAGCACTGATCCCTGTGGCACACCACTAGTCACAGGCCTCCACTCAGAGAAGCAATTCTCTACTACCACTCTTTGGCTTCTTCCATTGAGCCAATATCTAATCCAATTTACCACCTCTTTATGTATACCTAGCGACTGAATTTTCCTAACTAACCTCCCATGCGGGACCTTGTCAAAGGCCTTACTGAAATCCACTGCCTTCCCTTCATCCACTTTCCTGGTAACCTCCTCGTAAAACTCCAATAGATTGGTCAAACATGACCTACCACGAACAAAGCCATGTTGACTCTCCCGAATAAGTCCCTGTGTATCCAAATGCTTGTAGATTCTGTCTCTTAGTACTCCCTCCAATAACTTACCTACTACCGACGTTAAACTCACCGGCCTATAATTTCCTGGATTACTTTTCGATCCTTTTTTAAACAACGGAACAACATGAGCCACTCGTCAATCCTCCGGCACCTCACCCGTACACAGCGACATTTTAAATATTTCTGCCAGGGCCCCCGCAATTTCAACACTAGCCTCCTTCAAGGTCCGAGGGAACACTCTGTCAGGTCCCGGGGATTTAACCACTTTAATTTTCCTCAAGACAGCAAGCACCTCCTCCTTTTCAATCTGTACAGTTTCCATGATCTCACTACTTGATTCCCTCAATTCCATAGACTTCATGCCAGTTTCCTTAGTAAATACAGTTGGAAAAAACCTATTTAAGATCTCCCTCATTTCCTTTGGTTCCGCACATAGCCGACCACTCTGAACTTCAAGAGGATCAATTTTATCCCTTACAATCCTTTTGCTCCTAATATACCTGTAAGAGCTCTTTGGATTATCCTTCACTTTTTAGCCCTCCTGATTACTTCCTTAAGTATTTTCTTGGACTTCTTATACTCCTCAAGCACCTGATTTACTCCCTGTTACCTATACATTTCATACAACTCCCTCTTCTTCTTTATCGGAGTTGCAATATCCCTTGAGAACCAAGGTTCCTTATTCCTATTCAATTTGCCTTTAATCCTGACAGGAACATACAAACTCTGCACTCTCAAAATTTCCCCTTTGAAGGCTTCCCACCTACCAATCACATCTTTGCCAGAGAACAACCTGTCTCAATCCACGCTTTTTAGATCCTTTCTCATTTCTTCAAATTTGGCCTTCTTCCAGTTCAGAACCTCAACCCTAGGACCAGATCTATCCTTGTCCATGATCAAATTGAAACTAATGGTGTTATGATCACTGGAACCAAAGTGTTCCCCTACACAGACTTCCGTCACTTGTCCTAACTCGTTTCCTAACAGGAGATCCAATATTGCATCCCCTCTGGTTGGTCCCTCTATATATTGATTTAGAAAACTTTCCTGAACACATTTTACAAACTTTAAACCATCTAGACCCCTAACAGTATGGGAGTCCCAATCAATGTATGGAAAATTAAAATCCCCTACCACCACAACTTTATGTTTCCTGCAGTTGTCTGCTATCTCTCTGCAGATTTGCTCTTCCAAGTCTCGTTGACTATTGGGTGGTCTGTAATACAATCCCACTAATGTGGCCATACCTTTCCTGTTTCTCAGCTCCACCCATAAGCACTTAGTAGACAAGCCCTCTAATCTGTCCTGCCTGAGCACTGCTGTAATATTTTCCCTAACAAGCAATGCTACTCCCCCACCTTTCATTCCTCTGCCTCGATCACATCTGAAACATCGGAACCCTGGAATATTAAGCTGCCAGTCCTGCCCCTCCTGTAGCCAAGTTTCACTAATTGCTATAACGTCATAATTCCACGTGTCAATCCCCGCCCTCAACTCATCCACCTTCCCCGCAATACTCCTAGCATTGAAATATATACACCTCAGAAGATTTTTACCACCATTCACAACCTTTCTATCAGCGGATTTGCTTGAACTTTTAACACCATTTATTTTCACCCCAGCCACACTGTCAGCTCTGGCACTCTGGTTCCCATCCCCCTGCAAATCTAGTTTAAAGCCTCCCCAGTAGCACTAACAAACCTCCCTGAAAGGATATTGGTCCCCCTGTGGTTCAAGTGTAACCCGTCTCTCTTGTACAGGTCCCACCTTTGTTGTTCCCCTTTGTTTGCCCCTAAGGTTGCTACACTTTGCTCAGTGCAGCCGTTCCCTTCCTTACTCTGAGGATCAGAGCCATGATCTGAGATGTATTTCAAGTTAGCCGGGACAGTAGGTGAATTGTCTGTTGCGGCCTAACACAGAAACATAGAAAACCCTCAAATCCTATGGCACAATACAAGCCCTTCTGCCCACAAAGTTGTACCAAACATGTCCTTATCTTAGAAGTTACCTCGGGTCACCCATAGCCCTCTATTTTTCTAAGCTCGATGTACCTGTCCAGGAGTCTCTTAAAAGACTCATCATGGAATTATGATGCAGTGGCCATTACAGAGACTTGGCTGGCACCAGGTCAGGAATGGATTCTCAATATTTCTAGATTTCAGTGCTTTAAAAGGGATAGTGAGGGAGGAAAAAGGGGAGGAGGGGTGGCATTACTGGTCAGGGATACTATTACAGCTACAGAAAAGGTGAGTAATATAGCAGGATCCTCTTTTCAGTCAGTACGGGTGGAAGTCAGGAACAGGAAGGGAGCAGTTACTCTATTGGGGGTATTCTATAGGCCCCCTGGTAGCAGCAGAGATACAGAGGAGCAGATTGAGAGGCAGATTTTGGAAAGGTGCAAAAATAGCAGGGTTGTTATCATGGGTGACTTTAACTTCCCTAATATTGATTGGCACCTGATCAGTTCCAAGGGTTTAGATGGGGCAGAGTTTGCTAAGTGTGTCCGGGACGGATTCCTGTCACAGTATGTGGACAGGCCGACTAGGGGGAATGCCATACTAGATCTAGTACTAAGTATTGAACCGGATCAGGTCACAGATCACTCAGTGAGTGAGCATCTCCGGGACAGTGACCACCGCTCCCTGGCCTTTAGCATTATCATAGAAAAGGATAGAATCGGAGAGGACAGGAAATTTTTCAATTAGGGAAGGGTAAATTATGAGGCTATAAGGCTAGAACTTGTGAGTGTGAATTGGGATGATGTTTTTGCTGGGAAATGTACTATGGACATGTGGTCGATGTTCAGAGATCTCTTGCAGGATGTTAGGGATAAATTTGTCCTGGTGAGGAAGATAAAGAATGGTAGGGTGAAGGAACCATGGGTGACAAGTGAGGTGGAAAATCTAGTCAGGTGGAAGAAGGCAGCATACATGAGGTTTAGGAAGCAAGGATCAGATGGGTCTATTGAGGAATACAGGGAAGCAAGAAAGGAGCTTAAGAAGGGGCTGAATAGAGCAAGAAGGGGGCATGAGATGGCCTTGGCGAGTAGGATAAAGGAAAACCCCAAGGCATTCTTCAATTATGTGAAGAACAAAAGGATGACAGGAGTGAAGGTAGGACCGATTAGAGATAAAGGTGGGAAGATGTGCCTGGAGGCTGTGGAAGTGAGCGAGGTCCTCAATGAATACTTCTCTTCGGTATTCACTAATGAGAGGGAACTTGATGATGGTGAGGACAATATGAGTGAGGTTGAGGTTCTGGAGCATGTTGATATTAAGGGAGAGGAGTTGTTAAAATATATTAAGATGGATAAGTCCCTGGGGCCTGACGGAATATCCCCCAGGCTGCTCCACAAGGTGAGGGAAGAGATTGCTGAGCCTCTGGCTAGGATCTTTATGTCCTTGTTGTCCACGGGAATGGTACCAGAGGACTGGAGGGAGGCGAATGCTGTCCCCTTGTTCAGAAAAGGTAGTAGGGATAGTCCGGGTAATTATAGACCAGTGAGCCTTACGTCTATGGTGGGAAAGCAGTTGGAAAAGATTCTTAGAGATAGGATCTATGGGCATTTAGAGAATCATGGTCAGATCAGGGACAGTCAGCATGGCTTTGTGAAGGGCAGATCATGTCTAACAAGCCTAATCGAGTTCTTTGAGGAGGTGACCGGGCATATAGATGAGGGTAGTGCAGTGGATGTGATCTATATGGATTTTAGTAAGGCATTTGACAAGGTTCCACACGGTAGGCTTATTCAGAAAGTCAGAAGGCATGGGATCCAGGGAAGTTTGGCCAGGTGGATTCAGAACTGGCTTGCCTGAAGAAGGCAGAGGGTGGTGGTGGAGGGAGTACATTCAGATTGGAGGATTGTGACTAGTGATGTCCCACAAGGATCTGTTCTGGGACCTCCACTTTTCGTGAACTTTATTAACGACCTGGATATGGGGGTAGAAGGGTGGGTTGGCAAGTTTGCAGATGACACAAAGGTTGGTGGTTTTGTAGATAGTATAGAGGATGGTCAAAGATTGCAAAGAGACATTGATAGGATGCAGAAGTGGGCTAAGAAGTGGCAGATGGAGTTCAACCCAGAGAAGTGTGAGGTGGTACACTTTGGAAGGACGAACTCCAAGGCAGAGTACAAAGTAAATAGCAGGATACTTGGTAGTGTGGAGGAGCAGAGGGATCTGGGGGTACATGTCCACAGATCCCTGAAAGTTGCCTCACAGGTGGATAGGGTAGTTAAGAAAGCTTACGGGGTGTTAGCTTTCATAAGTCGAGGGATAGAGTTTAAGAGTCGCGATGTAATGATGCAGCTCTATAAAACTCTGGTTAGGCCACACTTGGAGTACTGTGTCCAGTTCTGGTCACTTCACTATAGGAAGGATGTGGAAGCATTGGAGAGGGTACAGAGGAGATTTACCAGGATGCTGCCTGGTTTAGAGAATATGCATTATGATCAGAGATTAAGGGAGCTAGGGCTTTACTCTTTGAAGAGAAGGAGGATGAGAGGAGACATGATAGAGGTGTACAAGATAATAAGAGGAATAGATAGAGTGGATAGCCAGCGCCTCTTCCCCAGGGCACCACTGCTCAATACAAGAGGACATGGCTTTAAGGTAAGGGGTGGGAAGTTCAATGGGGATATTAGAGGAAGGTTTTTTACTCAGTGCGCGGAATGCACTGCCTGAGTCAGTAGTGGAGGCAGGTACACTAGTGAGGTTTAAGAGACTACTAGACAGGTATATGGAGGAATTTAAGGTTTGGGCTTATATGGGAGGCAGGGTTTGTGGGTCGGCACAACATTGTGGGGCGAAGGGCCTGTACTGTGCTGTATTATTCTATGTTCTATGTTCTATGACCCTATCGTATCCGCCTCCACAACCGTCGCCGGCACCCCATTCCACGAACTCACCACTCTCTGTGTAAAAGACCTACCCCTGACATCTTCCCTGTTCCTACTGCCAAGCACCTTAAAACTGTGCCCTTTCATCCCAGCCATACCAGCCCAGGAAAAATACTCTGACTATCCACACGATCAATGCCTCTCATCATCTTATACACCTCTATCAGGTCACCTTTCATCCTCCGTCTCTCCAAGAAAAAAAGGCCGAGTTCACTCAACCTATTCTCATAAGACATGCTCCCCAATCCAGGCAACATCCTGGTAAATCTCCTCTGCACCCTTTCTGTGGTTTCCACATCCTTCCTATAGAGAGGCGACCAGAACTGAGCACAGTACTCCAAGTGGGGTCTGACCAGGGTCCTATATAGCTGCAACATTATCTCTCGGCTCCTAAAATCAATCCCAGGATTGATGAAGGCCAATACACTGTATGCTTTCTTAACCACAGAGTCAACCTGCGCAGCAGTTTTGAGTGTCCTATGGACTTGGACCCCAAGATCCCTCTGATCCTCGACACTGCCAAGAGTCTTACCATTAACACTATATTCTGCCATCATATTTGACCTACCAAAATGAACCACCTCATACTTATCTGCGTTGAACTCCATCTGCCACTTCTCAGCCCAGTTTTGCATCCTATCATTGTCCCGCTGTAACCTCTGACAGCCCTCCACACTATCCAAAACATCCCCCAACCTTTGTGTCATCAACAAACTTACTAACCCATCCCTCCATTTCTTCATCCAGGTCATTTATAAAAATCACCAAGAGCAGAGGTCCCAGAACAGATCCTTGAGGCACACCATTGGTGACTGATCTCCACGCAGAATATGACCAGTCTACAATCACTTTTTGCCTTCTGTGGGCAAGCGAGTTCTGGATCCACAAAGCAATGCCCCCTTGGATTCCATGCCTCTTTACTTTCTCAATAAGCCTGGCATGGGGTACCTTGTCAAATGCCTTGCTGAAATCCATATACACTACATCCACCGCTCGACCTACATTGATGTGTCTTGTCACATCCTCAAAAATTCAATCAGGCTCGTAAGGCACAACCTGCCTTTCACAAAGCATTGCGGACTATTCCTAATCATATCATGCCTCTCCAAAAGTTAATAAATTCTGCCTATCAGGATCTTCTCCATCAACTTACCAACCACTGAAGTAAGGCTCACTAGACTATAATTTTCTGGGCTATCTCTACTCCCTTTCTTGAATGATGGAGCAACATCTGCAACCCTCCAATCCTCTGGAACCTCTCCCATCCCCACTGATGATGCAAAGATCATAGCCAGAGGCTCAGTAATCTCCTCCCTCACCTCCCAGAGTAGCTTGGGGTACATCTCATCCAGTCCCAGTGACTTATCCAACTTGATGTTTTCCAAAAGCTCCAGCATATCCGCTTTCTTAATATCTACATGCTCAAGATTTTCAGTCCACTGTAAGTCATCCCTACAACCGCCAAGATCCTTTACCGTAGTGAATACTGAAGAAAAATACTTATTAAGTACCTCTGCTATCTCCTACGGTTCTGGACACACTTTTCTACTGTCACACTTGATCATTAGATTATTAGATTATGAGGACGCGCAGTCCTCTTTTATTGTCATTTAGTAATGCATGCATTAAGAAATGATACAATATTCCTCCAGTCTGATATCACAGAAACACAGGACAGACCAAGACTGAAAAACTAACAAAAACCACATAACTATAACATATAGTTACAACAGTGCCAGCAATACTGTAACTTGATGAAGAACAGGCCATGGGCACAGTAAAAAAAGTTCAAAGTCTCTCGAAAGTCCCACATCTCACGCAGACGGGAGAAGGAAAAGAACGCTCTCTGTCGTGCCTGACCACAGTCCGACTCATCCGAAAACTTCGAGCCTCTGACCAGCCCTCCGACACTGAGCACTGAGCACCATCTCTGCCGAGCGCTTCGGCCCCATCCCCGGCCGCCAGCAGCAGGCAAATCCAAGGATTTCAGGCCTTCCCTCTGGAGATTCTCGATCGCACAGTAGCAACGGCAGCGAACCCGGCATTTCAGAAGTTTCTCCAGATGTTCCTCTATGCTTCTCACAGCTGTCTCCATCGAATCAGAATTGTGCACGGTACCCGATTTAACAAATACAATATTATTTCACCGGTGAGGCTGCGCGCGCTGCGTCGCGCCGCCATCTTTTCCTCCCGCCTTAGTCCTTTTCTCTCACGAATATCTGCTTGCTCTTGTCACATACCCTGTGATGTGAATAAAGAACCAGCAGAGATGGAAAACACTTTGGAGTTCAGTATTGCTGTTAACTAATAATATTTATTGGTAACTACGTAATACAGTAATATAACTGTAGATAAATCAAACAGGTTAGCAATGATTATATAAAAGAAAGTATGGAATATATATGAAAACCAAGCTTCTTCAAGTCTAGGGGTAAAAAGATACAGTCTTACGATGATGAGTAAAGTTCAGTTCAGTTCATGGTTTTGAGTTGAGTAGCGATGGAGAGAGAGAGAGGGAGAGATTTGAGTCTTCAGGTGAGCTGATGCCATTGATCTTCTCGTTGCCCTCCAAAATCCTTTAAAAGTCACCGACTGTGACTTCAACAAAGGGGTCCGGTTTTCTGTGGTGGAGTTATCAACCCAGGCAAGGGTGGACACATGGACAACTCCCCACCAGTCACTGCCTTTTCTTTTCACTGCAAGAGCCACTGATCGATCTGCCTGATCGATCCTCCAAAAAACCCAATTTTCCTGCGGCACAACAAAGCTCATTCAGTGTCCAAAGCATGTGTCTGAGGTCTATATCATCTGACCTCCTATTTATCTCACCGTACTGGGTACCACGTGTCATTCAAATAACTCCGCCCTTCTCTGTCTGTGTAAGAATGCAAGCAGGCAATGTCATTGAAGAAAGTATAAACAACCTGTGAGCAGTCTTCATCTCTCTCTCTCTGTTTTAAAAACAAGTTGTTGGTGTTAAATAACTCCCTCTCTCTCTTTTCAAAAGCACAGTTAATAGGGGTAAACAAGAACAGTTCATAGGTGTAATTCAGGACCCCAGCACACCCCCTTTCTTCAGAGAAAAAATTTTTGACGAAGGCGAAGTTTTTTTTAGTCTAAATGTAAATTACAGAGTTTGAAACAATACAGGTAAAATCATCAGATGACAGAGCAAAAATGTGTATAATTTCCAACTTAACATTTGGATAAGCAATCCACTATTATATTGTCAGTACCTTTCACATGTTTGATTATCAGATCAAATTCTTGCAATATCAGACTCAAATTTAACAACCTTCTATTCTTATCCTTTATCTTAGTTAGAAACACCAATGGATTATGATCCGTGTAAACCTGAAGTGGTCTCTGGGCAACAGAAAGATTTTGAGGTCTCTGTTGTAAGGCCAGAATAAGTGCTATGTTGAATAAGTTGAATAATTTTTCTGGTGCACATTAAATTTCTTTGAGAAATAAGCTACTGGATGATCAATGTCAACCACTCCCTTCTGTAACAGTACTGCCCCAGCAGCTTCATCACTAGCGTCTGTTGCTATAGAAGATGGCTTGGAAAAATCAGGTGCTTTGAGCACAGGATGAGAACACAGGATGGTTTACAGACGTTCAAATGCCTCCTGGCAAAATCATTCCATACAAATCTTTCACTCTTCCCTACGAATTTTGTTAGGGGGAGAGCGATGTCAGCAAAGTTCTTGCAAAACTTACAATAATACCCAACCATTCCTAAAAACCTTCTTTAAGCTTTCTTGCCGGTAGGAACAGGAACCTCAGCAATAGCTTGAACCTTGGCCTGTACAGGAGCCAGTTGGCCTTGGCCCACCACATAGCCCAGATAAATAAGAGTAGCATGGCCAAACTCACTTCTAGCGAGATTCACTGTAAGATTGGCCTGGGAAGTCTGTCAAACAATTTTTCTACAGCTGCAATATGCTCTTCCCATGTGTCATTCCAGACCACTAAATCATTGATATAAGCCCCTGTGTTTTCTAAACCTCTAATCACAGAATTGATCATTCTTTGAAATGTCCCTGGAACATTTTTCATCCTGAAGTGTAAAACATTGTAATCATACAGTTTAGATGGTGTCACAAATGCTGATATCTCTTTAGCCCTCTCTGTTAAAGGAACACCCCAGTAGCATTTTAACAAGTCAATCTTTATAAGGTATTTAGCCTTCCCCACTCTATCAATACAGTCATCCATTCTCTTTCCTTGTTCTTTCTTGTTTCCAATTTCTTCTTCAACCATTTTACTTTCACTCTGTGAAGATGCTGTTTCATGGGCTGGGCTGAATTTATAATGACGTGATGCACTGCACATGTGCACCATTTCAGAATGCCAGAAAATACATCTCCATGCTTGCCAATTAGTACTTCCACTTGGTTTTGTGGTGTGGGGTCCAACTGATTTACCTTATCAGTAATATTTTTCGAAACAATGGATCTCTGTCATCTTGGTGAGATTAGATTCAGTGGGTAAACATGTTTTTCCATCCCATTATCAGATTCTACAGCCTTTACGACTCCATTCTGTTCCAGAACAGTTCTCCCAGCTGCAATTCTAGCAAACAAGTGTTTTATTTTGATTCGACCATTCTGTAAACTCTCCTTTGCAAGGACACAGATCTGATTAAATCTCTTCCTGTCATGGTCCAGATCGGGTCTCTGTAAATTTACTTTGTTGATGTTACAATCCGGACCATTGACTCCCTGTTTCCCTTTGGTTCCCTATTTTCCCATGTCCCTCGGCCTTGGTGATTAGAGGCAATTTACTCTCGGCTGAACCGGTAGCTTATACTCTCCGGCTTTCAGCTGTTCGGCGCGAGAGCGTTTGCAAAGTCACCAAGGTACGGTGTGCCAATGTCATCTGGCCGGAGCAAGCCTGGTCTCCACCCAAGGCGAGTGCCGGTAATTCGCATTTCCTCACCGGAGCAACCCTGTCAAGTTACCTCGCCAAAGCAAGCCTGCAAAGTTTCCTCACTGAGGTGGGTCCATCAGTTAACCCGCCGGACAGGATCAAGAACCGCTGTCTACTGTTCCCGGGCTGAGTCAAGAAGTTCCGAGTCAAATCCCGGCCCTGGCGGCATCCACGTACTGAGTCAAGTCCTGGCCCTGGCAGCATCCACGTACCGAGTCAAGTCCTGACCCTGGCAGCATCCACGTACCGAGTCAAGTCCTACCCTGGCAGCATCCACGTACCGAGTCAAGTCCTGGCCCTAGCGGCATTCAAGTTCCAAGTCAGGTCCTGGTCCTGGCAGCATCCAAGTTCCGAGTCAAGTCCTGGCCCTGGCGGTCTGTGATTCCTGTCCTACTCCCCTGTCTCAATCTCTTCTCTGCCCCCCTCACCTCTAGCCCTCGTCTGTAGCCCTCGCCTGCACCTCGGTCTAGTTCTACTGCCGGAGCTAGATAGGTACTGCCTGGTGTTCTTTCGTGTTGGTCTTGTCTTGTCCTTGCCTCCGTGGAGTAAGTCAGGCTGTCTTGCTGTTGCCCTGCGGGGGGGTCATGTCTTGTCATGTCTTTGGGGAGAAAATTCAAAAATCAGAAGTGCAAGGGGACTTGGGAGTCCTCGTGCAGGATACCCTAAAGGTTAACCACCAAGTTGGATTGGCAGTAAGGAAAGTGAATGCTATGTTGGCATTCACTTCAAGAGGAATAGTGTATAAGAGTAAGGAGGTGCTGATGAGGCTCTATGGGGTATTAGTGAGACCTCATTTGGAATATTGTGTGCAGTTTTGGGCCCCCTATCTTAGAAAGAATATACTGATGTTGGAGAGAATTCAGAGAAGATTTATGAGGATGATTCCTGGAATGCAGGGGCTAACATATGAGGAGCGTTTGTTGGCTCTTGGATTGTATTCGTTAGAGTATAGAAGAATGAGAGGGGATCTCATAGAAACATTTTGAATGTTGAAAGGGTTGGACAGAGTAGATGTGGAAAGGTTGTTTCCCTTGGTGGGTGAGTCCAGGACAAGAGGCCATAGTCTTAGAATTAGAGGGTACCCAGTTAAAACAGAGATGAAGAGAATTTTTTTAGCCAGAGGGTGGTGGATTTGTGGAAATTATTGCCACATAGAGCTGTGGAGGCCTGAACATTGAGGGTGTTTAAGGAGTTGATTGACAGGTATCTAATCAGTCAGGGTATCAAGGGATATGGGGAAAAAGCCAGAGACTGGAACTAGATGGGTGAATAGTTCAGCTCATGGGGGAGCTGCGGAGCAGACTTGATGGGCTGAATGGCCTACTTCTGCTCCTTTGTCTTGTGATATTGTCCTCGCCTCCGTGGGGTAAGTCAGGCCGTCTTGCCGTTGCCCCGCGGGGGGGTCATGTATCATGAGTACCGGCCCTATGTCCTGTACCCAAGGAGGGGTCCCGACTCTGTGTTCTGTGTATGTGTCCATGGTTCCATGTACCTGCTCTCCCGAGACCGAGGCTCTGTTTTTCCATGTTTCTCCTCTCTATAGCCCATGTCATGTCCATGCCTGGTTCTGGGGTCTGAGTCCAGGGCACGACCCAGGTACTGGGTCCTTGCCCAGTCTCTGGCTCGGAGTCCATACCATAGCCTCTTCATGTCGCCGCTAGTTCTGGGATCCGATTCTGAGTCCTAGCCCAGACCCTTGGTCCCAGCCTAGTCGTAGTCCTGAGTCCTTGTCCAGTTCACTATTCCTGCTTCTGCTTTGCTCTCCTGGTATCAAACAATAAACTCAATTTAACTAACCTCACAAGATGTGTCTTGCATTTAGGTCCACCCTAGCTCCCAATACCCCACTATTGTGACACTTCCAGAGTTCTAAAACATAATTAAGCACACTGACGCATGTTTCCAAATCAGACCATAGTTCTCTGAATAGGGTCAAAGGTCCTTTTGGCCTGTAACTGAACACAGGTTCCAACAGACTACCCTCCAATGGATTTTGAATCGAATCTCCAACAATAAATAAGAGGAGGGGAACCCACTCATCCCAATTTTTCCCATTTTCACCCTATGTGTTTTAATCATGGTCTTAAGAGTTGAGTTGAACCGTTCCAAGGCTCCCTTGGACTCTGTGTGATATGCAGATGACACCATGTGTTTAGCTTCCAATTCTCTAACTATCCCTTGGAATGTTCTCGAAGTAAAGTTACCGCCCTGGTCAAATGGAATTTCTTTGGGCAAACCTACCAGTGTGTAAAACCTACTGAATGCTGTTACCACAGCCTTGGCCTCGGTGTTTTCAAAAGGCATTGCTTCAGGGGACCTAGACACAGCACACATAATTGTTAACACATACTGATAACCAGCTGCAGTCTTTGGCAATGGGCCGACACAATCCACTATGAGCCTGGAAAAAGGTTCACCAAAAGCAGGTATCGGTTTTAGTGGTGTTACCTGAATAACCTGATTAGATTTCCCCTCAACTTGACAGGTATGACAATTCACATCCTATAAAAATTCACAACATCCTTCCTTAAACTAGGTCGGTAAAATTCCTTCATAATCCTGTTCACTGTCTCCCTCACTCCATGATGTCCAATAACCCAATTCTCACTTGCGTGCACAGTGGCTGGTCTCCACTTCCTCATTAACATCCCATCTTTAAGGTAATGTCCCACTTACTCTCTCTGAACCTCCTCTCCTGTGAGAGCTATCTCCTTTAAAGCCATCATTTCAGAATCTCGCTTCTGTTCCTCTATAAATTCCTTCCTCAATAAGGACAAACCTCCCTCATACACCTTACTCTCATCAGCTTTACTACCCTCTAAGTCCTGTGGAAATCTGGAAGGTAGAGAAGTCCGTGACACATCATCATAATTTAAACTTCTGGTTTTGCTATCATCGGCCCCAACAGCAGCTTTGCTCATCAGTTGAACAGCTATACCAACCTTCTCTTGGAGATGTGTCAACATGCCTCCACTGTTTAATAAACTAAGCACCATCACCAGGCTTATGAGAACCATGTATACATTATGGAAGAGACCAAACAATCCATTCATCTGATTACAACCTTCACTTCGACTTGCTTCCATAACAACTTCCACCTCAAAATCATAACAATTCTTCTTCACAACACCACAGCCTTGCAGGTGTCCAAATGTCCAAAAAAAATTCAACAGAGTAGCACATCCTTTCTCAGCAGGCCTTTGTCCTGCAAGCAGGGTCAAAGGTCGCACAACCAATCCAACCTTTTCCAGCCCTTTATCCAAAAGTCCATGAACAGCAATTTTCTCATTATCTTTAGCAACACTGGCCTCACCAATTTTCACCTCATCACTAACTTTTAAAACACTAATATAAATGACTGAGAATCCTCGCATTCCACTGGTACCAAGGTTAACCCCTTATTCACTGAACCAAGATCATCTGACCCAAAAAAAACTGCATTCCTTTTCAACCAAGTCAGACACCTCAGACCTTAACTGAGCTTCAACAGAAGGTTCAGAACTCTGTGAATTCACAGGTACATCAACAACCTGAACACAGGCAATTGGGACAGCTGCCTCTTCTGGGCTGTCATCACTTGTCTCAGTTTCAAATTCAGGGTCACCCCGAACCTCCCAGCTATTCTCTGGTAAACTCTCATCTGGAATAAGCTCAAGCTCGTGGGTTGAAACCTCTTCGTCTGCTTTCTTAGCAGACCCCTGCAGGGTGGCGGCATCCTCCAAACCTAGGTATGCCCTCACATCATCATGAACACAACTTTTAAATTCATCACACAAAACAAGACCTTCCAAGCTGTAAAAATCATCCGGGTCCGACACTGAACCTCTTTGCTGCCACATCTCCCTTATAAACTGCGTCTGCCTTTCTGCCTCTTCTCTCCATTTTGCTGCCTCTTCTCTCTGTTTTGTTGCTTCTGCGTCCTCTCTCTCGAACTGTTTTAATTTCAATTCATGCTGCCTTTGCTCTTCCTTTAATTTTTCAGTAAATTTACCTTCAGCAAACATTTCCCACATACTCTCTTCAAACGTTCCCTTGAATATATAATGCTGTGCTATTAATGCCTGTATTAACACCTTCCTCATTCTAATGGTCACCGTAAGGTTTAACTTTTGAGCAATTCCCAACAGCACAACCCTCGTAGCATCATCCAATGCTTCTAGGGTTGGTTCCAACAAAAACTCCTCAACACTAACATCCATTTCTGCTGTATTTCCACACAATCAGATCTAAAGGGAGTTTCCCCAATCAATTCAAAGAAGCTTCCCGACAAATTTGTTCATATCACAGATGCAGGTCCTAATTTTGAGAGGGACCCATGACGGGAATAAAGAACCAGCAGAGATGGAAAACACTTTGGAGTTCAGTGTTGCTATTAACTAATGATATTTATTGGTAACTATGCAATACAGTAATATAACCAAATCAACAGATTAGCAATGATTATATAAAAGTAAGTGTGGAATATATATGAAAACCAAGCTTCTTCAAGTCTAGGGTTAAAAGATACAGTCTTACGATGATGAGCAAAGTTCAGTTCAGTTTGTGGTATTGAGTTGAGTAGTGATGGAGAGAGAGAGAGGGAGAGATTTGAGTCTTCAGGTGAGCTGACGCCATTGATCTTCTCGTTGTCCTCCAAAATCCTTTAAAAGTCACCGACTGTGACTTCAACAAAGAGGACCGGTTTTCTGTGGTGGAATTATCACCCAGGCAAGGGTGGACACATGGACAACTCCCCAACGGTCACTGCCTTCTCTTTTCACTGCAAGAGCCACTGATCGATCCTCAAAAAAACCCACTTTTCCTGCAGCCACAACAAAGCTCATTCAGTGTCCATAGCACGTATCTGAGGTCTATATCATCTGACCTCCTATTTATCAGACCGTACTGGGTACCACGTGTCATTCAAATAACTCCGCCCTTCTTTAACCATAGAAACCATAGAAACTACAGCACAGAAACAGGCCTTTTGGCCCTTCTTGGCTGTGCCGAAACATTTTCTGCCTAGTCCCACTGACCTGCACACGGACCATATCCCTCCATACACCTCCCATCCATGTATCTGTCCAATTTATTCTTAAATGTTAGAAAGAACCTGCATTTATCACCTCGTCTGGCAGCTCATTCCATACTCCCACCACTCTCTGTGTGAAGAAGCCCCCACTAATGTTCCCTTTAAACTTTTCCCCACTCACCCTAAACCCATGTCCTCTGGTTTTTTTCTCCTCTTGCCTCAGTGGAAAAAGCCTGCTTGCATTCACTCTATCTATACCCATCATAATTTTATATACCTCTATCAAATCTCCCTTCATTCTTCTACGCTCCAGGGAATAAAGTACCAACCTATTCAACCTTTCTCTGTAACTGAGTTTCTCAAGTCCTGGCAACATCCTTGTAAACCTTCTCTGCACTCGTTCAACCTTATTAATATCCTTCCTGTAATTTGGTGACCAAAACTGAACACAATACTCCAGATTCAGCCTCACCAATGCCTTATACAACCTCATCATAACATTCCAGCTCTTATACTCAATACTTTGATTAATAAAGGCCAATGTACCAAAAGCTCTCTTTACGACCCTATCTACCTGTGACGCCACTTTTAGGGAATTTTGTATCTGCATTTTCAGATCCCTCTGTTCCACTGCACTCCTCAGTGCCTTACCATTAACCCTGTATGTTCTACCTTGGTTTGTCCTTCCAACGTGCAATACCTCACACTTGTCTGTATTAAACTCCATCTGCCATTTTTCAGCCCATTTTTCCAGCTGGTCCAAGTCCCTCTGCAGGCTCTGAAAACCTTCCTCATTGTCTACTACACCTCCAATCTTTGTATCATCAGCAAACTTGCTGATCCAATTTACCACATTATCATCCAGATCATTGATACAGATGACAAATAACAATGGACCCAGCACTGATCCCTGTGGCACACCACTAGTCACAGGCCTCCACTCAGAGAAGCAATTCTCTACCACCACTCTCTGGCTTCTTCCATCGAGCCAATGTCTAATCCAATTTACCACCTCTCCATGTATACCTAGCGACTGAATTATCCTAACTAACCTCCCATGCGGGACCTTGTCAAAGGCCTTACTGAAGTCCATGTAGACAATATCCACTGCCTTCCCTTCATCCACTTTCCTGGTAACCTCCTCGAAAAACTCCAATAGATTGGTCAAACATGACCTACCACGCACAAAGCCATGTTGACTCTCCCTAATAAGTCCCAGTCTATCCAAATGCCTGTAGATTCTGTCTCTTAGTACTCCCTCCAATAACTTACCTACTACCGACGTTAAACTTACTGGCCTATAATTTCCCGGATTACTTTTCGATCCTTTTTTAAACAACAGAACAACATGAGCCATTCTCCAATCCTCCGGCACCTCACCTGTAGACAGCGACATTTTAAATATTTCTGCCAGGGCCCCTGCAATTTCAACACTAGTGTCTTTCAAGGTCCGAGGGAACACCCTGTCAGGTCCCGGGGATTTATCCACTTTAATTTTCCTCAAGACAGCAAGGACCTCCTCCTTTTCGATCTGTACAGTTTCCATGATCTCACTACTTGTTTCCCTTAATTCCATAGACTTCATGCCAGTTTCCTTAGTAAACACAGATGCAAAAAACCTATTTAAGATCTCCCCCATTTCCTTTGGTTCCGCACATAGCCGACCACTCTGATCTTCAAGAGGACCAATTTTATCCCTTACAATGCTTTTGCTCTTAATATACCTGTAAAAGCTCTTTGGATTATCCTTCACTTTGACTGCCAAGGCAACCTCATGTCTTCTTTGTCTGTGTAAGTATACAAGCAGGCAACATCATTGAAGAAAGTATAAACAACCTGTGAGCAGTCTTCATCTCTCTCTCTCTGTTTTAAAAACAAGTTGTTTGTGTTAAATAACTCCCTCTCTCTCTTAGGGGTAAACGAGAACAGTTCATAGGGGTAATTCAGGACCCCGTCACACTCTTCACATACTTGTGGATTGCCTTGGGGTTTTCCTTTATCCTGTCCGCCAAGGCATTCTCATGGCCCCTTCTGACTCTACTAATTTCTTTCTTAAGCTCCTTCCTGCTCGCCTTATAATTTTCTAGATCTCTATCATTGCCTTGTTCTTTGAACCTTCTGTAAGCTCTTCTTTTCTTCTTGACTAGATTTACAGCAGCCTTTGTACACCACGGTTCCTGTACCCTACCATCCTTTTCCTGTCTCATTGAAACGTACCTATGCAGAACTCCACGCAAATATCCACTGAACATTTGCCACATTTCTTCCGTACTTTTCCCTGAGAACATCTGTTCCCAATTTATGCTTCAAAGTTCCCCCCTGATAGCCTCATATTTCACCTTACTCCAATTAAATGCTTTCCTAACTTGTTTGTTCCTATCCCTCTCCAATGCTATGGTAAAGGAAACATAGAAACATAGAATCATAGAAAACCTACAGAACAATACAGGCCCTTCGGCCCACAAAGCTGTGCTGAACATGTCCCTACATTAGAACTACCTAGGCTTTATCCATAGCCCTCTATTTTTCTAAGCTCCATGTAGACATCCAGGAGTCTCTTAAGATAAGTGTGAGGTGGTTCATTTTGGTAGGTCAAATATGATGGCAGAATATAGTATTAATGGTAAGGCTCATGGCAGTGTGGAGGATCAGAGGGATCTTGGGGTCTGAGTCCATAGGATGCTCAAAGCAACTACACAGGTTGACTCTGTGGTTAAGAAGGTGTACGGTGTATTGGAATTGAATTTAGGAACCGAGAGGTAACATTGCAGCTATATAGAAACATAGAAACATAGAAAATAGGTGCAGGAGCAGGCCATTCGGCCCTTCGAGCCTGCACCGCCATTTATTATGATCATGGCTGATCATTCAACTCAGAACCCTGCCCCAGCCTTCCCCCCATATCCAACGATCACCGTAGCCACAAGGGCCATATCTAACTCCCTCTTAAATATAGCCAATGAACTGGCCTCAACTGTTTCCTGTGGCAGAGAATTCCACAGATTCACCACTCTCTGTGTGAAGAAGTTTTTCCTAATCTCGGTCCTAAAAGGCTTCCCCTTTATCCTCAAACTGTGAACCCTCGTTCTGGACTTCCCCAACATCGGGAACAATCTTCTTGCATCTAGCCTGTCCAATCCCTTTAGGATTTTATACGTTTCAATCAGATCCCCCCTCAATCTTCTAAATTCCGACGAGTACAAGCCCAGTTCATCCAGTCTTTCTTCATACGAAAGTCCTGCCATCCCAGGAATCAATCTGGTGAACCTTCTTTGTACTCCCTCTATGGCAAGGATGTCTTTCCTCAGATTAGGGGACCAAAACTGCACACAATACTCCAGGTGTGGTCTCACCAAGGCCTTGTACAACTGCAGTAGTACCTCCCTGTTCCTGTACGCGAATCCTCTCGCTATAAATGCCAGCATACCATTCGCCTTTTTCACCGCCTGCTGTACCTGCATGGCCACTTTCAATGACTGGTGTATAATGACACCCAGGTCTCGTTGCACCTCCCCTTTTACTAATCGGCCACCATTCAGATAATAATCTGTTTTCCTATTTTTGCCACCAAAGTGGATAACTTCACATTTATCCACATTAAATTGCATCTGCCATGAATTTGCCCACTCACCCAACCTATCCAAGTCACCCTGCATCCTCTTAGCATCTTCCTCACAGCTAACACTGCCACCCAGCTTCGTGTCATCCGCAAACTTGGAGATGCTGCATTTAATTCCCTCATCCAAGTCATTAATATATATTGTAAACAACTGGGGTCCCAGCACTGAGCCTTGCGGTACCCCACTAGTCACCGCCTGCCATTCTGAAAAGGTCCCGTTTATTCCCACTCTTTGCTTCCTGTCTGCTAACCAATTCTCTATCCACATCAATACCTTACCCCCAATACCGTGTGCTTTAAGTTTGCACACTAATCTCCTGTGTGGGACCTTGTCAAAAGCCTTTTGAAAATCCAAATATACCACATCCACTCCTCTCCCCTATCCACTCTACTAGTTACATCCTCAAAAAATTCTATGAGATTCGTCAGACATGATTTTCCTTTCACAAATCCATGCTGACTTTGTCCGATGATTTCACCGCTTTCCAAATGTGCTGTTATCACATCTTTGATAACTGACTCCAGCAGTTTCCCCACCACCGACATTAGGCTAACCGGTCTATAATTCCCCGGTATCTCTCTCCCTCCTTTTTTAAAAAGTGGGGTTACATTAGCCACCCTCCAATCCTCAGGAACTAGTCCAGAATCTAAAGAGTTTTGAAAAATTATCACTAATGCATCCACTATTTCTTGGGCTACTTCCTTAAGCACTCTGGGATGCAGACCATCTGGCCCTGGGGATTTATCTGCCTTCAATCCCTCCAATTTACCTAACACCACTTCCCTACTAACATGTATTTCGCTCAGTTCCTCCATCTCACTGGACCCTCTGTCCCCTACTATTTCTGGAAGATTATTTATGTCCTCCTTAGTGAAGACAGAACCAAAGTAATTATTCAATTGGTCTGCCATGTCCTTGCTCCCCATAATCAATTCACCTGTTTCTGTCTGTAGGGGACCTACATTTGTCTTTACCAGTCTTTTCCTTTTTACATATCTATAAAAGCTTTTACAGTCAGTTTTTATGTTCCCTGCCAGTTTTCTCTCATAATCTTTTTTCTCCTTCCTAATTAAGCCCTTTGTCCTCCTCTGCTGAACTCTGAATTTCTCCCAGTCCTCAGGTGAGCCACTTTTTCTGGCTAATTTGTATGCTTCTTCTTTGGAATTGATACTATCTCTAATTTCTCTTGTCAGCCACGGGTGCACTACCTTCCTTGATTTATTCTTTTGCCAAACTGGGATGAACAATTGTTGTAGTTCATCCATGCAATCTTTAAATGCTTGCCATTGCATATCCACTGTCAATCCTTTAAGTGTCATTTGCCAGTCTATCTTAGCTAATTCACGTCTCATACCTTCAAAGTTACCCCTCTTTAAGTTCAGAACCTTTGTTTCTGAATTAACTATGTCACTCTCCATCTTAATGAAGAATTCCACCATATTATGGTCACTCTTACCCAAGGGGCCTCTCACGACAAGATTGCTAATTAACCCTTCCTCATTGCTCAAAACCCAGTCCAGAATAGCCTGCTCTCTAGTTGGTTCCTCGACATGTTGGTTCAAAAAACCATCCCGCATACATTCCAAGAAATCCTCTTCCTCAGCACCTTTACCAATTTGGTTCACCCAATCTACATGTGGATTGAAGTCACCCATTATAACTGCTGTTCCTTTATTGCACACATTTCTAATTTCCTGTTTAATACCATCTCCGACCTCACTACTACTGTTAGGTGGCCTTTACACAACTCCCACCAGCGTTTTCTGCCCCTTAGTATTACGCAGCTCTACCCATATCGATTCCACATCTTCCCAGCTTATGTCCTTTCTTTCTATTGCGTTAATCTCATCTTTAACCAGCAACGCCACCCCACCTCCTTTTTTTTCATGTCTATCGCTCCTGAATATTGAATATCCCTGAATGTTGCGCTCCCATCCTTGGTCACCCTGGAGCCATGTCTCTGTGATCCCAACTATATCATAATCATTAATAACAATCTGCACTTTCAATTCATCCACCTTATTACGAATGCTCCTTGCATTGACACACAAAGCCTTCAGGCGCTCTTTTACAACTCTCTTAGCCCTTATACAATTATGTTGAAAAGTGGCCCTTTTTAATGCTTGCCCTGGATTTGTCGGCCTGCCACTTTTACTTTTCTCCTTAGTACTTTTTGCTTCCACCCTCACTTGGTCAGACCCCACTTTTCTCCTTAGTACTTTTTGCTTCCACCCTCACTTGGTCAGACCCCACTTGGAGTACTGTGCTCAGTTCTGGTCACCTCACGACAGGAAGGATGTGGAAGCCATAGAAAGGGTGCAGAGGAAATTTACAAGGATGTTGCCTGGATTGGGGAGCATGCTTTATGTGAATAGGTTAAGTGAACTTGGCCTTTTCTCCTTGGAGCGATGGAGGATGAGAGGTGACCGGATAGAGGTACATAAGATGAGGTGCATTAATCATGTGGATAGTCAGAGGCTTTTTCCCAGGACTGAAATGGTTGCCACAAGAGAGCAGAGGTTTATGTTGCTGGGGAGTAGGCACAGAGGAGATGTCAGGGGTAGGTTTTTCACTCAGAGAGTGGTGAGTGAGTGGAATGGGCTGCCGGCAACGGTGGTGGGGGTGGATACGATAGGGTCTTTTAAAAGACTTTTAGATGGGTACATGGAGCTTAGTAAAATAGAGGGCTATAAGTAAGCCTAGTAATTTCTAAGGTAGGGACATGTTCAGCAAAACTTTGTGGTCCGAAGGGCCTGTATTGTGCTGTAGGTTTACTATGTTTCTATCTCTTTCTCCTTCTCTGCAGCTGTGACAGTATCTCTGATTAGCAATGTCACGCCCCCACCTCTTTTGCCTCCCTCCCTGTCCTTTCTGAAACATCTAAAACTTGGCACTTGAAGTAGCCATTCCTGTCTCTGAGCCATCCAAGTCTCTGTAATGGCCACAACATCATAGCTCCAAGTACTGATCCACGTTCTGTGCTTATCTGCTTTGTTCATACTGTGTAAGGAAATGTTTTTGGATTACTGGGAGTGTCCTAAAATAACCCATATGAATTTCAGGAAGTATCAAGAGTTAGTTTCATTCCAGGTTGAGAGCAGTGAACAACACTCCTGTTTCATTCTCTGTCGAACAGTGACACTGCAGGAATCTCCTCCCAGGTAAATTGTTTATATCTGCACCAGTTTCAGAAAACTTTTACTGAGTCATCCCAAAATCTGTCCAATACTTCAAACTGCCGTGATATATCTGACCGACCCCGTGCATGGTCTCATTCAGATGGATCTTCTCTAAAGGACTACTTAACAAGGACTTGAACTTTCTGATAGCCCCGTCTGTCTGTTACCTTGTTGGTCCTGCACTTGTTCCCGTCTCCCAGCTTCTTCTGCTCCCCCAGTAGCCCGGACTTCTTTCGTTGCTGAAGTAATGATCTAGATTCACAGGTCAATGAACGGATCTTGACAGTCTTCGTTCCCAATTCAAACAAAGCAATGTTGTGGCTCCCAGTGAGAGATAGGTGAACACCATCTAGAATCTGGGATGTCGCCGTGTCAAGAACCAAATTCTTGAATGTAAGCTAATGTAGAGGTTTTGGAAAAAAATGGTTCCCCCAAAGGGGTTTCACCGACTTTAGAAAGGGGACCCACGAACACCTCTCTCCCCGTATAGGGTCGCCACTGTGAAGCTCCCCTGTCTGATCTGTTCTTTTCCCCCTTGATTCCGACTCTGAGTTAATTTTACTTTGAGCAGTGTAGCCGCGGTCTGTTTCCCTCTGTTGGGCGGAGCCCCGAGCTGAGATCTATTTCAAATTAGACTAGGCAGTGCGTGAGTGGTCATTGCTGAGACTGGGAACATACTGTGTAACGAAGGAGTTGCTTTTTCTTGGAGTTCACCTGAGACTAACGGTGAGGTGGTTGGTCTGCGTGGATGAATTTGAGGGCATTTCATTTGCAGTGTAACATCGCCCATCACGCTGTGGTGTGTTTTGGGGTAATTCAACTGTTATTCGGAGAGTGCGTAGAATTAGTTTCGTTTTGGATTAAGATCACTGTGCAACAATTCAGCGCATACTACCTTTCGTTTGTACTAGATACAGAACAACTTTCTCACAACAGCCAAATGTTATCCGATATTTTCAAGCTGACGAGCTATCTGTGACCAATCCTGTGGACCTCTATTGGCCCCTGTCCTCCGCTACCGACCCCCTGTCAAAGGCTGGAGATCCATCAATCCCCATTCTTCCCAGTTTGGGAGATCTTTGTAGCTTCTGTCCTTGTCCCTCGATATTCCTCACCCCTCCGATTGGTGAAATTATGCCCGTTCGTCTCGCCGTGTCACCCTCCGGCATGGTCTGCGCTCGCAGTGAATGTGTCGGGGTTACTGGGACACACGATCAGGTGACTTGTGTGGGTGATAAGTTTGAGAGAGGAGGCTACGTGAGTCACAGCGCCCAGAAATCGGAGCGTGACATGAGATCATTTCTCTCTTGTCACACCACACTTGCAGTATTGTGTTCAGTTTCGGTCTCCCCATTATCGGATGGATGTGTCAGGTTTTGAGAGGCTGCGGGGTAAAAATACCAGGATGCTCACTGGACATGCCCTGCGAGAAAATGTTTGAGCAAGATAGGGTTGTTTTTCTTTGGCATGAGGGAGGATGAGAGGAGGTTTGACAGAGTTGCGTAACATGAAAAAAATACACGAGTGGAGCGGACAGCTGGCAATGGCTAATCGGAGAAGGCATAGTTTTAAAGTCATTGGAGAAAAGTATTGGTTTGTGGGAGGGTTATGTACATTTGACTTTTACATTGGGACGCACTGCTGGGATACTGGCTGAGGCAGATGTTTTAGGGACATGTAAGAGCCTCTACATGGGGATATGGATGAAGAAAAAGTAGTGCGCCACCTCGGGGTAAGGGTTAGATTGGTTTTTGGATCAGTGTGATTTCGGGTAAAGGATTGGCGCGGTAACGTGAGCCAAGAGTCTGTAATGTTTTATGTTCTAATTAATTTCATCCTGGATTGGGAGCGCTAAGCGACATTCTAAACCATTCTATAAACAGGCGTGATACAGCAGGGAAACTGAACTCTATACAGGTAAAATGTTTACATTTTTGCGAGTTTCCAAGTATTAACAATCTTTGTTTGGGTTTGAAACTGACAGGATTTCTGCAACCAGCCGTATAGACCGATTGTAGCAACCGTGATACTGCAGGGAAACTGAACACTACACAGGTAAGTTGTTTATATTTGCGATAGTTTCGCAGCCATTGCCTGAATATTCCCAAATTTGGTTCTGGGATTCGAACTGACAGGACACCTCGACCAAGCCCGTAGACCTCCCCCCTCCCCGGAAGTAGCAATGCAATCAAAATGCTGGAAGGACTCAGAAGGTCAGGCTACGGAGGGAAGTGAGGAGTTGACTTCTCGGGACGAAGCCTTCGTCGGCAGTGGAAAGGAGTGAGGCGGAAGCCGGCGTAAAATGTTGGAGGAGGGTGAGGAGTACAAGTTGGCAGGTGATAGTTGAGTTTCAGGTGAAGGAAAGGTGGTTGGGAGGGAAAGGTGATAGGACGTAATCATGTAAGACGCACGAGACTGATAGACTGAAAGGGGAAGGATTTTGTTAGGAGAGGACAGTGAAGGATTTAATAAAGGGAAGTTCATGGTGAACATGAGGAGCGCGATGATCTGGTTGTGAGGGTGGGAAAGGGATTGCGAAGGATTAAGAGGATGATGGCATCGAGCGGAGACAAACGGGGAGGACACAGTGACTGAGGTTAACTTAGAGAAATCGATGTCCATGACAGCAGGTTGGGGACTACGGAGACGGAATATGACTTTGTTCCACCAGCCAGTGTTTGGCTCATCGTTGCAGTAGAGGAAGCTGTGGATAAGTATAGCAGTGTGGGAATGGGATTTGGAATTGAAATGCTATGCCACCGCGAGATCTTATATCTTGTTTATTGCAGCAGATAAGAGTGTAGATGTTCTCAGAGCCAATCCCAGTCGGCGTCACTACCAGCCCATCACCTCGGTGTGACTGATAGTGTGCTGCCGGGGATCCTGCTGTGCCCGTTGTTGCTTTTTGGTGATCTAGACGGGAATGTGGTAACCAGTTTAGCAGATTTGCGGATGACACCAAGATTTGGAGCGTAGTGGACGGGCAGGAAAGATATCAAAGCTTGCAGCAAGATCTTGACCATCTGGTGAAATTAGGCAGGAAGTTGGAAGTTGGAAGCTGAACCAGACATGTGTGAGGTGTTGCACTGGAAGGACGAACTAGCATAGGAATAGAACGCCAATGGCATCCATAATACCTTGAAAGTGGCATCACACGTAGTGTCCCAAAGAGAACTTTTGGCACATTGGTCTCCATTCATCAAAGTTATGAGTACAGAGGTTTGGCTGCAGTTTTGACGTTGAAGTTTCGAAGACTAATTTACAGTATTTTGTCCAGTTCTAGTCATCTGCCTACAGGAAGGATATCAAAAAGATCGAAAGAGTGCAGAGAAATTTTACAAGAATTTTGACGGGATTTCACGATCTGGCTTACAGGCAAAATTGAAAAGGTTAGGAGTTTATTGCCTGGAGCGCAGCAAGATTGAGGGATGATCCAACAGAATTAGAAAGGGTGAATGCTTGTTTGATTCGTCCCCTCGGGCTGGGTGAGACTAGAATCAGAGGTCATAGGTTCGGATGAAATGCGAAATATTTTAAGGGAATCTGAGGAGAAACGTCTTCACTCAGAGTGGTGAGATGGTGAGAGTGTGGGAAGAACTGCCAATGGAAGAGTTGAATCCGGGATCAAGTGTGTAATATTTAACAGAAGTTTGAATAGGTACACGGATAGGAGGGGTTTGGCAGCGTACGATCCGGTTACAGGGAAGTGGGAATAAGCAGGTCGTGTCGCCATAGACTAGATGAGCTGAAGGGTCTGTGATCACAATATGTCTTCATCTTGAAATTTGACGGGGAGAAAGTGAAGTCTGATGTAGTAGTATTTCAGTGGAGTAAGGGAAGTTACAGTTGTATAAGAGAGGAGTTGGCCAAAGTAAATTGGAAGGAGCTGCAGGCAGGGATCTCAGCAGAGCAGCAATGGTATGCATTTCTGGAAAAAATAAGGGAGATACAGGACATGTCGTCATCATTATCATCATCATCAGGTGCCGTGCCCAGTTTGAGCTTTGACTGCCATGGCCCACACACTCCTGTTTTGGGTCAAGTGGATCAATTCATTGGTATTCATTTCCAGTTCTCTGGCTGTTATCTACATCATCATTTGTCTTTGTCTTCCTCTTGCTTTCTTCCCTTCAATCTTTCCCATAATTACCGTGTATTCTAACTCCTCTTTCCTAATCACATGTCCAATGAAGTTACGTTGCCTTTTCATGATCTCATACATTATTTCTCTTTTTGTGTTTGCTCTGTTCATGACATGCTTGTTAGATATTCGTTTCATCCATGATATTCTTTGCATCCTCCTCAAAAACCATATTTCTGCTGCTACAATTCGTTTCCTCGTGTTACTAGATATCCTCCAACATTCTCAGCCATGTAACATAACTGGATAAACATAACATATCAGTACTCTGAGGCGGGTCGTCATGCCTAGTTTAGTATTGGTCAGTATACTCCTCATTCTCATAAAAGTGCCTTTTGCCATCCCTATCCTTCTTTTGATGTCCAAGTCGCACCTGCCATCTGATGTCACCCAGCTTCCTAAGTAGCAAAAGTTCTTTACTTGTTTTATGTCTTCCCATTTATTCTCAGCCTGCAGATAGGATTCTCCTTCTTTTTGGATATCACCATACATTCTGTCTTTTTGCAATTGATAGATAGACCCATCTTTGCACTGTCTTCAACAATTATATCAATTAAGTTTTGTAGCTCTTCCTCCGTACTTGCAATTAACACAGGGTCATCTGCATATCTGAACTTATTGATGTTTTCACCGCCAACTTTGATTCCCAAAATGTCTCTTATTTTATGTAATATTGTTTCACTGAACACATTGAATAAATCAGGGGAGAAAACACACCCTTGTCTAACGCCTCTCTTGATTTTCGTAAACTGACTCACTTCTCCATCTATTCTTACAGCGGCAGTTTGTTCCCAGTACAGATTTCTGATTAGGCAGAGGTCTTTCGAATCTAGATCTAGAGTTTGCTGTAATATTTCAAATAACTTATTGTGCTTCATTTTATCAAATGCTTTTGTGTAGTCAATAAAACAAACAAACAAATCTTTTTGCACTTGAATTGCTCATTCTGATAATATCCTTAACATCAATATCGCATTTCTTGTACCTTTGTCTTTCACAAAACCATATTGTTCTTTGCCTGTTTCAGCTAGTATCTTACTTTTAGCTCTTGTCATCAAAATTCTTAGAAGTATCTTGTTGATATGACTCATTAAACTTATGGTCCTATGTAATTCACATTCTATTGCTCCGGCTTTCTTAGGAAGAGTGATAAATACTGATTTTTTCCATCTCTTCTGGTATTATTCCAGTCTCATAAATGTCATTGATTAAATCAGTAAGTTTTTCAATTCCATAATCTTCGAGGGCAATAATTTTTCTATTACTAATTCATCAGCACCTGCTGCCTTTCCTTTCTTCATCTTATTTACTGTATTACGAACTTCAGATTTTAAAATACTTGGACCTTCAATGTTTTCCTTAATTTCTGTTTTTTTGCTTGATCATATTCAAACAATTCCTGAATATTCTCAGTCTATCTGTTCACAATCTCATCTTTTTTCATGATAATGGTACCTGTCCTTTGCTTTCAAAGATCCACCTGAAGAACAGATGAGTTTTTTACCAGTGATATTCTTGATTTGTTGATGTAACCTTTTTGGATCAGCAATAGGGATTCTTTCTATTTGCTCACATTCCTGGTTTAACCATTCTTCTTTGGCTTTTTGACATAAGCTTTTAACTTTTTTATCTAAGGACTTATATTCTATAGGATTGCTTTCTTCCGTCTCCTTTCTTCCATTAGATTTTTGATTTCATCTGTCATCCATCATCTGTCATTCATCTGTTATCTTTCATCACATCTCCCTAATCCACAGGACATGTGCATTCCAAAAATGAAGAAATACTCAAATGGTAAAATAGTACAAGTGTGGCTGACAAGCAAAGTCAAAGCTATTGTAAAGGCAAAAGACAGGGCATACAACAAAGCAAAAATTAGTGGAAAGATAGAGGATTGGGAAGTTTTTAAAAATCTGCAGAGAGTAACTAAAAATATTTAGAATGGAAAAGATAAAATATGAAAGCAAGCTAGCAAATAATATCAAAGTGGATAGTAAAAGTTTTTTTTTTAAAGAGTGGATATAGGACCACCAGAAAATGAGGTAGGAGAAATAATAATAGGGGACAAGGAGGTGCCTGATGAACTAAATAAATATCTTGTGTCAGTCTTCACTATGGAAGACATTGGTAGTCAGCCTGAGGTTGCAGTTTGTGAAGGAAAAGAAGTGAGTGCAGTTACTATTACAAGGGAGAAGGTGCTCAAAAAGCTGAAAGACCTAAAGGTACACAAGTTACCTGGACCAGAGGAACTGCACCCTAGAGTTCTGAAAGAGGTCGTGTTAGAGATTGTGGTGGCATTAGAAATGATCTTTCAAAAATGAAAGGACTCTGGCATGGTGCCAGAGGACTGGAAAATTGCAAATATACTCCACTCTTTAAGAAAGGAGGAAGGCAGCAGAAAGGAAATTATAGACCAGTTAGCCTAACCTCAGTGACTGGAAAGCCGTTAAGGATGAGGTGATGGAGTACTTGGTGACACAGGACAAGATAGTACTGTTAGTAGGTCAGATATGGCCCAAGTGCAGGGTGAGAGACACTGAAGTGGGTCAGTAGTTCACCAACTTTAATGCGAACAGTGTTAAAGGGAAAATAGAACAATAAACACTAGGCCAAACAGGGCCATTAATTGAAACTCTCAAATGGAAAATGAAGCCTACACTGTGGCTGAAAAGAACAACTAAATACTAAATGAATACCACTAGTCTTCAGAGTCAGTTGACTCGACAGTCCAATTTCTCAGGCAAAGTCAAATGCAAACAGGCAGCGAAGAGTTGCTATGCTGTGTTCAAGTCTCAACAATCACTATGACAACTACGAATCTAGTGGTGGTGACAAGCACAAATTCAGTATGGTTTCCTTCAGGGAAAATCCTGCCTGATGATCCTGTTGGAATTCTTTGAGGAAATTACAAGCAGGATAGATAACGGGAATGCAGTGGATGTTGTATATTTGGACTTTCAGAAGGCCTTTGACAAAGTGCCACACATGAGGCTGCTTACCAAGTTAAGAGCCCATGATATTACAGGAAAGTTACTAACCTGGTTAAAGCATTGGCTGGTTGGTAGGAGACAGTGTGTGGGAATAAAAGCATCGTTTTCTGGTTGGCTGCCAGTGACTAGTGGTGTTCTGCAAGGGTCGGTGTTGGGACCACTTCTTTTTATTCTGTACACAAATGATTTAGATGATGGAATAGATGGCTTTGTTGCCAAGTTTTCAGATGATACGAAGATTGTTGAAGGGGCAGGTAGTGTTGAGAAAGCAGGTGGGGTGCAGAAGGATTTAGACAGATTAGGAGAATGAGCAAGAAAGTGGCAAATGAAATACAATGTTGGAAAATGCAAGGTCATGCACATTGGTAGTAGAAATAAATGTGCGGACTGCTTTCTAAATGGGGAAAAAATCCAGGAATTTGAGATGCAGAGGGACATGTGAGTCCTTGTGCAGAACACCCTAAAGATTAACTTACAGGTTGAGTCAGTGTTGACTCAATGTTAGTACTCAAAAGCTAAAGAGAGGCCATACAAGGAAGCTAGAGCTAGTGGGAAGATAGAGGATTGGGGAGGTTTTAAAAACTTGCAGAAGGAAACTAAGAAAGTCATTCAGAAGGAAAAGATGAATTGTGAGAGGAAGCTGGTGACTAATATCAAAGAAGATACTAAAAGCTTTTTTTAAGTATATAAAGGGTAAAAGGGAGTCAGGTAGATATAGAACTAATACTAAATGATGCTGGAGATATTGTAATGAAAGATGCAGAGATGGCAGAGGAACTGAATACGTATTTTGCATCAGTCTTCACAGTCGAAGAAAACTACAGTATGTCAGACATTCAAGAGTGTCAGGGAAGTGGGGTTTATGCAGTGCAAATTATGACTGAAATAGGTGAATGGTCTGAGGTTGGATAAATCTCCTGGACTTGATGGAATGCACCCTTGGGTTCTGAAGGAAGTAGCTAGAGAAATTGCGGAAGTGTTAACGATGATCTTTCAAGAATCAATAGATTCTGGCGTTGTACCGAATGACTGGAAAATTGCAAATATTATTCTATTATTTAAGAAGGGTGGGAGGCAGCACACAGGAAACTGTAGACCTGTTAGCCTGACATCAGTGGTTGGGAATTGATTGTTAGGGATGAGATTGAAATTACAAGCAGGGTAGACAAAGGAGATGCAGTAGACGTGGTGTACTTGGATTTTTAGAAAGCCTTTGACAGGTGCCGCACATGAGGCAGCTTAGCAAGAAAAGAGCCCATGGAATTACAGGGAAGTGGGTGGAGCATTTGCTGGTCGGTAGAAAACAGTGTGGGAATAAAGGGATCCTATTCTGGCTGGCTGCCGGTTACCAGTGGAGTTCCACAGGAGTTGGTGTTGGGACCGTTACTTTCTACGATGTATATCAGTGATCTGGATTACGGTATTAAGGGAATTGTGGCTAAGTTTGCCGATCATACAAAGATAGGTTGAGGAGTGGGTAATGGTGAGGAAACAGAGAGCCTGCAGAGAGACTTAGATAGTTTATGTTGCAAGGAGTGACTGGGGGTGAACCCAAGTGCAGAACACAGGCACGGAGACAGACTAGGACTTGCCTTGGACTCAGAGCCAGTCTTTGGACTGGGACTTGACCTAAACATGAAGTCTTGACTGGGCTGAAACTTGGAGCCCTGACTGGACTGGAACTCAGAGCCCCGACTGGACTGGAACTTGGAGCCCTGGACCTGGACTGAACTTGGACTCGGGGCCTGGACCTGGACTTGACTAGAACCCAGAGCCGAGCCGGGGCTCAGAACTTGGACTAGAAGCCGGGTCTTGGAACATGGAACACGGAGCTGACAACACCAAAGACAGACAATTCATACCTTGGCTCGGAGGAGCGGCAAACGGTCAGCAATCCTCAGCTAGATACGAAGAGACAGAATTCCCAACTTGGAGTAGCAGCAAATGGCCAGATCTACTCATCTGGGAACGAGACGACTAAACCAACCAATGACTGACAATATGAATCCTGACACAGAGAAGCTCATGAAGACAGTCCCTTATTCATGGTGGCTCGGAAGACGGTTCCTTATTCTTGACGTCTCGGAACTTGACTCGCCGCTCTTCTGAGGTGACGAACCAGCAGCGAGAAGATGAAAGCCAGAATTTATATGCTGCCGGTTCGAATGAGGATCAGGTGCCCTCATCAAGGAGCCCAGTGGGACATGGGGAAAAGGAAATTAACTGAAATGAGTAGTTAATGGACTGGACCATGACAGCTGAAAGGAATGGGCAAAGAAGTGGCAATGAAATTCAATGTTGCGAAGTGTATGGTCATGCACTTTGGTGGAAGAAATAAATGGGCAGACTATTATTTAGATGGAGAGAGAATTTAAAATGCAGAGATGCAAAGAAACTTGGGAGTCCTTGTGCAAGATACCCTAAAGGTTAACCTGCAGGTTGAGTCAGTTGTGAAGAAGGCGAATGCAATGTTTACATTCATTTCTAGCGGTATAGAATATGAGAGCCGGGATGTGATCTTGAGGCTCTATAAGGCACGTGTGAAACCACATTTGTGTGCAGTTTTGGCTTCTTATTTTAGGAAAGGTATTCTGACATTGTAAAGGGTTCAGAGAAGATTCACGAGAATGATTCCAGGAATGAGAAGGCTCCCGTATGAGGAACATCTGGGAGCTCTTGGGCTGTATTCCCTGGAGTTCAGGAGAATGAAGGGGGGATCTCATAGAAACATTCCAAATGTTAAAAGGCCTGAACAGATTAGATATGGCAATATTATTTCCCGTGGTAGGGGATTCTAGGACAAGAGGGCACAACTTCAGGATTGAAGGACGTCCTTTGAGAACTGAGATACAGAGAAATTACTTTAGTCAAAAGATCGTAAATCCGTGGGATTTGTTGTCACAAGCAGCTATGGAGGCCAAGTCATTGGGTGTACTTAAGGCAGAGATAGATAAGTTCTTGATTTGTCAGGGCATCAAAGGGTATGGGGTGAAAGCAGGGGAGTGGAGATGACTGGAAGAAGTGGATCAGCCCATGATTGAATGGCAGCGCAGACTCAATGGGCCAGATGGCCTACTCCTGCTCATAATATTATGGTCTTATGATCTCATTTCAAGACGTCTCGAATACAAGAGCAAGGATGTGATTCTGAGGCTTTATAAGGCACTGGTGAGGCCTCACCTTGAGTATTGTGAACAGTTTTAGGCCCCTCACCTTAGAAAAGATGTGCTGGCATTGGAGTGGGTCCAGAGGAGGTTCACAAGAATGGATGATTCCAGGAATGAAAGGGTTATCATACGAAGAACATTTGGCTAAAAAAATTTCACTGCATCTCTGTTTTGAAAGTTTGCCCCTCTACCCTGAGGCTGTCCTCTTGAAAAGATTGCTAATATTGCATTTGCCTTCTTCACCACAGACTCAACCTGCATAATAACCTATAGGCAATCCTACACAAGGACTCCCAAGTCCCTTTGCGACTCAGTTTTTTGTATTTTCTCTGCATTTTTCCTCCACCAAAGTGCATGACCAAACACTTCCCAACATTATATCCCACCTGTGACTTCTTTGCCCATTCTCCTAATCTGTCTAATTCCTTCTATAGATTCTCTACTTCCTTAAAACTAACTGCCACTCTGCCCATCTTCATATTGTCTGCAAACTTTCCAACAAAACAATCAATTCTATCATCTACATCATTGACATATAATGTGAAAAGTATCCATCCCAACACAGATCGCTGACCTGCAGCCAGCCAGAAAAGGCTCCCTTTATTCCCACTCTTAGCCTCCTGCCAATCAATGCTAGAATCTTTCTTGAAATACCATGGACTCATAGCTTGTTTAGCAGCCTCATGTGTAGCACCTTGTCAAAGGCCTTCTTATAATCCAGGTACACAACATCAACTGATTCTCCTTTGTCGATCCTGCTTGTTATTTCTTCAAAGAATTCCAACAGATTTGTCTGGCAAGATACTTCCTTGAGAAAACCATGCTGACTATGGCCTATTTTATCATGTGCCGCCAAGTGCCGTTAAATCTCATCCTTAATAATGAAATCCAACATCTTCCCAACCACTGAGGTCAGACTAACAGGCCCGTGGTTTCCTTTTTTATGCCTGTCTCCCATCTTGAAGAAAGGGGTGACATTTACAATTTTCCAGACTTCTGGAACCATTCCAGAATCTAATGATTCTTAAAAGCTCATTCCTAAGGCCTCCATGATATGTCTAGCCATATCTTTCATCACTCTGTGGTGTACACCATACGGTCCAGGTGACTTATCTACCTTCCAATCTTTCAGTTTCCCAAGAACTTTCTCTGTAGTTATGATAGCTTCACACACATTCAGTTCATCTGCCATTTTGTAACCCCCCCCCCCAATTACTACCTCATCATTTTCCATCAGTCCGATATTCACTCTCACCTCTCTTTTACACTTTATGTATCTGAAGAAACTTTTGGGATCCTCTTTAAATTTTTGACTAGCTTATTTTCATATTCCATCTTTACCTTCTTAATGACTTTTTAGTTGCCTTCTGTTGTTTTTTAAAAGCTTCCTAATCTTCTAACTTCCCACCAGTTTTTGCTCTATTATATGCCCTCTCTTTGGCTCTATGTTGGGTTTGACTTCTCCTGTTAGCCACAGTTGTGACAACTTTCCTTTACTTCTTCCTCTTTGAGATGGAAGTCAAGGTGAAGGATAATCTAAAGAGCTTCTACAGGTATATTAAGAGCAAAAGGATAGTAAGGGATAAAATTGGTCCTCTTGAAGAGCAGAGTGGTTGGCTATATATGGAACCAAAAGAAATGGGGGAGATCTTAAATGGGTTTTCTGCGTCTGTATTTACTAAGGAAACTGGCATGGAGTCAATGGAAATAAGTCAAACAAGCAGGATAGGGTCATGGAACCTATACAGATTGAGGAGGAGGTGCTTGCTATCCTGAGGCAAATCAGAGTAGATAAATCCCCAGAACCTGATAGGGTATTCCCTTAGACCTTGAAGGAGACTAATGTTGAAAGTGCAGGGACCCTGGCAGATATACTTAAAATGACGGTAGCTATGAATGAGGTGCCGAAGGATTGGAGGATAGCTTATATTGTTCCGTTATTTAAAAAAGTCTCTAAAAGAAAACCGGGAAATTATAGGCCGATAAGTTTGACGTTGGTAGTAGGTAAATTATTGGAAGGAGTACTAAGAGATAGGATCTAAAAGTAGGTCATGGATAGACAGGGACTTATTAGGGAGAGTCAGCATGGCTGTGTGCATGGTAGGTCATGTTTAACCAATCTATTAGTTTTTTGAGAAGCTTACCAGGAAAGTGGATGAAGGGAAGGCAGTGGATGTTATCTACTTGGATTTCAGTAAGGCCTTTGACAAGGTCCCACATGGGAGGTTAGTTAGGAAGATTCAGTCGCTAGGTATACTTGGAGAGGTAGTAAATTGGATAAGACATTGGCTCAATGGAAGAAGCCAGAGAGTGGTAGTGGAGGATTGGTTCTCAGAGTGGAGGCCTGTGACTAGTGGTGTGCCACAGGGATCAGTGCTGGGTCCATTGTTATTTGTCAACTATATCAATGATCTTGATGATAATGTGGTAAGTTGGATCAGCAAATTTGCTAATGATACAAAGATTGGAGGTGGTGTGGACAGTGAGGAAAGTTTTCAAAGCTTGCAGAGGGATTTGGACCAGCTGGAAAAACGGGCTGAAAAATAGCAGATGGAGTTTAAAACAGACAAGTGTGAGGTATTGCACTTTGGAAGGACAAACCAAGGTAGAACATACAAGGTAAATGGTAAGGCACTGAGGAGTGCAGTAGAATAGAGGGATCTGGGAATACAGATACAAAATTCCCTAAAAGTGGCGTCACAGGTAGATAGGGTCGTAAAGAGAGCCTTTGGTACTTTGGCCTTTATTAATCAAAGTATTGAGTATAAGAGTTGGAATGTTATGGTGAGGTTGTGTAAGGCATTGGTGAGGCCGAATTTGGAGTATTATGTACAGTTTTGGTCACCAAATTACAGGAAGGATATTAATAAGGTTGAAAGAGTGCAGGCAGGGTTTACAAGGATGTTGCTGGGACTTGAGAAACTCAGTTACAGAGAAAGGTTGAATAGGTTAGGACTTTATTCCCTGGAGCGTAGAAGAATGAGGGGAGATTTGATAGAGGTATATAAATTTATGATGGGTACAGATAGGGTGAATGCAACCAGGCTTTTTCCACTGAGGCTAGAGGAGAAAAAAACCAGAGGACATGGGTGAAGGGGGAAAAGTTTAAAGGGAACATTAGGGGGGACTTCTTCACACAGAGGTGGGAGTGCAGAATGAGCAGCCAGATGAAGTGATAAATGTGGGCTCACTTTTAACATTTAAGAAAAACTTGGACAGGTACATGGATGAGAGGTGTATGGAGGGATATGGTCCAGGTGCAGGTCAGTAGGACTAGGCAGAAAAATGCTTCGGCACAGCCAACAAGGGCCAAAAGGCCTGTTTCTGTGCTGTAATGTTCTATGGTTCTATGGTATGTATGTATCCTGTGCCTTCTGAATTGCTTCCAGAAATTTCAGTCACTGCTGCTCTGCAATGATCCCTGCCAATGTTCTTTCCCCATCAATTCTGGTCATTAGCTCTCTCATGCCTCTGTAATTTCCTTTACTCCACTGTAATACTAATACATCTAACTTTAGCTATTCCTTTTCAAATTTCAGGGTGAATTTGATCATATTATGATCACTTGCCCCTAAGGGATATTTTACCTTTGGGTCTCTAATTAATTCTGGCCTATTGCACGACACCCTATCCAGATGATCTGATCCTCTAGTGGGCTCAACTACATGCTGCTCTAAAAAGCCACCTCGTAGGCACTCTAGAAATCCCCTCCCCTGTAATCCAGTCCCATCTGATTTCCCAATCCACCTGCATATTGAAGTACCTCATGATTATTGTGACATTGCCCTTTTCACATGCATTTTCTATCTCCCATTGTAATTTGTAGACATCCTTACTACTGTTCGGGGGTCTGTATATAACTTCTATCATAGTCTTTTTGTCCTTGCAGTTCCTTAGCTCTGTCCACAATGATTCAACAACTTCTGACCCTATGTCACCGCTTTCTAATGAATTGATTTCATTTTTTTACCAACAGAGTACCGTTGCTCCCTCTGCTTTCCTGCCTATCCGTTCGATACAATGTGTATCCTTGGACATTAAGCTCCCAGCTATAATGTTCTTTCAGTCATGATTCAGTAATGCCTACAACATCATACCTGCCAATCTGCAACTGTACTGAAAGTTCATCTACATAATTCCATACACTGTATGCATTCAAATACAACACCCTTTTTGCTTTTGTCCACCTTTTATGTTGCAACTAATGCCATTGACTGCAATTTTGCCCTAATAACAGACTCTGCTGTCTACACATTGCCTCTGCTTGTAAACCAGCTACATCATCTGCAGCACCGTTATCCGCCCTTCCTACGATACTGCTTCAACCCTCCGTCCTACACCAACTCCTTGTCCAAGTATTAAACTATATCATCTTCCTAGTTCTGGCATCTGCACACCTGCCTGTGCACTCTTCTCTCTGTGCTGTGATCTTTGCTGTGGGTCTCTCCTTCTGCATCGAGATCAACCCTGTAAAGCAATCCCTCACAGTGAGTCATTCATTGTGGACCTCTCCCTTCCCTGTTCTGTTCTTGACCCCTGTGATCTGTCTCCCTGAACCAGTTTCATTTTGCTCAGTGCCAGCACTCTGGTGTTACCAATGGTCCTGGAGCTGGAAGCAGCACATGGAACACTCTTGCGTGTTGTGTGAACTTCCCCGTTACCCAATCTGCAATAAAATTAACAAAGGAACTGATTTCATTCTGGGTGAGCTGCTGCTGTCTGTGTCAGATTAAGAAGATAATATGTGGAGCAATGCGGTACAAGAACAGGTCAGAATTTCCTTTCAGCAAGTTGATTGGCAGATTGATGCAGCAGGGATAAAATAGAGGGAGAATATGAAAGAGGGAAGAGAGGCATTACTAGTCACAGACAATGTCCCCCTGTCCTCAGACCGGACAGACAGGACTCATCTGCTAAGCTCATATGGGTGCAACTGAGGAATAAGAAATGCACAACCACATTAATGATTCAGTGATACCTGCAACATCATACTTGCCAATCCACAACTGTGTTGCAAGTTCATTGACCTTATTCCGTATACTGCACACATTCCAATATAACAACTTTTGTCCTGAAGTCACCATTTTCGATTTTGTCCGCCTTTTATGTTGCAAACCATCTTGTTGACTGCAACTTTGTGCTGTCATCAGCATCTTCTTGTGAGGAGTCTCACTACAGATTGCCTCTGTTTGTAAACCAATTACCTCTTCTTCAACATCACTCCAATTCCCATCCCCCCTGCCAAATTCCGAAACCCACCCAAACAATTCCAGCCAACCTGCCCGCAAGGTTATTGAACCTCTGGGCTCAGGTATGACCCGTCCCTTTTATAAAGATCATACCTTTCGCTGGAGCAATTTCAATGATCCATAAATCTGAACCCCTGCCTTCTGCATCAGTTCCTCAGCCATGCTTTCAGCAGCTAACTCATCCTATTCTTACCTCACTGGCACATGGCACAGATTGCAACCCAGAGATTACTATCCTGGAGTTCCTGTTTCTCAGCTTTCTACCTAGCTCTCTAAAATCTCTCTTCAGGACCTTCTCTCTTTGTCTACCTATTTCATTAGTGCCTATATATATATGTCCTCTTCGTCTCTCTGCTCTTCTGAGCCACAGCATCAGACTCAGAGCCAGAGACCTGGTCACTGTTGTTCTTGTTGTAGTCCCCTTCAGAGGTATTTAAAGTCATATACTCATTTTTGAGGGGATCAGCCACAGGTATATTCTGCGTTGGCTGTGTATTTCCCCTCCTCCTGACAGGCATTAGATAGACAGAGACTGTTTAGAGATGGTCTAGATCCCTTTTTGCGTGGTAGGTCACATCTAACAAAGCTTATAGATTTTTTTCTAAGAGGCTACCAGGAAAGTTGATAAAGGATGTAGTCTAAATGGACTTTAGTAAGACCTTCACCAAGACCTCTCATGGGAGTTTGGTCAGAAAGATCCAGTCACCTGGCATTCAGGATACCAGCAAACTTACTAACCTCCCCACCCCCCCCAACTTTTACTTCATCATCCAGGTCATTTATAAAAATCACAAAGAGGAGGGGTCTCAGAACAGATCCCTGCCAAACACCACTGGTCACCAACCTCCATGCAGAATACGAACAATCTATAACCACCCTTTGCCTCCTGTGTGCAAGCCAATTCTGGATCCACAT